>NC_052151.1:177168387-177496682 GCF_902713615.1 Scyliorhinus canicula
TGGGGTATCTTTATTTGAGAAACTGCTGCTCCCGTATGAGTTGTGGGGGAAGGGGTTGGAGATATATACGGGTGGTTGGGAGAGCAGGGTGCATGTGCAAGTGGGAGATCAAGAACAAATGGGAGGAGTTGTTGGGGGAGGGAGTGGAATAGGCTGAGGACTGTGGAGGGTAAAGTTAACCTCCTGTGCGAATGAGGTTAATTCAGTTCAAGGTGGTGCATAGGGTACACTCGGGCAATCATAGAATTTACAGTGCAGAAGGAGGCCATTCGGCCCTTCATGCTACCATGCTGCCCTTGGGAAGGATGAATGTGTTCTTCCAGGGGGTTGCCAATGGGTGCAAGAGGTGTGGGTGGGGGCCGGCAAATTGTGCACATATGTTCTGGGGTTGCGAGAAACTGGAGAGAGACTGGGAGGCGGTGTTTGGATGCTATCTAAGATAGTGGGTGACGATTTTTGTGGTATTGGAAGTGCCAGAGCTTTTGGCGAGGAAGTGGGTCAATGTTGTGGCCTTCAGCTCTATAATTGCCCGGCGAAGGATCCTGTGAAGTTGGAGGTCGGATATGCCGCTGGTGCGGAGGCTTGGCTGGGGACTTGTACAACTTTCTCTGGCTGGAGAAGGTTAAGTTTAAGTTGAGGGAGGGCTTTGAGATGTGGTGTGGGTTGTTCATGATGCTGTTTGAGGAATTGTTCATCGCGGAAGGGAGGGGTGGGGATAAAAGGGGAAAAATTGTACCAACTGTGGGCTGTGATTTTTGTGGAGTGTGTATTTTATTTGGTGCTGTTGTTACACATGTTTGGAATAAAGTACATTTTAGAAAAAAGAATTGTAAAGGATAGTAGAAATCTGGAATTCTGTCCTCCAAAAGGCTGTGCATACTAGAGGTTAATTAACATATTCAGAGCTGAGATTGATAGGTTTTTGTTAAATAAAGGCATTGAAGGCAGGTAAATAGAGTTGAGATAAAGATCAACCATGAGAAACTGATGAACCTACTCTGTCTTTCTAAGAAATAAAATATGAATTTTCAAACCCAAACTATTATCTAAAATAATCAATATTTCTGTGTTTATTTCCTGTTTTAGATAAACAAAGGTATTTACTTGGGGCTCTTGTGAAATATCTTCTAAACCTTCCACCTCATGAGCCAACTTAGCAAAGAGTATTAAACCGCTGGAAATGTTGTTTTAATACACTGGGTCATGTCAGAGTGCCAAGAGTATCAAAACTGTTCTAAGTTGCTCCTTAGATTTTTCCTCTCTTTTCCTGTCTTGTTGAATGAATGTTATTAGTTCTTGCATGTTTCAGCAGATCTTTTGAGTGCAACTGACCCAGAGTGATCCCATATTTGAGAGCAGAAACCATAAAGGATCCTTACAAGTGAGATTCTTGTTTAAAGAAAACAGCAAAAAACACCTCCTCTAATTTCTGTTGCAAATGTCAGAGATTGTTCAAGTTTCAGTGCATCAGGCCCAGTTATTGACTACCCCAAAGATTGTGCAAGAACACATGGATACATGCAACACTGTCAGGACTTGTCGTGGCCGTTAGTGCTACATCAATACTACAGATGCATGGGTACGGTTTTGAATTGGAGTCCTGTACGATGGCACTGATGCTGTTAAGAAACTTAGAATTTGTGACGATTAAGATAAGAATTGGTAGGGAAAATTTGAACGTTCAAATGAGGAGCAGGAATAGGCCATTCTGCTCCTGATGTCTGCTCTGCCATTAAATAAATCCACGGCTGACCTGATTGTGGCCTCAACACATTAAACCTAATCACTGTAACATAGAACATAGAAAAAAACAGCACCGTACAGGTCCTTCGGCCCACGATGTTGTGCCGAACTTTTGTCCTAGATTAAGAACAAATTAATCTACACCCCATCATTCTACCGTAATCCATGTATCTATCCAATAGCCGCTTGAAGGTCCCTAATGTTTCCGACTCAACTACTTCCACAGACAATGCATTCCATGCCTCCACTACTCTCTGAGTAAATAACCTACCTCTGAATTTATGTCCCATTGTAATGGTTTGTTCCACCTGGGGAAAAAGTCTCTGACTGTCTACCCTATCTATTCCCCTGATCATCTTATAAACCTTTATCAAGTAGCCATTCATCCTTCTCCGTTCTAATGAGAAAAGGCCGAGCACCCTCAACCTTTTCTCGTAAGACCTACTCTCTATTCCAGGCAACATCCTGGTAAATCTCCTTTGCACCTTTTCCAAAGCTTCCTCATTCTTCCTAAAATGAGGCGACCAGAACTGCACACAGTACTCCAAATGTGGCCTTACCAAGGTTTTGTACAGCTGCATCATCACCTCATGGCTCTTAAATTCAATCCCTCTGCTAATGAACGCTAGCACACCATAGTCCTTCTTCACAGCTCTATCACTTGAGTGGCAACTTTCAAAGATCTATGAACATAGACCCCAAGATCTCTCTGCTCCTCCATATTGCCAAGAACCCTACCGTTAACCCTGTATTCCACATTCATATTTGGCCTTCCAAAATGGACAACCTCACACTATTCAAGGTTAAACTCCATCTGCCACTTCTCAGCCCAGCTCTGCATCCTATCTATGTCTCTTTGCATCCGACAACAGCCCTCCTCACTATCCACAACTCCACCAATCTTCGTATCATCTGCAAATGTACTGACCCACCCTTCAACTCCCTCATCCAAGTCATTAATGAAAATCACAAACAGCAGAGGACCCAGATCTGATCCCCGCGGCACGCCACTGGTAACTGGGCTCCAGGCTGAATATTTGCCATCCACCACCACTCTGACTTCTATCTGTTAGCCAGTTCTTTATCCAACTGGCCAAATTTCCCACTATCCCATGCCTCCTTACTTTCTGCATAAACCTACCATGGGGAACCTTATCAAATGCCTTACTAAAATCCACGTACACCACATCCACTGCTTTACCTTCATCCACGTGCTTGGTCACCTCCTCAAATAATTCAATAAGACTTGTGAGGCAAGACCTACCCCTCTCAAATCTGTGCTGACTATCCCTAATCAAGCAGTGTCTTTCCAGATGCTCAGAAATCCTATCCCTCAGTACCCTTTCCATTACTTTGCCTACCACCGAAGTAAGACTAACTGGCCTGTAATTCCCAGGGTTATCCCTATTCCCTTTTTTAAACAGGGGCACGACATTCGCCACTCTCCAATTCCCTGATACCACCCCTGTTGACAGTGAGGACGAAAAATCATTGCCAACGGCTCTGCAATTTCATCTCTTGCTTCCCATAGATTCTTTGGATATATCCCATCAGGCCCAGGGGACTTGTCTGTCCTCAAGTTTTTCAAAATGCCCAACACATCTTCCTTCCTGATCAGTATCTCCTCGAGTTTACCAGTCTGTTTCACTGTCCTCTCCAACAATATGGCCCCTCTCATTCGTAAATACTGAAGAAAAGTACTCGTTCAAGACCTCTCCTATCTCTTCTGACTCAATAAACAATCTCCCGCTACTGTCCTTGATCGGACCTACCCTCGGTCTAGTCATTCTCATATTTCTCACATATGTGTAAACGGCCTTGGGGTTTTCCTTGATTCTACCCGCCAAAAATTTTTCATGCCCTCTCTTAGCTCGTTTGGAAAAAGTCCCCATATTCTGTTCAAAGTGAATTGATCAGGTCGTTCTCCTTTTTTGTTTGATAAATAACATTTTGCAATTATTTAAAGCATTATCACAGTGCTTGGACAAGACAGTAAAGCAAATTTTCATAGGAAAATCAAGGCAACCTATTTGCATGCACGCCAAGGCCCCAAACAATCGGTTGAAGGGCCAATGAATCTGCTCTTGGTGGTGGTGTCTGGGGAAAGGTGTTGGCCCCTCCAGCTGAACAAGCAGATCATAGAATCTCTACAGTGCAGAAGATGGCCTTTTGGCACATCAACCCTGCGAAAGATCATTCTACCTACGCCCAATCCCCCGCCCATTCCCCATAACCCTATCAAACCTTTTGGGCACTTCGAGACAATTTAGTATGGCCAATTCATCTAACCTGCACATTTTTGGACCGTGGGAGGAAACCAGAGCACCCGGAGGAAACCCACACCGAAACGGGAGAAAGTGAAAACTCCACACAGTCACCTGAGGTCGGAATCGAACCCGGATCCCTGGCGCTGTGACGAAGCAGTGCTAACCACTTTGCTACTGTTCCGCCCTTAAATGAGATGAGGCCTTGCGTTACATCTCTTCTGATGTGCATAATGTTGCACTCCCTCAGCTCTCTACTGAAGAATGACCTGGATCATATGCTCAAACCCTGGAGTGATTGCATCCTTCATCCTTTGAGCCAGAGTTCACAGTACTACCAGCTAACCAAGCTCACACTTCAAGCTTGATGGGAGTTTTACATGAGCAACAGATCGGACACACGCCGCACTTTGCTGTCCACTCAGAAGCTGAAAAATATCATACCATTAGCCTCAGCTAAAATGATTGTCCAGATTGAATTGCAGATAAAAATATTAATAATAATAATAATAATCTTTATTATTGTCAAAGTAGGCTTGCATTAATACGAAGTTACTGTGAAAATTTCCTAGTTGCCACACTCTGGCACCTGTTTGGATACACAGAGACAGAGAATTCTGATCTCCAATTCACCTAACAAGCACGTCTTTTGGGACTTGTGGGAGGAAACCGAGCACCCGGAGAAAACCCACGCAGACACCAGGAGAACATGCAGTCTCCGCACAGGCAGTGACCCGAGCGGGAATCAAATCCGGGACCTTAGCGCGGTGAAGCAACAGTGCTAACCACTGGAGTCACCACGGCCACAGAAAGACAGGAGCGAAAGAGCAGGCAATCGGAGGAAGCACCAAGGGGGAGCCCAGAGAGAGACCGACATGGGGATCATTTGCCCAACACAAAGCTACAAGAAAAAGGCAAACACCAACCAAATAACCTACGGTGAAAGAAAGGGCCTAGGATAATACCCAGAAATAGCAGAAGGGGTGGGGGGTGGCAACGAAAAGGTACAACATGTAAACGGTTATCGTCTCATCCAATTTTTTTTTCTTTGTGTGTACAGTGTAAAAAGCAAAATGTAATAAAAATATATATATATATTTAAAAACTTTGGAAACTTCTTACTTTGTGCTGCTATTCTGTATTGTTTGTGAAAACTTCATAATTTTCTTCATAGCCAAGTCACTGTAGAAACGGGCCCCTTTTTGCAACACAAAAGTTGGTGTCTCACTTCCCAGGAACTGATGTTGGCCCTTCGACCAGCGCTCCACTCTGTGGAGTCTGATTTATCTACTGTACTTCTGTGTCTACAAGGCATGGTCCAAAGCTGTGCAGGTTAGGTGGATTGGCCATGCTAAATTGCCTTTAGTGTCCAAAAGGTTAGGAGGGGTTATTGGGTTCAAGTGATAGGGTGGAAGTGAGGGCTTAAGTGGGTTGGTGCAGACCCGATTGGCCGAATGGCCTCCTTCTGCACCGTATGTTCTATGTTCTATCTCTACAATTTCGACAGTGAACACTTGAAAGAAAGAGAAATAAGTAGTGATGGACACAGAGCTGAGCAAGGTTTGCTGGTAATGGTGGGTGTTCCATTTACCAAAGCCTTTTTAAACAGACTTCTCAAAACTAATAGGTTTCTTTTTTCGCACCTTTGGCTCAATAATAATAATCTTTATCAGTGTCACAAGTAGGCTTACATTAACACTGTAAAGAAGTTACTGTGAAAATCCCATAGTCGTCACACTACGGCGCCTGTTCGGCTACACTGCGGGAGAATTCAGAATGTCCAATTCACCTAATGAGCAATTCTTTTGGGATTTATGGGAGGAAACTGGAGCACCCGGAGGAAACCCATGCAGACATGGGGAGATTAGTGCAGACTCCACACAGACAGTGATCCAAGCTGGGAATCAAACCTGGATCCCTGGCGCTGTGAAGCAACAATGCTAACCACTGTGCTACCGTGCCGCCAATAAGGCACGGTTGTTACTAGTTGGGTTCATATTCACTAAATTCTTAGCCTTTTTAGAAGAAATAATTAATAGTTTGAAGGAATTTTCAATGTGCTTCTGTCCATAATTGTAGTGGAAGATCACAGATCTTTTTTTTATAGTTTCCTGTTATTAATTTAATGTAATTTGCCGACATAATACATCATCCAACAATTGCCTGATAAGACAAAAGGAAATCTGTAATGGGACCTGCAAATGGCACCTGCTTAACATTGTTATCAGATTTGAGTACCCAATTCATTTTTTCCAATTAAGGGGCAATTTAGCAGGACCATTTAACGTGGCCAATCCACCTACCCCGTACATCTTTTGGGTTGTGGGGGCGAAACCCACGCAAACACGGGGAGAATGTGCAAACTCCACATGGACAGTGACCCAGCACTGGGATCAAACCTGGGACCTCAGCCATGAGGCAGCAGTGCTAACCACTGCACCATCGTGCTGCCCGTAGTTATCAGAAATGGACCTATCATGTGGATAACAATTTACAATTTTAATTTTGTTGTCTGAAACTCATGAAACCAATCAATAAAAATCATACAAAGCATTTGAGTTCAGTCTCTATATTTCCCCACCATTTTCTAGTTCACTATCAGCTATGTGATCAAATAATCAAGAAAACTAAATTGAGCTTCCTTGTTCTAACTAATAATCTATCTGAAGGGTGCCGTAGCCTATAAGGTTTTGCACAATCAAAGGAAAAATAAAATTGTTCTTTTTGTGGATCTTTTAAATAGCAATTGCAATATTATACGGCATAACTTGTTGAAAGAAATTAGGTAAGATTAGCAATTAATTTGAATTTATTAAGGCCTTGTATTAGTCACCCATTAAATGTTGCACTTTGTTACAGCTGCGTTACAATTATGCCTGTTGCTTTGTGACCGCTCAATCGCGACATGTCTCCGATAAATTGACTTCAAGATTTACAATTTGAACTCGTGGTCTTAAAGGAATAGGTTAGCTGCACAATGATACTGACACATTATGTGGTATGCTTGTGTCCTTGTAAAATAGTAAAGCCTTTCGCTTGGTATGATTACCACCTCTTAGATCTTTAAATAAATAAAAAGAATAAAGTCAATCACCAATGCGATGTAAAATCTTCAGAACCTAATAGATTTGTTTCACATCTCCGATTTATCTATCCATCACGGATTTACATAGACTTCACATCACAAAGAAGTTATTGGATCCACCAGGTGTATGCCAATATTGGTGTGTCACCTCCAGCCCTTACTTCATATACTTTTCTAGCTTTCCCTTAAATGCATCTATGCCATTAGCCTTGATTACTTCCATTGGTGGTAACATCCAAATTCTTTCCGTTCCGAGTAAAGACATTTACCCTAAATACCTTATTAGATGACTATCTTGTCCTTATGGTCTCTAGTTTTGGACTCTCTGACAAATGGAAATATCTTCTCTACATCCACCCTATTAAACCTCTTTATCATTAAAAAAAATTCGCTATCAAGTCACATCTCAGTCTTTTCTTTTCCAGAGAAAAGAGCCCAAACGTGTTCTCCACTTTCCTGATAGTTCTACCTTCTTCTGGTATCACCCATTTATTTGCACTATCTCCAGTGTCATTGTGTCATCTTGGTAATCTGGAGAACAGATCTATAGATGATATTCTGAGTATGGTCTATTCAAATTTAACATATCTTCTCTGCTTTTGAATGCTTTTCCTCGAGTAAGAAACCCCTTTCATTTTCATGGCAATTTATCTGTGCTACTACTTTCAGTGGCTTGTGAATGTGTACCTCTAGATTCCAGTTATTCTCTACCCAATTACGAAACTCATTTTCCAACAAGTATGTGACCTCCCTATTCCTCCTATTGTGGCACACCATTGTGTATTTGTGTATATTGATAATTTATATTTGCACACCATTTTGCAAGTTTAATATTATTTTGTCACAGTCTTCAGTATTAACTACAGCCAGTATGCTGCCATCCAGAAATTTTGAAATTGTACTCTAGTTCAAATTCATTATGTAAACGGTGAGCAAAATTGATCCCTGCATCAATCCTTTGGAATACGACTTTCCACCTTTTGTCTGCCTGAGTAGCTACTGCTGCTTAAAAGCAAATTACTGCGGATGCTGGAATCTGAAACGAAAGGGACAATGCTGGAAAATCTCAGCAAGTCTGGCAGCATCTGTAGGCAGAGAAAAGAGCTAACGTTTCGAGTCCGATGACTCTTTGTCCCTTTAGCTACTGCTGCTTCGTCTTCTGACATTAAACTAACTGGTCTTCAGCTACCTGCATCTGTTCTATCTATCTCCCTTTTTAAATACAGAAATAACATTAGATTCCTCCCAATTCTCTTCCACTCTTCTTTGGCAGTCACTTGCTGACGAGTATGATTGTTCAACTAAGAAACTCCGTGTTACTGGACATGGGTTTTGTGGGTCCATGCATGGCTGAGTAGCCCGATCCTAGAGCCACATCTTCAATCACATACTTGGCAGGTGTTTCCGGGAGGTGGATTTGGTTCTAGGACTCTAGATCGGCGGTATTCCTTTCTCAGGCTCCTTTTCCAGGCCACCTCGCCGTTGGGTGTCCTTGAAGAATTGTGTCCCTTCAATCAGGAGGTTCCTCCAAGTATGTCTATTCTGCGCAAGGGTCTCCCAGGCATTGACATCAATGTTACATTTCTTTTTTTAAATATTTTATTCAGGCATTTGTATCAACAAACAAAGAACAGATAAGAGCAGAAGTGAAACTGTACAACATAATAAATAACCAATACTACCTCCCCCTCTGCTGACACCTCAATCCTCCTTAAAGAAGTCAAGGAACGGCTTCCACCTCCGAGCGAACCCATCGACTGACCCCCCTCAAGAAGAATTTGACCGTCTTCAACCTCAGGCTCACCCCTGCTTCCGGCGGCTCTGAATCCATACCCGGGCTATCAGAGAAGCAAAGCGCAAGATATTGGCCTCTCGCTCCCTGAACTCCTGCGTCTTCTGACACCCCAAATATCGCTACCTCTGGATTCAGGGCCACCTTCACCCCAATACCTCGAACATTACATCCGCAAACCCCTGCCAGAACCCCTTCAGTTTCAAACGTGCCCAAAACATGTGGACATGATTCGCAGGCCTCCCTGCGCACCTCCCACACCTGTCCTCTACTCCCTCAAAGAACCTCATCCTCGCCACCATCATATGCGCCCTGTGGAGTACCTTAAACTGAATAAGACTGAGCTTTGCACACGATGAGGACACATTCACCCTCCGCAGGGCTTTCTCCCATGTCCCGTCCTCCACCACCCCCCTCCCCCACTCCCTCCCAGCTCCTATTCTCACTTTGTTAAATGTCTCCCATCGGGACTCCTTCCCAGTCAATCAGCTCCTTGCAGATCTTGGACACCTTCCCCTCCCCGACTCCCTCCCTCGACCACACTTTATCCTGCAACCCAGAAAAGGAAGGCACCTCCCTCCTCAAGAAATCCCGGATCTGCAGATACCTAAAACCATTCCCCCAGGGCAGCTCGTATTCCTCCTCCAGGTCCTTTAATTTCTCAAAGCCCCTTTTGAACAGGTCCCCGCATCGCTTCATCCCTGCCTGCCATCACCCCCGAAACTTCTCATCCAACACCCCTGGTGCAAACCTAGATATCACAGGTAGGTGCCCACACCGAGGCACCCTCCAGTTTCAAAAGCTGGCTCCGCTGCTTACATTGTCCACATGTCCTCAAGATCGACACCACCACTGGGCTCACGGAGTACCTGGCTGGCGAAAATGGCAGAGGCACTGTCAACAAAGACCGTGAGCTCGTTCCCCTACAAGAAACCGCCACCAACCACCCGCAAACCAACCCCTCCCCCACTACCCATTTCCTGACCATAGCGATATTAGCCATCCAGCAGTAATTCATTATATTCGGCAGCGCCAACTCACCTTCTCCCCCCCCCCCCCCCCCCCTCGTCTCCCCGGTTAAAAAAAACTCTTTACCTGTGGGGTCTTCCCTGCCCATAGATCAGCTTGTTAACCTTCTTAAAGAATGACTTTGGGACAAAGATCGGAAGGTTCTGAAATATAAACAGGCACCTTTGCAGCACCGTCATCATCATTGTCTGCGCCCATCCTGCCAACGACAGTGGCAGCGCGTCTCACCTCTTAAAATCCCCCTTCACCTGCTCCAGCAGCCGAGTCAAGTTTAACTTATGTAACTGCACCCAACCCCGCCCAAGAATCTGAAGCTCGCTCCCACCACCTGACACGGGAGCTCCTCCAACTTCCTCTCCTGGCCTCTGTAAATATGTTGAAATGTGGTTGTTCTGTGCTGTCGATGATATTGTTGATATTCGGTTGTTGTGGACTTCTGTTTCTTTATTATGTCCCTTTCTCTATCATTCTCATTCATGTTGTCTTATTGAGGTATGTTTGATGTTCTAGGTCGAGGGGATGTGGAGGATGGGATAATGGTTATTTTTGATTGGATTTGGGTGAGATGGTGGGTTCAGGATAGTCACAGGCCTCGTATGGGGCTACCATGCAGGTGTGAGAACCAGTAAACGGAAGGGATGCGGGGGACGAGATGGAGTGAGGATGGTAGCGTTTTGAATATTTCTTCTTTGTGGTTTCGTTTGACGGGGGTAAGGGTGGGGGATGGGATGAGGGGTACAGGGAAGTTGACTGATGGGTCCCCAAGGGTTCGACTTGATAACCTGGGGTGGGTAACTTGGAATGTCCGGAGCCTAAATAGACCTGTTAAAAGGTCATGCATATTCACCCATTTGAAAAACCTGAGGGCGGACTTGATGTTTCTCCAGGAGGCTCACTTAAAGGTGGTGAACTAGATAAGTCTAAGAAGGACTTGACATGAAGATGAGGGGTGGCTCTGTTCTTTAATAAATTTAGAGTAACCAATTTTTTTTTCCAATTAAGGGACAATTTAGCGTGGTCAATCCACCTAACCTGCACATTTTTGGGTTGTGGGAGTGAAACCCACGCAGACATGAGGCGAATATGCAAACTCGACACGGACAGTGACCCAGGGCCGGGATTTGAACCCGGATCCTCAGCGTCGTAGGCAGCAGTGCTAACCACTCTGCCACATACTGTCCTGGGGTGGCTGTGTTAATAAGTAAGGGGGTGGCTTTTTCAATGAAGTTCATTGCTGATCCGAGTGGAAGATTCGTGCTGGTGAGCGGGTGGTTGGAGGATTCCCCGGTAGTACTGTGCAATGTGTACGCCCCAAACTGGGATGATGTGGCTTTTATTAGGGGGTTCTGTCCTTGATCCCAGATCTGGATATACACAGATTGATCCTCAGGAGGGACTTCAACACAGTCTTCGACCCAGAGCTGGACCACTCATGCTCTCGATCCGGGAGGATATTGGAGATGGCTGGGAAGCTGTTGAGATTCATGCAACTTATGGGAGGTATGGAGCCGTGGGTTTTGAGACCTAAGACAAGGGAGTTTTCTTTCTTTTCACATGTTCACAAGTGTTAAACCCAGATTGACTTTTTTGTTTTAGATAATACATTGATTTCAAGAGTGGTGGGGACAGAGTACTCGGCGATAATGGTGTCTGACCATGCTCCACACTGGGTAGACTTGTGGGCAGTTAAACCGTCCCCTTGCAGACCCCAGTGGAGACTAGATATTGGTCTCCTTGTGGATAAGGGAACATGACAGGTTGGAAGGGACCATCTGTAACTATGTGGATCAGAATAACATGGGCGTGGTCTCTTCCAGCATGCTGTGGGAGGCACTGAAGGCTGTGGTTAGGGGAGAGCTCGTATCAATCCAGGCGCACAGACTGAGGGTGGAGGAAGAGGAGCAAACAAGATTGGTGGAGGCAATCTTGGCAGTTGATCGTAGTGACCTAGAATTTACAGTGCCGTTCAGCCCATTGAGTCTGCCCCGACGCTTGGAAAGGGCACCCCAATTAAGCCCATGCCTCCACCCTATCCCAGGAACCCCACCTAACCTTTTTTTTTTTTATAAATTTAGATTACCCAATTATTTTTTCTATTAAGGGGCAATTTAGCGTGGCCAATCCACCTACTCTGCACATTTTTGGGTTGTGGGGGCGAAACCCACGCAGACACGGGAAGAATGTGCAAACTCCACACGGACAGTGACCCAGAGCCGGGATCGAACCTGGGACCTCAGCGCCATGAGGCGGTTGTGCTAACCACTAGGCCACCGTGCTGCCGGAACCCCACCTAACCTTAACGGTAATGGGTTCAGATACCTCCAAATCAGGGCCTTTTTCAGGAAGGAGGTGGATTCGTTCCCAATGTTGTCCCCCCCCCTCAGGTTTACAGGATAGTCTCGTTTTGGAGGGTGATATTGGGATGGTAAGATCTCTGACATGTTCTCTGAGCTGGCCAGGAGGGAGGATGCTTCGATGGTGACAATGTGACAAAAATGGGAGAAAGAATTGAGAGACGCAGTGCATGGATGGATGTGGGAAGGATTAATTCTTCCTCGTCATGTGCCAGACTTAATCTTACTCAGTTTAAAATTGTATAATAAGGGCGGCACGGTGGCACAGTGGTTAGCATTGCTGCCTACGGCGCTGAGGACCCGGGTTCGAATCCCGGCCCTGGGTCACTGTCTGTGAGGAGTTTGCACATTCTCCCCGTGTCTGCGTGGGTTTCACCCCCACAACCCAAAGATGTGCAGGTTAGGTGGATTGGCCACGTTAAATTGCCCCTTAATTGGAAAAAATGAATTGGATATTCTAAATTTATAAAAAAAAAAAAAAAAAAAAAAAAAAAAATTGTATAATAATCTTTATTAGTATCATAAGCAGGCTTACATTAACACTGCAATGAAGTTGCTGCGAAAATCCTCTAGTCGCCACACTCCAGCGCCTGTCCGGGTACACTGAGGAAGAATTCAGAATATCCAATTCACCCGACAAGTACGTCTTTCAGGACTTGTGGGAGGAAACCGACTCACCCGGAGGAAAGCCAGGCAGACACTGGGGAGAATGTGCAGACTCCGCACAGACAGTGACCCAAGCCAGGAATCGAACCTGGGTCCCTGGAGCTGTGAAGCAAACTGCGCTAACCACTGTGCTACCGTGCTGTCCAACACAAAGCACGTGTGGGGCGCGATTCTCCGACCCCAACGGTGGGTGGGAGAATCGTGCGAGTGCCGGGCGATTCACGCCATGCCGCCCCGGCACCCGCACGCGATTCTCCCACACCCCCCAAAACGGCGTGTCGCGTTTTGAGACAGGCCACTCGGAGAATCGCCGCTCCGTATGGGCCGAGCGGCCTGCCTAATACGACTGGTTCACGCCGGCGCCAACCACACCTGGTCGCTGCCGGCGTGAACAGCGCGCGACCGCTGCGTGTGGGGCCTGTGGGGGGCGGAGGGAGGATCGAGCACCAGGGGGATGCTGAGGAGGGGTCTGGCCCCCGATCGGTGCCCGCCGATCGTCGGGCCGGCGTCTCTGAAAGACGCACTCTTTTCCCTCCGCCGCCCCGCAAGATCAATCCTCCATGTCTTGCGGGGCAGCGGAGGGGAGGATGGCAACCGCGCATGCGCGGGTTGGCGCCGGCCAACCTGCGCATGCGCGGGTGACATCATTTAGGCGCCGCCGCTTTGACGCGGGCGTCAAGGCCCGGCGCGTGAGACTGACGCGCCGCCGCTCCTAGCCTCCTGGGGGTGGGAGAATAGGGGGCGAGGAACGGCCTCCGACCCCGGAGTGAAACACTCTGGTTTTCACTCCGGCGTCGGCACTTTGTCTCCCTTTGGGAGAATCGCGCCCGTGATGCTGGCAAGGCTGAGCTGATTCCTCCCAGAAATGGTCGATCGGTGTGCATGATGTGCCAGGTCCCCTGCGAATCATACACACATGTTTCGGACCTGTCCAAAGTTGGTGGGGTTCTTTGGGAAGGGGGGGGGGGAGGGATTGTCACTGATATACTGTCTCAGGTGGTGGGAATGGTGGTCACGCCTTCTCCATTGGTAGCTATTTCTGGAGTGTCTGAAGATGTGGGTGTCTTGGTGGGGAAACAGCCAAAGTTGTGGTTTTCGCCTCCCTGGTAGCCCGGGGGAGAATTTTACTAAACTGGCGATCCTTGAATCCACCAAGTATCAGGTCTTGGGTGCAAGACCTTGCTGAGTTTCTTTATTTGGAGACAGTTACGTTTGCCATTAGAGGAACGGATGAGGGGTTCTTCGTGAGGTGGAAGCTGTTCATCGACTTTTTCAAGTATCCGATCATTGGGGGGCAGGTTAAAAATTCTTTAGGGTGTGGCGGATGTATATGTAAAAATGTGGTTGGGGGGGGGTTTCCTGTAGTATATTGCTGTCGTGATACATGCACTTTTACTGTATTATGGATTGTTCAATATTGTTTTGTTTCTTGACGGTTCCTATTTTTGTATTTTCTCGATATACCTTCAATAACTTATTTCTTTAAAAAAAGAGGAAAGATGGTTCCTCGGGTAGGGAAAATGTTCCACATTTAGAAGGGCTTCTTCATTAATTCTTGATGGAGTAAGAGACTGGTCCTGTCCCCTCTCGCCAATTGCCACATGGCTTGTCTGTGTGGGGGGTGTTCTGACATTAAACTAACTTGCCTACAGTTCCCTGCATTTGTTCTAACTTCCTTTTTAAATATAGGAATAATATTAGGTGCCTTCCAATCTTCTGATGCTATTCCCTTTTCTATTGATGTATTTTATGTAAAATATATTGTGCCTTTGAGTAGATGCAATCCGTGTTTTAATTCTCTTTTTGTATAGTTTATCATTTGTCTCCAAGCTATTTAATATCAAAATTAGGTCACAATATAAGAGTCAGAGGCATTTATTCCACAGAACGAAACCATTTGGCTCATCGAGTGCGTGCAGACACTCAGTACAGCAATACAGCCAGGCACAGCCTCTCGTTCTGTTCACATAGCTGTGCAAGTTTATTTCCTTCAAGTGCCCACCTACTTTACTTTTGAAATTATTGATCACCTCTGCTTACTCACCCTTGTGGGAGGTGAGTTCCAGATCATTAGAGCTCTGTAAAGCTCTTCTTAATTCACCAGCCATTTCTCTTCCAACAATGCCCGTGTTGAACAAGTTCTGCTCCATTTACTGCCCGAATTTCTGAAACAAAAGATTTAACTTTGAATCCAATCTGCCCAGGTTTGACACTGCACAGAAAATGAGCAAACAGGACAACAACCAGTTTGCAGGATTAATCCTCTTGAGATTCTTTTAATCTTGCACCTGGTAATATAATTATCTTTTAATACAAAGGATTTGAGATTGAAGATGGCACCTTTGAACTCTTAAAGGTACTCTGGTAGAAAACATTTTGATTTGTGAGTCTTGTGTACCTGTATTTTCTTTTGCTGAGTTTTATAGCCCTCGAGGTGATTGAAAGAGGATTGAGATATGAAACTGTTCCAAATTTTACACCTGGTGTTATTGAGCATTCTACTCAAAGCCAAGGTGATGTGCCAAGTGAATTTCCTTTTCCTTTTGCTCAATATCAAGAGCATCTATCAGTCACTGCACCAGGGTAACAATGGCCACAAAGGCTTTGGATTTCTCTTCTTTGCACAGAAAACAAACTTTCCCGCCATGTAAACAGGATTGGAACCTACTTCCCAAATGTGAAGGATGATTTTCAGAACGATGAGCCACAAGGGCTCCAATAAATTTTTTACTGGTACATCTATATTAATATTAACTTATATTTATTTATTTATTGTAGTTTTTTAATAAATGTGGAGTAGCCAATTATTTTCATTTTCCAATTAAGGGACAATTTAGCGTGGCCAATCCACCTATCCAGCACATCTTTTGGGTTGTGGGGTGAAACCCACGGAGACATGGGGAGAATGTGCAAACTCCACATGGGCAATGACCCAGGGACGGGATTCGAATCCGGGTCCTCCGCGCTGCAGTCTCAGTGCTAACCACTGTGCCGCATGTCGCCTTTCTTAACTTATATTTATATGGCATCATAAAGTAATAACACATCCTTCACAGGAGCATATTACACTGAGCCACATCACGAGATATGCTCAGAGGTAGTTTTTGAGGACTGCCTTAAAGGAGGAAAGTAAGGAAGAGAGGTGGAAAGGTGTAGGGAGGGAATTTGAGTGCAGGCTGAGGTAATTCAAAGCAATGTTACCAATGGTGGAGTGATTAAGATCAGGGATGCTCAAGAGGCCAGAATTAGAGTACACATATTTCATAGATATATGGAACTGGAGAAGATTAGCATTGGAGATCTAAATAAGTACTACTGCAATAGAGATACTAATTTCACTGAAAATCTTTTGTGTGTTGGTGGTGCAGTGGTTAGCACAGCTGCCTCACGGCGCTGAGGACCCGGGTTCGATCCCGGCCCCGGGTCACTGTCCATGTGGAATTTGCACATTCTCCCCATGTCTGTGTGGGTCACTCCCCCACAACACAAAGATGTGCAGGCTAGGTGGATTGGCCACATTAAATTGCCCCTCTATTGGAAAAAAATAAATGGGTACTCTAAAGTTAAAAGAAAAAAGAAAATGTTTTGTGGGTCTCTGCCAGTTTAATCATATTGAAATGTTGAACCAAATCATTCAAAACTATGTCATTATTGCTTAAGGCAAAATAAAAAAAAGAAGATGCTTGAAATACTCAGCAGGGCAGGCAGCATCTGTGGTTTGTCACCGAAAACACTAACTCAGTTTTTATCTCCGGCTGAGTTTTCTAAGAATATTCTGCTTTTATTTTGGATTTAAAGCACCTGATATATTTGCTTTTGTACTACTTCAGTTACGTATGATCTTTCTCAATTACAACATACACAATTTTGCTTTCAAATTATCAATATGTGCAGTTATTTTAACATGTGTTTTGAATAGAAAAAAAATCATTTGCACTCACTTCTGGTTTCATTAATCATGCTTTTTTAAAAATAATTTTTATTCAAATTTTCAATAACAAGATACAAAAAGAAAAGAGGAAACAAACCCCCCACCATATATACAAAACAGAAGAAATAAATTAGCACCCATCATCAACACTGAACAAATAAACATACCCCTTCAGAGACGAACCCCCCCCCCCCCCCCCCCCCCCCCCCCCCCCCCCTCCCCCCACCCAAGGGGTTGCTGCTGCTGTTGGCCTTTTTCCACCGCTCTGCCAGGAAATCTAGGAATGGTTGCCACCTCCTTGAAAAACCCCTGCACCGATCCCCTTAGGGCAAATTTCACCCTCTCCAATTTAATGAACCCCGCCATATCATTGATCCAGGCCTCCACGCCCGGGGGCCGCGCATCCTTCCACTGAAGAAGAATCCTCCGCCGGGCTACCAGGGACGCAAAGGCCAGAATACTGGCCTCTTTCGCCTCCTGCACTCCCGGCTCCTCTGCAACCCCAAATATTGCGAGCCCCCAGCCCGGTTTGACCCTGGACCCTACCACCCTCGACACCGTCCTTGCTACGCCCTTCCAAAATTCCTCCAGCGCTGGGCATGCCCAGAACATATGGGCGTGGTTTGCTGGACTCCCTGAGCACCTAACACACCTGTCCTCACTCCCAAAAAACTGGCTCATCTTTGTCCCGGTCATGTGAGCCCTATACAGCACCTTAAATTGTATGAGGCTGAGCCTCGCGCAAGAAGAGGAGGAGTTCACCCTCCCAGGGCGTCCGCCCACATCCCCTCCTCGATCTCCTCCCCCAGCTCCTCCTCCCATTTACCCTTCAGCTCCTCCACTGAGGCCTCGTCCTCCTCCTGCATCACTTGGTACGTTGCTGAGATCCTCCCCTCGCCAACCCACCCCCCTGAGAGCACCCTGTCCTGGACCCCGTGCGGCGGCAGCAGTGGGAACTCCGCCACTTGCCACCTGACAAACGCCCTTACCTGCATATATCTGAAGGCGTTCCCTGGGGGGAGCCCGAACCTTTCCTCCAACTCACCCAGGCTCGCGAACTTCCCGTCCACAAACAGGTCCCTCATCTTCCTAATACCTGCCCTGTGCCAACTCAGGAACCCGCCGTCAATTCTCCCCGGGACAAACCTGTATCGGGGACCTCACCGAAGCCCCCACCTCCCCCCTGTGTTGCCTCCGTTGCCCCCAAATCTTGAGGGTAGCCGCCACCACCGGGCTCGTGGTATACCTCGTTGGAGGGAGCGGCAGCGGCTCCGTCACCAGTGCCTCCAGGCTCGTGCCCACACAGGACGCCACTTCCATCCTCTTCCATGCTGCCCCTTCCCCCTCCATCACCCACTTGCGCACCATTGCTGCGTTGGCAGCTCAGTAATACCACCACCGGGCGAACCCCTGGGTTGAACCTCAAGGTGAACTTAATTTTTTCCAGACTGAGAAACCCTGCCATGTCGCTAACCCATACGCCTGACTTTGGAGGCTCCAAGTCCCTCCATCCCAGCAAAATCCCTCTCTGAGCCACCAGGGAGGAGAAGGCCAGGGCAACCACCCCGGCCCCCAGATCTTCCGATACCCCAAATATTGCCATTTCCGGACTCGGAGTCACCCTGCCTTCCAGGACCTCTGACATGATGTCTGCACATCCCTGCCAAAATCCCCTCAACTTCGGACACGCCCAGAACATATGTACATGATTTGCCGGGCTTTCCCCATAGCGCCCACACATATCCTCCACTTCCTCAAAAAACCTACTCATCTAGGCCACAGTCATATGAGCCCTGTGAACCACCTTGAACTGGGTCAGGCTAAGCCTGGCACACAATGAGGATGAATTAACTCTCCTCAAGGGCTTTTCCCACATCCCAACTCCCCTCCCAACTCTTCCTCCCACTCCGTCTTCACCTCCCCGATCGATACGCCTTCTCATTCCATCAATTCCTTGTGTATCTCCCGAGACCCTCCCCTCCCCAACTCCCTTTTTGACATCACATTATCCTGCAGTTCCCTCGGGGGGAGGCGAGGAAAGCTTGGAACCTGCCTCCGAACAAAGTCCCGTACCTGCAGGTATCGAAATCCGTTCCCACCCGGCAACTTAAACTTCTCCTCTAATGCCCCCAGGCTCGGGAAACCCTCCTAAATGAAGAGATCCCCAAATCTCTCAATCCCTGCCTGCTGCCACTTCCGAAAGCCCACATCCAGCACTCCCGGAGCAAAACGGTGATTATCACAAATCGGTGACCACACTGATGCCCCTTCCAGTCCTATGTGCTGTCTCCATTGCCCCCACACTCTTGGGGCTGCCATCACCACCGGCCTTGTGGAGTACCGGTAGCCGGCAAGAGCGGCAGCGGCGCAGTCAGTAAAGCCTCCAAACTCGTGCCTTTATAAGATGCCGCCTCTACTCGCTCCCAAACCGACGCCTCCCCCACTACCCACCCTGACCATCGATATGTTGGCTGCCCAGTAATAGTTAATAAAACTCG
This sequence comes from Scyliorhinus canicula, assembly GCF_902713615.1. Classification (NCBI taxonomy): domain Eukaryota; kingdom Metazoa; phylum Chordata; class Chondrichthyes; order Carcharhiniformes; family Scyliorhinidae; genus Scyliorhinus; species Scyliorhinus canicula. The sequence continues at coordinate 177,187,750 of NC_052151.1, forward strand.
AGAGAGCCAAGCCCCCCCCTCCCCGCGACCCCGTTCCAGGAGTGCCTTTTTTCCTCTTGGGGTTTTACCAGCCCACACAAAACCCGAGATCACCGCATTCATTTTCCTAAAAAACGCCTTCTGGACAAAAATCGGGAGACATTGAAAAAAGAACAGCAGCCTCGGGAGGACTGTCATCTTTACCGTCTGCACCGTCCCTGCCAGTGTCAGCGGGAGCATGTCCCACCTGCAGAAATCCCTTTTCGTCTGATCAACCGCTTTACCCAGATTTAACTTGTGAAGCTGCATCCAATCCTCACTATCAGACATTCAATGACCTAAGGTCATTGCCAAGGGCTCTTATGGCCAGGGCAAACAGCAGTGGGGAGAACGGACATCTTTGTCTTGTCCCCCTACAAAGACTAAAATATTCTGACCGGGCCTGGTTGGTTCTTGCATTCGCCACCGGAGCCTGGTATAGCAACCGGACCCAATCCACAAATCCCTGCCCGAACCCAAACCTGCCTAGAATATCCCATAGGTACTTCCACTCCACACGGTCAAAGGCCTTTTCCACATCCATGGCTACTACCACCTCAGCCTCGTGCCCCTCCGCTGGCATCATTATAACATTTAAGAGCCGTCCAATGTTGGACATCAGGTGTCTACCTTTCACAAATTCCATCTGATTCTCCCCAATTACCTCCGGGACACAGTCCTCTATACGTGTGGCCAAGACGCTAGCAATTTAGCGTCTATGTTCAAAAGGGAAATCGGCCTATACGATCCACAGCTCTCTGGGTCCTTATCCCGCTTCAAAATGAGAGAGATCGATGCTTGTGACAACATTGGATGGAGCACTCCCAACTCCTTTGACACATTAAAAGCCTTAACCAGGAGTAACCTAGAAAACATTTTGTAGAACTCCACTGGGTATCCATCAGGTCCCGGGGCTTTACCCGATTACATCGCCCCCAATCCGTCTATCACTCCCCGAGCCCAATTGGGACCCACCCCCCCTTCCTCAGCTCTTGTGCGAACATCCTACTGACTTTCTCCCCATAATCGTCCACCAACCCTTTTACCCTCCTCAGCTGACCATCTGCCTTACCTGGGGCCAGGAGCCCAAATTCCATTTGAAGTCACTGGCGCTCCTTCAGGAGCTCCTCATCCGGAGACTCCGCATACCTCCTGTCCACCTGTAAAATTTCCCCTACCAGACTGTCCAACTCCGCCTGTTCAGTCTTCTCCTTGTGGGTCTGAATCGAGATAAATTCCCCTCTGATAACCGCCTTCAGTGCTTCCCAAACACCCCTGCCGTGGTCTCATCCGTGTCATTGCTCTTTATGCACCCTCGGATGGCCCCCCTCACCCGCTCACAGATCCCATTCTCCGCTAGCAGTCATACATCTAACCTCCATTGTGGACGCTGGGTCTTTCCTCACTTGTGCTCACTTGTTGGTCTATCCAGTGTGGGGCGTGGTCCCACACCGCGATTGCTGAATATTCAGTGCCCGCACCCCACCTAACAGCGTTTTGTCCAGTACGAAAAAGTCTATCCTGGAATACACCTTGTGCACGTGGGAGTAAAATGAATACTCCTTGTTCCTTGGCCTCCCAAATCTAGGGCAGCACAGTGGTATAGTGGTTAGCACAATTGCTTCACAGCTCCAGGGTCCCAGGTTCGATTCCCGGCTGGGTCACTGTCTGTTCTGAGTCTTAACGTTCTCCCCGTGTGTGCATGGATTTCCTCCGAGTGCTCCGGTTTCGTCCCACTGTCCAAAGATGTGCAGGTTAGGTGGATTGGCCATGCTAAATTGCCCTTAGTTCCAACATTGCCCTTAGTGTTGGTTGAGTGGGGTTACTGGGTTATGGGGATAGGGTGTTGTGGGCTGGGGTAGGGTGCTCTTTCCAAGAGCCGGTGCAGACTCGACGGGCCGAATGGCCTCCACTGTAAATTCTACATCGTTCTATGAATACACGGATCCACTCCTCCCGTGTGCTCCATGAACCCCACAGCTCCTTTGCCATTGCTGACACCTTTCCCAACTGGAACTCGACCGGTCTAGTCTCGGATCTAGAACCGTGTTAAAATCTCCCCCCACAATCAGCCGGTGCGAGTCGAGGTTCGGAATCTTCCCCCAGCCCCCTCCTGACAAACGCGACATAATTCCAGTTTAGGGCGTATATATTCACCAACACCATTCCTTCCAGCTTCCCACTAACCACAATAAATCTACCCCCCGGGTCTGCCTCTATCTTTCCCACCTCAAATGCCACCTTTTTAACCAGAATTGCCAACCCCCCCCCCCCCCCCCCCCTGTTTTAAAGTCCAGTCCCGAATGTAACACCTGCCCGACCTATACCTTCTTTAATCTAACTTGGTCTCCCAGTTTCAAGAGCATCTCTCGCAACATGGCCACGTCCACCTTCAGCTGCCTCAAGTGTGCAAACAAACAGCCCCTTTTGACCAGCCTCAGCCCACGTACATTCCAAGTGACCACCCTGGTCAGGGGGCACTATACCCCCTCCCCTGTCGATCAGCCAAGACCTTTCCTTGACCAGCCGTTGGCCTATGCCCCACACCTCACCTAGCCCGCCCCCCGGCAGCTCCGGCCGTCTACTCTCCTCCTTCAACACCTTGAAAGTCCCCTCCTAGCCTACATCCCACCTCCCGCCCCCCCTCCCCCATCCTCCCCCGTTACATTGATCTTCAGCTCACCCCCCACTGTGCTTCCGTTGACTCGCCCTCCCAGCTAGCCTGGCTGCTCCCGCCCCTGGCAACTAGCATCCTATCAACTACTGGATTCCCCTCCCCCCACTCTTGGTATAAGTTCCAGAACAATGGAAAAGAGCAAAAAACAGTCCCTCCCAAGGTCCGAGCAGAAATGCCCACCCCTCCTCCCTTCACAAAATCGTTTCTAGTCCGGAAAAAAGAAAAAGGTATTGACCAGTTAGTGCTGTGCGTGCGGCAGGCGACCTCTGTCCTGTACCATTTCCGGATGATATTTTTATACTATCGTAAATGCGCTCGGACTGCCTTGGACCGTTTGCCAGTGAGCTGGCGAGGTCAGACCCTGTGTCCCTGCCATTGCCTCCCTCGAACTCTGGTCCTCACTTCCAACCAACTTTTGATTCCTCCTTTGTCAATATTTCCCTGGGCGCAGCTCCATAAACCCGGGGTCACCTCCTTCTCGTCTCGCTTTTACACCTTTATTTTGAAAATTCCTGTAGAAATCCAGCTTAAAAGCCACAGACAGACCACCAAGAGTGGAAGCTGCCAAATGTGCGACCTTTCACTCCATAGTTGCCACCGGAAGTCCTCTCAAATACCTTCTAACATGCCTGTGTTTCTCACTCAACCCTTCTTTCCTTTCTTCCTACCCTGCATTCCTCCTTCCCATCTGATTTCCTTCGACTCAGTTGAATCATTTTTAACAAGCCCAGTACCATATCGAGCTTTTGGTGTGTAATCCTCCGTCTATTAAATATTCTTAATCTGCTTTCGTACTGTTAATTCAAAAAAAATTTAAAAACCTATCTAATATCGTATATCCTGTTTTTTTTTATTCCTTTACACTGTCAGCCAAATGCATAAAACTGCCTGTATAGTTTACGTTGCTTTTGTTGAACCAATCTCATTTCTAAAAAATTCCTAACAAAGCAGCTTCCTTTTGTGAAATCAATACAATACTGCTCCAGCTTTCTCTAAATATTTTGAGCAGATTTCACAAGGGCCCTTTCAATGGAGAAGCATTGGAGCTAGCAAAAGCCATAACTAGCTTGCAATCTTGATGACAGGGCCACTCCCATTCCGTGACCACACTTGGTTGACGGTGAAATGTAACCTGTATATATCACAATTAAGAGTATTATGTTTCAGACAGAAACAATTGCTAACAGTGGGAAATAGTTTTGTCCTTCGTTGCCAAAGCATTTTGAAGCATTTCAGTAGCACTGAAACTTGACCTTTGCTAATCTCAATATAGCTTGCTTTTAGGTAGATCTAAAGTTTTCTGTAAGTCTATGGAATGTGAAAGTGTTTGGTTTATTTTTAGACTTTTTTTGGTTCAGCTTGAAGAGTTGTGAAGTGATAGGACAGGATTCCGCCTTGTGTAGAAACTTTTCTGTTCAATACATGGCCTTTCTGCTTGAAGAATATTTGATGGCTCATGTTCCATTCTGGTTATGACCACTTCCAGTTGACCAGTTAAAGAATAACATTGGTGAAAACCCCTATCTGGCCCTCGGCCAGCAAGGAACAAAGTCAAGGTAATAAACTTAACAGAGAGGGGTGGAATCCTCCATAACCATTCATTGTGCCTTGGGGAATGGGAGTGGGACAGCTGGCATTCTCAGATCTCCGCTTTAGTAATTTAGCAAGAATTCTTTTCACCATATTGGCATATTTCTTCCCTTTTGGATCTCAAGACTGGTCATTTATATTAAAATCTGTTCCTATACTCCATAGTATCACATCCTTGTGTAAGTGGAACGCAGCATCATGACTTGGTATTTTACTCCTGTAAAATTGCATCGCCGTCTGTTAGCAATTGTTTCTGTCTGAAACATAATCCCAGCCTCGACATTGATCTGAGATCTCTGATCTTGCAGGTTAGTAGCTTGCACTATTGGAATCAAGAGGGTTTGGGGAATTTTCCTTTCTTTCATGTGTCAACGAGCCTCCCACAAATGGTTGGAGATCAAGAATCTGTTAGAAGTTCTGTGTATAAACCTTGATCCTGTAATTCTGGGAATTACTTGAGTCAGAACACAAGGCTGTGCCACTAATGAAACTAGGACTCAAAGGTAGTGAAAATAGGTAGTCCAACCTTTTTTTAAAAATATTTTTTTTATCTCTTTTTTCCACATTTTCTCCCAAATTTACACCCACCAACAATAAACAATAATCAGTAACAAATATGTCAATCACATATTATAACAACGATCCCATCCTCCCACCAAACTGCAAACATTAGACCGCATGTTCACACAAACAAATGACAAAAAGGAATTAGGGAATACTCATAGTTGTCATTAACACACACACCCCCCAACCCTCCCACCCACCCCAACTAATGTTCAATGTTATCCAGTTCTTGAAAGTGCATAATGAATAATGCCCATGAATTGTAGAACCCCTCCATCCTTCCCCTCAGTTCAAACTTAACCTTCTCAAGAGTCAAGAATTCCAACAGGTCCCCTCACCACGCCAGGGCACAGGGTGGAGAGGCTGCTCTCCGAAGGATCCACCTTCGGGCGATCAACGAGGCGAAGGCTACAGCATCTGCCTCAGCACCCGTTTCCAACCCTGGCTGGTCAGACACCCCGAATAAGGCCTCCCGAGGGCCCGGGTCCAGTTTCACATGCACAACTTTAGAAATTACCTGTGGTGATATGCATCACTGTAAATGCACAAGGGGTTAATGTAAATACACATAGACTAGATAGACACTAGAGGGAGCACCAGAGACATCATAATACACAGCCATTCAACAAATAGGTCAGTAAGATAGGACACGACCAGTGGTCGTTCACGATACACACAGAGGTGACACCACTACAAGAGGGCATTATACCAACCCATATAAAAAGGACACTGCACACATGATCTTCCTCTTTCCAGTGGAGTCACTCAGTGTGTACACAGGGTAGATTTGAAACACATCATACCCACCACCTGGATTGTAGCAGACTGGTTCGTCAATCTGAGTAGCTATAGCAGGATTAACGGGAGAGTCGAATCCAAGTAGGAGAATCGTTAACAGTTTAATAAACGTGTTAAAGCTATCTCCAAGTCTGAACCTTTGTCAGAGTGCACATCAGGGAAGCAGCTTATGCTACGTCAAGAGCATAACAAAACATTACCCTCTTGTAGAGAACCGAAAGAGACAAGACAAGTCAAATTATCTTTTGTGCTGTAACTGCTGTATGTTTCTATGATTATGTAAATTTAGTATTTGGATTATCTGCATGCATTTACCTCCTAAACCAAGTGGGACATTTAATCTTAATCCCTTTGAAAATATTTTGTGTGTTTTTAAAGTTTGTTGAAAAATTCTAATAATTAGAAACCATAAACAGATAAGCAAGTGGATTGTCACATGAGGTACTTGAGCAAGTATGACGTGTCTGTGTCACCACAACCTTCTCAAATTGGGGATGGGCAATAAATGTTGGCCCAGTTCAGATGCCCACATCCCGTGAAAGAACAAAAATGTGTTGACTCAGTCCATCATTCCTGGTTTAACTTGTTTAAGATTAATCAAACAGCTCTTGAGATAAGCAGAAGGATGAATTCAAAATCCAAATGACCTAGCTATGGAATGAATACTTGGTTGTTATAGTTCAGCTTTCTGTGGATACCATAAGACAGCCATTTAATCTCTCAAACCTGTTTCAACATTCAGTGAGATTGTGGTGATTTGCAACCTAACTCCGCATCCCGATCTTTTCCCCATAATCCCTCAATATCATGATTTAACAAATCTATCGCTTAGATTTAAAATTTATCATTGGTCTAGCATCAGTTTCTATTTATTGCATATGTCTCCGAATTTCATTTTTGAAAAGTCTGCCCGAGATGTTTAGACTCTGCCTCCTAATCTGACACTCTCTAACCAGTGGAACAGCCTGACTATCTACCATACCTGTTCCTCTTAATATTTTGAAAACTTTAATCAAGTCAATCCTTAATCTTCTCAATCCCGGGGCAAACAACAAGAGTTTGTGTAATCTCACCTCATAATATAAACCTTGGCGTTCAGCTATAATTCTGGTAAATCTACACTGAACTCACTCCATGCTTTTATGTCCTTTCTAAGGCGTAGTTCCCAGAAATGCTAATAGTACTCCAGCTGTCATCCAGCAACTGTCATCCAGCAAGGACTTTGCTTAGTATTCAAAATTAATGGGAATAGCAGGCAAATTTTCCTTCGAGCCCCCAGAAAGCCAACCAAAATTCAATCACTGGAGCTGCCGTGAGGAGAAAGTTCACCGCTGTATGTGGAAGAGACCGAATACGTTGAAAAACAGCTGCTCCAATCACAGGTTCTGGCTTTCCCATGCTGGCTACTCCAGCTCCTCCAATCACAAGTTCCCTCTCCCCTGCTCTTGCTGCTCCTCAAGAGACTGAATCTATCATTGGAGGTGCAGGAGGGGAGAGGGGACCTGTGATTGGAGGGGCTGAAGCAATTCTGACCAGCCCTGCTGCCTTCATGCAGGAGATTTTTGTTTTAAACATCTTTTTACTGATTTTCAAACAGGGAAAGCAGCAGGAAACAGAGATAAATACATCGTCATAAATTCAATCCACCCCCCGCCAATACACAACACAAAATTATACAAAAAAACAGTAAACTTAACAGTCGACAGCAACGATTTATTTGAAGAAAGTGACAAATGGTTGACATCTACAAAAAAATATTTCTCAGTTAAACCCCATGCTACATATTTGATCTTCTCCCGAGATAAAAAGGACATCAAGTTGTCCAACCAGATGGAGCACTGGGTGACTTGGTGGATTTCCAGGATAATAAAATCTGCCTGCGAGCTATTAATGAAGCAAATGCGATAAGGTCTGCTTCAATCTCCGTGAGACTGGTCGGTGTAGGTGTGATTCTGAATGTGGCTGCTAAAGGACAGGGCTCTAGGATAGTGTCCAGTGGAAAGAGTGTCAGAAAAAGATGACCAGAAGCCAAACAGCTTTGAGAAGGAACAGAACATGTGGATGTGGGTGTGGTCAGCAGGGACGAGCCAAGCGTCTGTCGCATTTGTTTTCTGTATTGGGGGAAAACCTAGTTCTAGCCATCGTAAAGTGAATTCTGTGCAGAACTTTAAATTGATTTAAGCTTAACTGAGCACAGAGAATTGCGAGTCGAGCTAAAATAAGTGGTCAGTGCAAAAAGTGTCCAATAGGGACACTTATAGATATCTTAATAGAAAGCTTAAAATTGACAAATATTTCCATATTCTTTGTGGATATCAAGGTGGAGTTTGATGTGAATTTCAAAAGGGGAAATGGCAGTGGGGCACAGACCAAGGCAGGGAGAAAGGATAAGCAGCAGGAATGTGCCTCCAAGGGCAGCACGGTGGCGCAGTGGGTTAGCCCTGTTGCCTCACGGCGCCGAGGTCCCAGGTTCGATCCCGGCTCTGGGATCACTGTCCGTGTGGAGTTTGCACATTCGTGTTTGTGTGGGTTTCGTCCCCACAACCCAAAGATGTGCAGGCTAGGTGGATTAGCCACACTAAATTGCCCCTTAATTGGAAAAAAAATGAATTGGGTACTCTAAATTTATTTTAAAAAAGGAATGTGCCTCCAAAAGGCACCAGTTTAGACTTGGGCCTTGACACCACATCAAGATTCTTTGGATATTGGCCGCGCAATAATGATACAGTAAATTCGGAAGAGCTACCCATCTCCCCCTTTGAAGTATTGCACTGCAGGCTCCAGGGGATCTGCCTGCACAGATGAACAAGGAGAAGCCTGGTTAAAAATGATATCTGTAGAAAGATGGAGAGACATTGGAAAAGAAACAAGAATCTAGGTAGAATGTTCATTTTTATGGAATGAATTCTACCAGCTAAGGAGAGAGGTAGACAACTCCAGTGGTGCAAATCCTCCTTAACTTTGGCAACCAGGCTCGAGTAATTTATTATATGAAGGGTCGGGAGCGAATAAGCTATGTTAATGCCCAGGTAGCGAAAGCTTGCACCAGAGATACAGAATGGCAGAACACCTGGGGGGATTTGTTTGGCTCAGGAGTTGCTTTTGTTGATGTTTGGTTTATAGCTGGAAAAAGAGCCAAAGATGCTGAGAACGTTCATTATGTTGTTGACACCAGGAACGGGATTTGTAATGTATAAAAGGAGGTTATCAGTATACAACGATGTTCCACACCAGCTCAGAAGATATCCTTCAGCAGGTGGATGACTTCAGGACTATTGATATGAGTTCTATTGCTAAAGTGAAGAGCAGTGGAGGCAGGGGTCATCCCTGACAGGGGGAAAGTATTATGAATGCCAAGAGCTAGTGTGCTAATTTGCAGCAGGGGAGGTGTGCAGAAGTCGGATCCATGCGATAAATGTTTGGCCAAACCCAAACCTACCCAAGATTGTAAACAAATACTCTCATTCCACTCAGTCAAAAGCCTTCTCCTATCCAGAGATACAACCAACTTGGGGGCAGTTGAGGCAGCTGAGCAAAGTATGATGTTGAGGAGAGTGCGTACATTTGCAGATAATTTGTGACCCTTTACCAAGCCATTTTAGTCCACGGAGGGAGGACCTTGGGGAGACATGGCTCCAAACAGAGCGGCAAATCTTTGGAACATCCAAATCCCGGCGAAAGGTCAATAAGAGCTGCACTCTTCAGGGTACCTGACTTTATTTACGAGTAAGTGAAATAGAGGCTTGAGTTAATGTAGGGGGTAGGGACCCATGAGGCAATGAGTGGTTGAACATGTCTAGCAGCAAGGGCATAAGTTGCATGGAGAACATTTTGTAAAAATAAATCGGGAAGCCGCCACGGCCTGGGGCTTTACCACTCTGCATTAACTAAATATAAATCGTTATCTTGTCTAGGCGCAAAGGGTCGTCTAAATCTCTACTCCTGTCCACATCTACAGAAGGAATGTCTAGATTATGTGCGAAGTGAGTCATTGTTGAGCGATCCGAATAAGGATCGGTATTATGGAGGTTACAGTAAAAGAAAGTGACAGAATAATATCAGGGGTCGGTAGTGTGGTTATGGGAGGAATCATATATCTGGGAAATATATCGGGAAGCAGACTGGTACCTGAGCTGATGTGCCAGTAGGCGACCAGCTTTGTCCCCTGTTCATAAAAAGTCCCCTTTGACCATTGTAATATATGCAACACTTTATTGGTGGAGAGTAAGTTAAATTGAGTCTGGAGCCTTGGCGTTCTGCACAGAGCTCAGTGATAGGAGCAATGGAATACTGCCAATCTATTTCTAAAATTGAATCCGCTATTCTTGTTGTTTCAATTTTCTTTGTTTGATAGTATATGCGTTATGGGAGATTATGTTTCCTCTTAAGAGTCTCCCACAATATTAAAGGGATGGTGGAATCAGATTTATTTGTTTTAATAAAGTAGTCTATATTGATGGATATGGAGTTTTAAAAAATTCTTGTAATAGGGGTGTATCAAACCTCCTACATGTGAGGAGCAAGTCCAGAGAATGGGGAGCATGGCCTTATATGGCTATGGCTAAATATTCTGTGGTTCTTAGTGTGTAGAGAAGATCTTTGTCAAAGAAAAAAATAATTGATATGTGAATAAGCGTGGTGGACATGAGAAAAGTAGGAATAGTCTTTCTCGCCCAGATGTAGGAAACGCCAAGGGTCCTGGCATCCTTTTGAGTCATGGAGGAAGAGAGAGATTTATAAACACCAGAAAGGGCAACGGTCTTGCGATTTGAGAAAGACAGAGTTCAAGTCTCCCCCGAAGTTAAGGTGATGGGTATCTAAGTTGGGGAGGGAGGATAGGAACGAAGTGATAAATTTTGTGTTGTCTCATTTTTGGGCATAGATATTCACCAAGATGAAATGAAATGAAAATCGCTTATTGTCACAAGTAGGCTTCAATTAAGTTACTGTGAAAATCCCCCAGTCGCAACATTCCGGCGCCTGTCCGGGGTTTACAGGGTTTTGAGGAAGTGTGCTGCTAACTATTGTGTACCATCCATCAGGGTCTGAGATTGCTTTTGAGGAGGAAAACTGGACCCTCTTGTTTATCAGAACCACTGTTCCCCTAGCCTTGTCATTAAAACTAGAGTGAAAAACCTAGCCAACCCACACTTCGCATAATCTGGTGTGATCTTGAATATAAAGATGTGTTTCTTGAAGGAATGCCACTTCTGTGTTGGAGCTCCTGAAATGTGCAAACACCCTGGAGTGTTTTACCGGACCATTTAAACCCCTAATGTTCCATGTAACTATTCAAATCGGGCCACCCGTGCCGCCTTGAGATCCTAGTCATGACTATGGGGGGATTTAACAAGAGAGTGAACAAGTGGAGAGGGTAAGGAATCAAAGCCATGAGGGTCTAGGGCATTGTAAGAATGGTCGAAAGTGGATAGAGTGCAGATTACTGTGAACATATCAGGCTTCAAAACTGCTGGAACAAAACCTAAACAGTGAGATGATAAACGTCTAACTAAAACAAACCATGATTCAAATCCTAAATCTGTTGGGGACGAGCAGCAGGTATTTTACCTGACATGCCATCCTTTTTCCCTCAGCGAAGAAAGAGAAATCGAAAAACAGCACTACTTAATATGTCATTAGACAGTTGCTTATTCTAACCGCATGGCAGGAGTAATAAATAAGTACAAATCCATCAGTGAGTGTGCCTTTTTTTGGAGCATATTAAATGGTCAATAGAGATGTTGCAAAAAAAGCACATATGAGCTACGATACCCAGAAACAAACAGAGCTGCCAATTGAACAAGCTGTCTAACAGTCAAGGATATGCCTCTGTAGGAAAGTTGCCTCACTTGGTGAGTCGAAGAAGTGGGGTTGGATTCTCCACTTCCAAGATTCTCCGTTGTGCCGGCAGACTGGGGATTTCCCAATGGCGTGGGACTGCCCACAATGGAAAACCCCATCGACCGGCTGGCAAGACGGAGAATTCTGCCCGTGGTCTTTTCCGTTGGGTGATTCGAAGACTGGCAAGGTGGATCTTCCCAAAACCAATTTATTTTTGTACAGCAAGGACTTGATGCTGATGAGTACAGCTCACCGCTTAGCCAGGTCTGCGCTCATGTCTCTATATATCCTAATAGGGTGGTCCCAGTAGGTGAGGTTGGGGTGTTATCTTGCCTATCGCCCACAGCTACAATGGCTCATGGGGAGTCACCATGGCTTTGGCTGAGAGTGTGGTGAGCCAGGTCCAACTCAGAGGCTCGGGGAAAGTGTCTTCACCCACCATATTTTTTTAAAGTTTGGATATAAACTGAGTAGGAGTGCAGCCTTCATACCCTTCTGGTGAACCCAAAATTCGTAGGTTCTGTCATCTGGACCGGTTTCCCCAGATCAATGGACTCTATTCCGCAGCACCATATTATCTTTACTTAACATAGAACATACAGTGCAGAAGGAGGCCATTCGGACCATCAGGTCTGCACTGATCCACTTAAGCCCTTACTTCCACCCTATCCCCGTAACCCAATAACCCCTCTAACCTTTTTGGTTACTAAGGGCAATTTTATCATGGCCAATCCACCTAACCTGCACGTCTTTGGACTGTGGGAGGAAACCGGAGCACCCGGAGGAAACCCACACACACACTGGGAGAACGTGCAGACTCCGCACAGATAGTGACCCAAGCTGGGAATCGAACCTGGGACCCTGGTGCTGTGAAGCCACAGTCCGATCCACTTATGCTACCGTGCTGCCCTTCAAGTTCAGACTCCAGTGTGCTGGTCCTGTCACTATGGTCAGACAGAGCCGTCTCCATATCGGTGATGGTGTAGGCGTGGGAGTCGACGGTTAGGCGCGTGAAATGGAGGGAGGATTGGATGGAGGCTAGCAAAGTCTCTAGTGATTTTTTTTTTCAGCTCCAGAGCCAAATTCCATCAACTGTTATCCAGCTCAGTGATCAGAATTTTGCTGAGAACATTGGATGTTAGCAGCACGGGAGAGGCGACCCGCTTCTTGGTTGACCCCGGATGAACAGATTTAGCTCTGTCAGTTGAAGTTTTTTGGCTGAAATGCTTTACTTTTTTTTGGAAATCTTAAAAGAAGTTTGTTGCTTCCTCATTTCCAACGGTTTTCACGGTCTCAATAATCGATGCGCGGCACCATAATAGGGAGAAAAAGCGAGAATGTCAGGAGGAGATACTGCATGTGCATGCTTCATCTACAATGTGCAACCAGAGGTCCAACATGCAAGAGATTTTCTGCTGTGCCTTCATCAATTGCTTCTCAAACATCCTCCAAGAGATCAAGAAGAAGAAGCAGAAAATTAATAAAGAGGGAGTATTCGTATTTGTATGGTTGTTGAGCAAGGTGAGTGCCGATTTGGGCCAGGGGGACAGTGGTTTGGGCCTGAGTTGACGGTGATGGTGGTGCTGGGCCAGAATCTTTTGCGGGAGGGGGGTGGGAGAGGGGGTGGAATTTGTGGTGGGAGTCAATTAATTCTACTGGGATAGAAGGAAAGGTGCAATTTGGCAACAAAAATAATGGCTGCAAGTGGACATGTCGGCATATTATGGAATTCCTTGTAGAGATCAACAAGTGACTAAACAGAATCTTTCCTTAAGAGAATAAATATGTGGTGGACTCCAATCTAATATTGATTACTTTTGAAATGCAAAATGACTTTGTGTGTCTGTCTGTCTGTGTGTGTGTGCACGCGCACGCGTGCGCCAATCTAAAGAAGTGAAGTAAATCTGTGATGTCACTACATGACTGTGTGAACTCATAAAAAGTGAAATGAAAATCGCTTATTGTCACAAGTAGGCTTAAAAAAAAATAAAGTTACTGTGAAAAGCCCCTAGTCGCCACATTCTGGCACCTGTTCGGGGAGGCTGGTACGGGAATTGAACCCGTGCTGCTGGCCTGCCTTGGTCTGCTTTAAAAGCCAGCTATTTAGCCCTGTGCTAAACCAGCCCCTGAACATAAGAACATAAGAACTAGGAGCAGGAGTAGGCCATCTGGCCCCTCGAGCCTGCTCCGCCATTCAATTAGATCATGGCTGATCTTTTGTGGACTCAGCTCCACTTTCCGGCCCGAACACCATAACCCTTAATCCCTTTATTCTTCAAAAAACTATCTATCTTTACCTTAAAAACATGTAATGAAGGAGCCTCAACTGCTTCACTGGGCAAGGAATTCCATAGATTCACAACCCTTTGGGTGAAGAAGTTCCTCCTAAACTCAGTCCTAAATCTACTTCCCCTTATTTTGAGGCTATGCCCCCTAGTTCTGCTGTCACCCGCCAGTGGAAACAACCTGCCCGCATCTATCCTATCTATTCCCTTCATAATTTTAAATGTTTCTAAAAGATCCCCCCTCATCCTTCTAAATTCCAACGAGTACAGTCCCAGTCTACTCAACCTCTCCTCATAATCCAACCCCTTCAGCTCTGGGATTAACCTAGTGAATCTCCTCTGCACACCCTCCAGTGCCAGTACGTCCTTTCTCAAGTAAGGAGACCAAAACTGAACACAATACTCCAGGTGTGGCCGCACTAACACCTTATACAATTGCAACATAACCTCCCTAGTCTTAAACTCCATCCCTCTAGTAATGAAGGACAAAATTCCATTTGCCTTCTTAATCACCTGTTGCACTTGTAAACCAACCTTCTGTGACTCATGCACTAGCACACCCAAGTCTCTCTGAACAGCGGCATGCTTTAATATTTTATCGTTTAAATAATAATCCCGTTTGCTGTTATTCCTACCAAAATGGATAACCTCACATTTGTCATCATTGTATTCCATCTGCCAGACCCGAGCCCATTCACTTAACCTATCCAAATCCCTCTGCAGACTTCCAGTATCCTCTGCACTGAAGGAGTTAGTGAGAATGAAAGAGTCCCTGAAAAACAAAAGGAAGCTCCAAAAATCAAACGTGGCCCTAGAGAAAGCCACACAGAGAGTATTTGACCCCTACTTTGTATAGTTGAAGCATGACTCCTAACTTCTTGTATTCTGTTTCTCTAGCTAGCAGTTTTTTAAAGCCTTTTTGATTATTTTCTGTAAATTGTCTGTACATGTCTGTAATGATCCATGTACCTTACCGCTCCCCACCCCACTCAAAACTCTGTCTAGTTTTTCACTGTTTAGGTAGTACTCTGTCCAAAGTGAATGACCTCACCATTGTCACCATTTGGCACATTCACTTCATCTATCAATATTTCTCCGTAATTCTATGCTTCTCTCTTCACTGCTTCCAATGCTGCCTATCTTTCTGTCTTGGGAAACTTGAAAATTTGACTTCCTATCCCATCATCTAAATAGTGAATAATATTGTAAATAGCTGAGGCTACAACACGTTTGCAGCACACCACAAGTCAAATCCTACCAATTTTCCCTATTCTCTGTCTCCTGCCACTCAGCCAATTTCCTAACCAGTTCAATAATTTTGTTTCAATTCAAATCTCTTATGAGGGAAGTTATCAAATTCCAAAAAGTCACAGCTGCAGTGTTCCAAATAACAAGAGGCAGTGGATAAATTCCCCCAAAACATATGGGGAAAATTAAATTATGCAGAATCTTAGAATCCCTACAGTGTAGAAGGAGGCCATTTAGCCCATCAAGTCTGCATCAACCCTCCGAAAGAGCACCCCACGTAGACCCAATCCCCCCCATACTATCCCCGCAACTCCGCCCAACCCTTACAAGGGGAAATGTAGCATGTCCAATTCACCGTTGGACTGTGGGAGGAAACCGGAGCACCCAGAGGAAACCTAGGCAGACACTGGGAGAATGTACAAACTCCACACAGACAGTCACCCGAGGTTGAACCTGAATCGAACCCATGTCCCTGTGAGACAGAAGTGTTAACCACTGTGCCACCATGCCATCCCGGTACTTAGGATGAGCAATAAGAGGAAAGTCACCTGGGAAAGACAAAATGTGTGATGAGCTGCTCCTCCAGTCATAGATTCTGTCTCTCCCATGCTGGTTGCTCCATTCCTCCAATTACAGTTTTCCTCCCTCCCTCCTCTCGCTGTTCCTCAGAGCTATGGTTGGAGGGAAGAAACCTATAATTGGAGGAGCTGGAGCAGTTCTTTTTGGTCTCTCTGTCATCATACCGAACACGTCAAGGAGAAGCCATTTTGAAGGAATGTAAGAAATGGCTTTTGCTATTGGACTTGGATATCCTAAAGATATCAGAGTTGAATGGGCCAGTGCTTCATAGCTAGTCACTTTATTCTAGTGCCTTGCGGTATGCTACAGAATCCTGAGCTCGTACGTGGTCAATTCCAGCCCCATTTAATTCAGAATCGCAACTGTATCCCTTTGATCTCTCTGGTGCCAGAAAGTCTGTGATCTGCCGTTCAAAAGCTAAATCTCCAATAGCACAGTGTACTATTAGTTCCTCACTTCCTGTGCTCGACTTAAAGGTATATGTCCATTAAATATCCATGGATCAAAATGATGACCATAAAGTAAACAAAATGGGAAATAAGGGAATCAACCGAAAGGGCCGTTGCATACCTTCCTCCCTAAAAGGAATGAAACGTCATGGCAACGGACATTTCATTATGAGATATGCAAGACATAAATCATAAACATATATCCATTCATCCATCCTCATTTTATAAGTTCCCTTCCCAGATCCTACATTGGTTAGTAGTCAGCCCTAAAACCTACGACAAAGCATCCACTATCACGTTATCCTTCTGGGGATATGTAAAATTTTAACACTAAAATGTTGTAAGGCGTATTTCTTAGTCGTACCACAGGCGGATCATACTGTGAAATCTTGACCTCTTCTCTACCTCACTCTTCCCATCTCTGTCCTCTTCCACTACTTGTACCACCTGTCATACTTGTTCCTTCCTATCCTCTTCCATACAGTGGTATTTATTTTAACACATTTATGTGGCATAATCAATCTTTCTTCCTCTGGTTTGGAGTATCGATTAAGTAAGACGCCTTACTCACTCTCCTAACTACCTTATAGGGGCTACTGTGGATATGTAATTCAACATTGAGCATTTGCCCTGTTGTTTTAGAAACTTCTCTTTCATCAATTTTAATGGACCCTGTATTTCATGACCATAAATTAATTCAAATAGGCTAAAGTACTAGATTTGTTTGGAGAATCTCTGGTGGCAAATAGTAAAAAAAAATCCAATCCCTTGCCCCCATCTCTTGGTTCATGGCAATGGGCCCTAATCATGGTTTTGGGAGTCTGATGATATCTCCCCAAAGCTCCCTGAGTTTGTGTATGATAAGCTATTGATTTTAATTGTTTGATATCTAAAATGCTAATTATGTCCTAGAAAATTTTAGATATAAAGTTAGAACCCTGGTCAGATTGTATTTCTAAGGTAAGCCATCGCATGTGGAAAAACTGCATCCGTTTTACCACGACTGCATTAACTGCAATTTTTCTCAAAGGGAGAGCTTCTGGCGCTATCCATGACCATAAGAATGTACTAATAACCTGCCTTTGTTTTATTTATTTATTTATTTGTTTGTTTTTAATTTGCCCAATTAAGGGACAATTTAGTGTGGCCAATCCACCTACCCTGCACATCTTTTGGGTTGTGAGACCCACGCCCACTGGGAGAATGTGCAAACTCCACATGGACAGTGACCTGGGGCCGGGATTGAATCGGGTCCTCAGTGCCGTACGCCTTTGTTTTGGACTATGCCATCTACCAATACCCAACTAAATGGTTCTTCAAACACTAGCATGGACATTAATGATGCAGATTTAATCACATGTTGAGCTTTACCTATTACCTGACAGGTAGGACAGGTTCTGCAGAATTGCACTACATCCTTCTACAGTCCTGGTCAGAGAAAATGCCTGTTGACTGTCTGAGTTTTCCTAATTTCCACATGTCCTGCCATTGGTATCTCATGTGCTATTCACAGTACTTCCCTACAATATTTGGATGGTACCACTATCTGATGGTCAACCATTCATTCTTCGTCCACAGGTCTTCACTTCCTCGTCAGAACTCCGTTCACAATGTAATAGCACTCTGGAGCCCCCTCAGCCTCGAAGTCTGTGAGAGCTGACTGTGCTTATCTATGTATCTCTGGATCTGCTTCCTGGCCTCAATTAATGAAATCCTACCAAACACTTCCTTGAGGTTGTGGTCATTCTCTCGGATAGTTTCGGCTACTCTACTATCTGATTGTCGTGTGACTTTAATCTCTGGTGCTGGACTTTGTTTAGCCATTGCCCTGGTCACCACATGCGATGGGAATAAATCAGGAAATTATTCCTGTAACTGTTCTGTCTCCTTCTCTTCCCTCGAACTGTCTGTAATCATGGGTGAAGCTATAACCTTCACTCCTGTCAAATCATTCCCCAAAAGTAAGTCTACCCATCTCACTGGTAACATATTAAAAAAAAAAGGACATTTTCACTTTATATGCAAAACAAACCACAACATTCCATCCAACATTATAAACACTCCCTCCACCATATCGTCCCACATGCCCCACTTTATAACTATAAATATACAAATGACACTATCTTTTCTAGCAACAAAGGGTGCGGTAACCGCAGAAACGTGGCCTAATCCATCCTCACAAAATTCCTAACCAGAACCCGCTCCCCCTCGGCAGATGAAATTTCTCTATCAGTTTCCCCAATTCTGCTAATCTACCTTCCACGAACAAATCCCTAAACCTCTGTATCCCCACCTATTCCCAAATCCTGTATATCGAGTCCAACCCTGCTGAAATAAATCTGTGATTTCCACAAATCGACTCCAAAAGTGACATGCCCTCCAGCTTAAAATGCTGCCTAAACTGATTCCAAGCTCTTACAAAGAAACCACCACCGGACTCTATGGCTGGTGAGAACGGAACCTCAGAGTTGTCCCTACACACACAGCCTCCTCCTTCTGCCCCAAACTGACCCTCTACCCACCACCCATTTCCAAACCTTCTCCAAATAATAATTCATCAAATTCAACAACGCAAACCCATCCCAACTGCCTGTCCCTCTGTAAAAATGCTCTCCAAATCCGCGGCACCTTAACTGCCCACATATAGCCAGCTGGCAGCCCCCCCCCCCCCCCCCCCCCCCCCCCCCCCCCCCCAGCACTTCTGCTAACTGGGTGATCCCCCACCTGAAGCTTAAAACAAACAAATTACAAAACAACCCAAATACTCTTTTCCCCCCTCACACTACTACTATCTCGTGTCTCACCCCCACCACCCAAAGATGTGCAGGGTAGGTGAATTGGCCACACTAAATTTCCCCTTAATTGGAAAAAAAATAATCAGGTACTCTAAATTTTATTTTTTTAAATGCTAACCCCACTTGACCCGGGGTTGCCGCCTGAGGCAGATCCTTTCTACAATATGTTTTTAAAAAAAAATAGAATCTAACTTCCCACGGCACTTTCCCATGCAAATACAGGAGATGCAACACCTGCACTTTCACCTTCTGCCTTCCTGCCATCCAGGGGCTGGCTGGACACTTTAAAACTCATTCCCAATGTTTCCTTGTGTTAAGTAGTTAGAATTTTCTTTTTAGGAGTTGTATGTGCAAGATTTATTAATAAATGAAAACATTTTATTAAGAAACACTTTTAAAATCAAACAACAGCGCTACAGAAGGTAATGTTAAGATGTGACTGTATCACCTAATAAAGGAATTAGTGAGAATGAAGAAGGAGCCCATGAAAATCAAAACGTAGCCCTTGAGAAAATTGCAAGAATTCAGCTATGCATATTTCTATGCAAGAGAGTATGAGAAACCAATTTATGATCTGGACTTTGGGAAACATAGAAGTGCTTTATGTTCATGTAAAGAGCAAGTCATGTTGCATTTCTATTATGTGGAAAGTATGGATATACCGAGACAGCTCGAGTAGAACTTTTGTAATTTTCTTTTGTAATGTTTGCATCGCTTCAAAAGCTTTGTTGACTTTTCTTAAGGCATTAAATGTTTCTGTCTTCTGCACTTTTCATTCCCCTGTCCTACACTTACCCTTTTACTGGTCAGGATCTATTTTTCCCTGTGTATATGGGAGGAGAGGTGGTTTATGTTTCATAAACACCATTACAGATTATATTATTCTCTGGCCCAGTGGCAGAATTAGTCCGCCTGGTGAAATTGGGTCACGGCAGGCTAGTTAAAACTTTGAATGAAGATTGTCTGAACACTCATCAAAAAGATGTCGGTTTCCATAACAACCAAGCAGAAATCAGACAACATGATTTATATTGTTTGACAAAAGAGATGGACAGGATCATTGAAATCTTCTTTCTCCTTGTAACACACAAAAAGTAGGTTTAAAAACCGAATTCCAATGAAAGGGCAATTTAATGTGGCCAATCCACCTACCAACTGGGCTCAATAGCTGGCTTTTAAAGCAGACCAAGGCAGGCCAGCAGCACGGTTCAATTCCCGTACCAGCCCCCCCGAACAGGCACCGGAATGTGGCGACTAGTGGCTTGTGACAATAAGTGATTTTCATTTCATTTTCATACCCTGCACATCTTTGGGTCTGGGAGTGAGACCCACGCAAACATGGGGAGAATGTGCAAACTTCACACACAGTGACCCGGTGTCAGGATCGAACCCAGGTCCTCAGCGCTGTGAGGCAGCTAACCACTGTGCCGCTTAGGATTTATGTACTTGTATGAACAGAGGAACAGCATTAGGCCATTCAGCCCCTCAGGTCTATCCCAACGTTCAGTGAGATCATGGCTGATCTGTGACTTAACTCCATTTGCCTGCCGTTGCCCTAATCCCTTAATATCTTTGTTTAACAAAAACCTATCTGTCTCAGATTTTAAAATTAACATTGCATTTTTCCATGCAGATTTGCATCAATCTGATTGCCTGGAGAATAAATTGCAACCGTAATGCATTTATGTGACATTCTCTTCCCTGTTCTTTTAGTTGAGGGATTATCCCTTTGCCTCTCTTAAAAATATATTTTCCCCACTTTTACCAACCGACTGACCTTTGCGACCCATACTGTCTGCCCTTGGCGGCCAAGTCAGCTGACCTATGCCTGCCGACCATCGCAATCCACCATTTTCACTTACCTTTAATGCGACAGGTGAGCCTGCTTGGTTCTCGTGATCTCACTTGCTTTGTCATGATAGTCGAGGGGTGTTATCTGACTGGAAGCCTGTCTCCAGTGGGGATCAGTGTTGGGGCTCTTGCTTTATACAAATGATTTAGATATGAATGTGGGAGAGCTGATCAGTAAGTTCGCAGATGATATAAAAATTAATGGGGTGGTAAATTGTGAGGAGGATGGCCTTAGATCACCGGTGAATATAGACGGGCTATCTGATGGGCTGATCAGTGGCAAATTAAATTCAATCTGGATAGGTGTGAGGTGATGCATTTGGGCTGAACAAACATGGAAAGCAAACACATGCTAAACAGCAGGACCCTGGGAAACACTGAGGATCAGGGGACCTTGGTTTGCATGTACACTGGTCCCATAGTTTTTAAAAATAAATTTAGAGTGTCCAATTCATTTTTTCCAATTAAGGGGCAATTTAGCGTGGCCAATCCACCTACCCTGAGTTGTGGGGGCGAAACCCACACAAACACGGGGAGAATATGCAAACTCCACACGGACAGTGACCCAGAGCCTCGATCGAACCTGGGACCTCAGAGTCGCGAGGCAACAGTGCTAACCACTGTGCTACCGTGCTGCCCCAGGTCCCATAGTTAACAGGGCAGGTATATACAGTGGTTAAGAAGACACATGGTATACTTGCCTTTATTAGCCGAGGCATAAATTTTAAGAGCAGGCAAGTTACACTGTAACTGTGTATAAAGTTGGTGAGGCCACAACTAGAGTGTGCAGTCCTGGAATCCACATTATAGGAGGGATGTGATGGCACTGGAAAGGGTGCAGAGGCAACTTACAAGGATATTGCCTGGGCTGGAGAGTTTTGGCTATGAAGAGAGATTAGATAGACTGGGGTTGGTTTCCTTGGAGAAGGGGAGACTGAGGGGGGGACATGATTGAGAAGTATGAAATTATGAGGGACATAGAGTAAACAGGAAGAAACATCTCCCCTTGGTAGAGGTATCAATGAACAGGGTGCATAGATTTCAGGTAAGGGATAGGAGGTTTAGAGGGATCGCGAGGGAAAAGTTGTCCCTTGGGATCATTTAGTGCCACTATATGACACTTATTGGGTTCTCCTCTACAGCTCAAATTGTTGGCTAGGAAGGTGGGTTTTTTGGTACACTTCACTGTAATGAGCTTTAGGGTCCAACATGCTACACAGTTCTGGCTAACCGTACCATCTTTAAATCAGCCGTCCAGCAGTGGAGGTGTGCTCTGTGAGAATGGCTAATGGATTGAGCCCAATTAGAGTCATAGTTTTGCAGAATGGAAAGAAGCGCTTTGGTCCACCCAGCATCAGGCACCGATCTATTCTAATCCCATTTTCCAGCACTCATATGCTATGTATATGAATTACTGTACTGCCCAGAAAACTGTCAGGAGATGTGAGAAACCTTGTTCTACTGAGGTTTGGAGCCGGGAGGCATTGGCCACCACTCTAAGTCTCTGTGGCGCTCTTGTAGATGAATAGCCGCAAGTCCATAGTAGCAACGTCTAGCACGAAGGGGAGTTCTGGGTCTGTTACCAGTAGAGTTGAGGCCATCACTAGGACCTGTTTTAATTCCGAGACTGCCTCTGTGTGCTCCTCGGTTCAATCCTATGGGGCATTTTTTTTCAACAGATCCGATAATGGGGAGGTTTTTGTGGCAAAACCATTGATATGGTTTTGGCAATACCCCACCAAGCTCACATCTTTGGAGAGGGGCAAGTGGGCTATAGATTTAATGCATTTTCTCTCTATTCCATGTTTCCCCTGGGTGACGATGATTCCCAAGCATGAGACCTGGGATTTCCTGATTTGTGTGTTTTTGGGATTCTCTTTTAGCTCTAATGAGGTGGCAGCACGGTAGCATAGTGATTAGCACAGTTGCTTCACAGCTGCAGGAACCCAGGTTCGATTCCCGGCTTGGGTCACTGTCTGTGCGGAGTCTGCAGATTCTCCCTGTGTGTGTGCGGGTTTTCTCTGGGTGCTCAGGTTTCCTCCCACAGTCCAAAGATGTCCAGGTTAGGTGGATTGGCCATGCTAAAATGCACTTGTCCAAAAAGGTTGGGTGGGGTTACTGTGTTACGGGGATAGGGTGAAAGTGTGGGCTTGGGTAGGGTGCTCTTTCCAAGGGCCAGAGCAAACTCGATGGGCCGAATGGCCTCCTTCTGCACTGTAAATTCTATGATTCTATGAGACGAGTCAGTAGTTCGTTTAATAATTCCAGATGTTTCCCTCTGGAGTTGGTCTGCAGCAGTAAGCCATCTACGTACTGAATTAGGCAGGTGGGCTGTGAAAGTCCTTCCAACCCTTTAGCGAATCACTAATGAAGTATAGAGGTGTTATGACACCCTGGGCAAGTACACCCTAGAACCACAACACAAGTGAATTAATTGATAATTCTTATGAAAATACAGAAGATCTTTGGTCCTTGGCTGTCCAAAAATTACAGTCAATTAAATACAATTACTGTTTATTGATAACAAGAACAAAAATAGAATATGCAATAAAACAAGTTAACGGTGAGCAAATACCTGAATCTCCATAACTGCAACACCCACTTCCCACACACACATGACAGGCAGGCAGTGGGGAAGGGAAAGGGTGAAAAATCAGAAGGATTAAGGTCAAAAAGTAAGAGTCCTTGCTTCAGATGATGAGTTATTGAATGCATCCTCTTCACAGTATGAGTGTGGTTTAAAGTCTCTGGCCTACAAATTGTAATTTTCTTCTTTGCAGCTCAGCTCCAATACATCTTGCTCTCAGATTTTCCAGGAGTTGCCTCTGGCTTTACAGAGAGATCTATCAGCTTCTGGTCTATGCTTCATCTCAGCCTCTTTCTGCAGAGAAAATGTTATCAGATTCTGAATTCTGCTTGCACGGCCTTTTCTGGAAAGAGAGAGTTACCAGATTCTCACAGGGGCACTTTGTTGAAAATCAACTGGATATTCTTACTGGAACTGGTTGGTCAGATTCCTCCATCGCGCTTACAGAATTGAAAGGGAAATGAGAAAACCAGCCATGTGATTCTGAGAAACATGTCAAGAGGACCAGAACCAGTCGCCAGCAGAACCAGTCGCCACCTTTGGTTGGCACAGTGGTTAGCACTGCTGCACTCACAGGGACCTGGTTTAATTCCGGCATTGGGTGACTGTGTGGAGTTTGCACATGTCTCGCTGTGTCTGTGTGGGTTTCCTGCGGGTCTTCCTCCCACAAACCAAAGATATGCAGGTTAGGTGGATTGGCCATGCCAAATTGCCCCTTAGTGTCCAAAAGGTTAGGTGGGGTTACTGGGGTACGGGAATAGGGTCAGGGCGTGGGCCTAGATAGGGTACTCTTTCCAAGGGTCGGTGCAGACTTGCTGGGCCGAATGCCCTCCTTCTATACTGCAGAGATTGTATTCTAAAAACCTTTTCACCCAGTGAGTGATGGGAGTCTG
Organism: Scyliorhinus canicula; assembly: GCF_902713615.1. Classification (NCBI taxonomy): domain Eukaryota; kingdom Metazoa; phylum Chordata; class Chondrichthyes; order Carcharhiniformes; family Scyliorhinidae; genus Scyliorhinus; species Scyliorhinus canicula. Next base: position 177,211,925 of record NC_052151.1, read on the forward strand.
GAACTCACTGGTTGAAAGGGTGGTGGAGGCAGAGATCCTCATAACATTAAAAAAGTATTTAGATGTGCACTTGTGGTGCCAAAGCATACATGGCTTTGGGCCAAGTGCTTAAAAATGGGGTTAGAATACTTAGGGGGTTGTTTTTGTCTGGTTCAAACACACTGGACTGAAAGACCTTTTCTGTGCTATATGACTCAAATACTCACGATGCATAAAGCAGCCCAAATCCCAGTACTCGCTCATTCTAACCGAAGAGCCATGCGGCTTGAAATATTAACTGTTTCTACCTCCACAGATGTTGCTAGATCTGCTGAGTTTATCCAGCACTTTTTGTTTTATTTCAAATTTCCAGTATCCGCAGTATTTTGCTTTTATCTGTTTTTACCTGTTGATTTGTAGTTTTCCTCAGAAAATGAACAGAATAAAAAGTTTATTCAGTATTTTCTATTTTTATTTTAGGATAAAATGGATCCGTCAAATCCCAGAAAATTGTATAATCCACGTAATAAATTGAAATGTTGGCCACAATAAAACAGTGGACCTAATTTTAAATGAATGGAATCGTTAAGTGTAATCTAAAATCAGTAGTAAACATTGTAATTCTAGGTCGTAAAAACGGGATATGACATGTTCCATTACCACAAGGAGCCCTGAAGATAAATGAGGTGATGTGCGCAATGGAATGAGGTAGAATGATCAGGGGAATCCAGAGAGCAGCACTCAAACTCAAATAGAAACTTGTGATTAATAGTTCATGTTTCCTTTAGCTAGTGCTGCTGCTATTCTTAATCCAGGCAGTTCAAGGCCTGAAATGGAATCTGCCTTCAAGGGTTTCACTTTAAGTACCTTTACAGCTCATGAGACTTACAAAAAATATCCAATTTAATTCTGTCTAGCTCTCGTTACCGTCAACAGCAGGAGCATACTGCTCACCTGTCATCAATGACACACCTTGGGCGGCACGTTGGTGCAGTGGTTAGCACTGCTGCCTCACGGCGCTGAGGACCAGAGTTCAAACCCAGCCCCGGGTCACTGTCTGTGTGGAGTTTGCACATTCTCCCCATGTCTGCGTGGGTCTCACCTCTACAACCCAAAGATATGCAGGGTGGGTGGATTGGTCGCGCTAAATTGCCCCTTCATTTAAAAAAAGTAAAATAATCAAGGACTCATCTTAATTGTAGATATTTTTTTCATCTGCACCGAAATAGCGAGTCCAATATCACTATCTTTCTCCAGCATACATTCCATCCTGTACTACTGACTGTAAGGCTGCAGTAATTATAACAAATACATTTATAAGGATTGTGCAGACAGCAGCTGTGGGATGAAGACAGTAAAAAGTCTTGCAACACCATTTTTAAGTCCAACAGGTTTGTTTCAAACACTAGCTTTCGAAACACTGTTCCTTCTTCGGGTGAATGAGGAAGAAGCAGTGCTCCGAAAGCTAGTGATTTGAAACAAACCTGTTGGACTTCAAAATGGTGTTGTAAGACTTCTTACTGTACTCACCCCAGTCCAACGCTGGCATCTCCACATCGTGGGATGAAGAGTAGAATGTGCTCTTTACAACTGTGGGATTAAAAGTGGCACATTTGTGGGCAGCACGGTGGCGCAGTGGGTTAGCCCTGCTGCCTCACAGCGCCGAGGTCCCAGGTTCGATCCCGGCTCTGGGTCACTGCCCGTGTGGAGTTTGCACATTCGCCCCGTGTTTGCGTTGGTTTCGCCCCCACAACCCAAAGATGTGCAGGCTGGGTGGATTGGCCGTGCTAAATTGCCCCTTAATTGGAAAAAATTAATTGGGTACTCTAAATTTTTTTAAAAGTGGCATATTTCGATTCTGCAAAAGGATAATTTTAAATTTGTTCTATCTTTCTCCTCTTTTTCTGTTGTCATGCAGCAATGTTAATATACAAAAATAAAGAATAGGAGATGGAGTAGACAACACAGCCCTTCAAACTGCTCTGCCATTCAGTCCCATCATGACTGATTTTCTGCCTCAACTCTAATCTCAAGACCTGTCCCTGCCTCACCACCATTCCTTTGCCTTCCCACTGCCCCATATCCTTGGATTTCTCGAGACCAAAACTTTGTCAATCACAGTTTGAATCTATTCAACAATGGAGCATTCACAGTTCTGTGGAGTAGAGAATTCCAAGATCTGTTTCTATCTGTCTAGGTGTTTGTTTTGTAAGGAAGGAATAAATCGCTCGTAACTTTTTTTTCTCTCTCTGATTACTAACAGATTAGATAGTGTGGCTTGATGAATGTGCAAGGAAGTTCTATTTTCCTCCTATTTAATTTGTGGACAAAGAACGTGCAATCCTGCAAGAGCTGGAGAGTCTTTTGAAATTTAAATGACTTGTACAAGGGCATTGATTCCCCTTTCTCCCTGCCCCCTTCCTTTCTGCAGCAGAATGGACTGTCCTGACCTAGTCTATTGTACTGCTTTGTGTTTTAATTAAATGAGTGGGGGCCACCCTTGTGGCATTAATTTTGGCAAAGGAGGAGAGACAGGGCCCACAGGAAGCGAGATACTGTACAAAGGATGGCATTCTTGAGTGAAGGAAGGGAGCCTGACTGGGGAGGGGTTGGGTCAGGAGGGTGTGTTTCAGCACTTGAAATCATTCCACAGGGCTGGGATTTACATATTGTTCGTCTGGACCACAGCTGCAGTGCGCCCAGTAGATACGCCTCTGTGGTTTGCAGATTATTTAACGCCATGGAATCGAAAAATGTCACGGTTAAAATAACTGATTAAGTTAATGGTAGTTGTATCCTTTGTTCAGGGTGCACAGTACATTGCAGTTGTCAAAAATGATTTATAATTTTCTTAATTCCTCTGAAGGTTTTTCCCATGGATAAGTAAATGCTGTAGATCCTTGCTGACAGTAGTTTTGGTGATGAAGATTTGATTACTGAAGTGCTTTGAGGATTCCGTCTTCATCAGGACTTCTTTTAGAAATCAAACTGATACAAATATTTTCCCGTATTTCCTCCAGCATATAGGAAGTTTATTGTTGAAATTTGGTTTAAAAAAACCTCAGAATTATCAAATGCCTTTTCTCCAGTGAAATTTTTATTCACTTCCAACAGCACTTGACTATCATTAAGTGTAACATCCTTTGGGGCTCTTCCTGTCCTTCACTGTTTTACTTATGTAGTTGCTGCTGATGACATTTAAGGAACAGAGTTGGAGGGGTTTTGGGGACTGTTTCCATGACATAAGCAAATGTGTGTTTTAACCTGGGCTGCCTCAGTTGGAATTTCACCCATTGGACACATTAAAAGCAATCTTCCAATAGTGCTGCCATCATTCGCAAAGGAGTTTAACACCTCTGTACCTGACTATATATGTTTACATTGCCAATTTTCATGGGAACCCTAAATGTTGATGTCCTGTCACTCAAAATACAAAAGTGCAACTTACATTTACATTAAATTGTACATTTAATATACAAGCACCTTGGAATATACAAAGGTGTTGGTACAAAACATCCCCAGATACTTCATAAACATGTAATCTAATAAAAAGGCACTTAAATTCTTCTTATGAAACAGTCATTTGTTATCAGCAACATTTGATTATTTAAAATAAATGCAGAGATTCTGAATAATGGTGTTGGATTATGTTTAAAGTATCTACACAGTGGTTTCCCTTAGAATGCAGGATTTGGAAAACAATGACATTCAACCTTTACTCCTTGATATACAAGTTTTCACAGATGCCAGCAGCTGTTATCGAATCCAGATTCTATTCCCTGTGAGCCTAGCAAGTGAACACTGCTTGGACATTAACAACGAGGAACATGACAGATGATTCCATGACACCCTAACATTCACTTGGCAGCAGAGGTCATTTTGGAATGGGTACCCGAATGAGGGGGGTGGGGAGAAAAACAATTTTATTATTCTAGTAAACAGCTGTGGCTCATTGGTGAAAGGTAACTGCTCCACAGGTTTAATATTTGTGGCTTCAAAATGCTTGTCACAATTAAAAAAGATAGCAGAATTGGTATTTTTAAAAGAAACAAGAACTTCCCTGACCACAACAATTTACAGAAAATATTTAGGTGAGCAAATGCCTCAAGATCTATCAGCCCATCCATCTGTCACACCTGGCATCAGAGTTGGCACAGGCTGCCTATACTAAAATTTCTTAAAATGATACAGCACCGGAGGAGGCCATTTGGCCTGTCATGCATGTCAGACGATCTACACTGACTTACGCAAATTGTAAGAAAGCATGCAGTCATTTGCAATATGCAGAAAGCCACTCGAGGACTAGACAGCGCTGGAGCTTCAAGTTACAACACCAGTCTCAAAACTGGCCTCAAAATGCTTTATATTTTTAGATGGTTTAATATTCACATCCATGCAATTCAGCACATCCTCTGGCTTGCCGCGGTGGTTCTACAAGAGATCCACTGTTTGAATTATCTGCATGTACCCCCTCCATTTGAATTGCTTCTGTTTGAAAGGCTGATAGGCAGGTTTTATTCGCATTTGATTATCTGAAAAGCAAAATTAAAACTGTGAAAGTGAACTAAATGCCATTTTAAAAGGAATCTTAATAATTTTATTAATCTACTCAGCTATATTCTAGGAAATGAAATGAAAATTGCTTATTGTCACAAGTAGGCTTCAAATGAAGTTACTGTGAAAAACCCCTAGTCGCTACATTCCGGTACCTGTTCGGGAAGGCTGGTACGGGAATTGAACCGTGCTGCTGGCCTGCCTTGGTCTGCTTTCAAAGCCAGCTCTGTGCTAAACCAGCCCCTAAACGTTAGGATATGGGTAGCTTGGAAATCCAAAAGACTCTGTTGCTTTAATAGTGGGTGCCCTCACTGGATTCATGATCATAATTTTTTTAAGGTCTGTTTATTGGAATTTTTCAGTTCTTTACACATCGCACAAAACAAGCAAAAGGAAAAAGCCAGCTGCAAGTGTCAATGTACAATAGTTATAGCCCAAAACAAGTCATTACATCGTTAGGAACAAGACTGGATGAATCAGGTTCCCTCTACAGTTAAATGACTCGCCTGTACTTGGGATACAGATAACAACTTCGACCTACATCACACCCATAGCTTAAAAGCAGAACAACAGGAGACAAAAATAATACCCCGGGAACCCCAGAACTAAGGGAAATCGGCTAACTTAACAGTGCAAATGAAACGCTTCCTGTTTAAACAGAACAGACATCCATCTTCACCTTCGGAATGGCAAAAGACACAGACAAAATCAAAGAGAGGACCAGGCACAAACAGACCTATGTTATCAACCCAGGGTCTCCCATAGAAAAAGGCAAAAGAGAACCAAAGTGGAAAAACTGACCTCCCCAGAACCCCATTTCCCACACTCGGGTCCAAGGACGAAACATCAACTGTGTACAGAGTCCACAGACAGATCAAACCCCAAGTCGAGGTGGGAGGGTGGGGAATCAGACATGGCAAAGGAATTTAATGTTCTCATGGAATAGATGAGGGCAACCGACCCATGGTGGCTGGACACAGTCCACCTGACCAATAAGGAATTCTGCAAACAGGCCATAGACAGGTACATTCCAACAACCAGAATGGTGAGGTCTCACCCTCCACGTTCTGGGAGGCACTGAAGATGGTGATACGGGTGGAAATTGTTGCGTGCAAGGCGCGCAAAGATAGGAGAAGAGCAGCTAGGCAACATCTAGTTGACTCCATACTGTAGGTAGATCTATTGACGGGAATAAGAAAAGCTACAGATGGACTTTGATCTGCTCACTACAGAGAAAGTGTGCACCAGCTCTGCTAGACACAGGGACCTTTTACGAACACTGAGACAAAGCCAGCTGCCTGCTGGCTCTCCAACTGAGAAAGCAGGCAGCCACGAGGGGAATAGCTCAGGTTAATGTCAGAAGCAGTAGGCTTGTCACTATGCCAAAAAGCATCAACCTTCTACCGAGGACTGTACTCTTCTGAGCCCCTGGAGGGGGACTCGAAGATGAAGCAGTTTCTCGACAGACAGGACATGGTGGTTGTGGGGCAAGATAAGAGACGGAGCCTGTAAACAACATTAGAACTGAGGGAAATCATGGAGAGTATCAACTCCATGCAGACGGGGAATGCACCAGGGCCAGATGGATTCCTAGTAGACGTCTAAAAACAAATGTGCACCAGCATTGGCCCCGCATCTGCGGAGATGTTCGCAGACGCACCAGTAAGAGGCACCCTGCCACCAACACTAGCCCAAGCCTCAATAATGCTAATACCCAGAAAGGACGAATACCCGTCTGAGTGCGGGTCCTACAGGCCTATCTCACTACTCAGTGTAGATGCAAAGATCCTGCCGAAGGCCTTGGCAAGGTGGCTGGAGAGCTACATGCCAGCGGTAGTCGCAGAGGATCCTTTGTTAAGGGCAGGCAGCTAACATCAACATCTGGAGCTTCTGCTTCTCCTTCAGCATCCCTACTTCCAGGGCCTCCGAATACCTCCTATTCACCTGCAGAATCTTGTCCACCAGCCTTGCCATCTCTGCTTGTTCCTCCTCGGGCGCCCTGATCGAGATGAACACCCCCTCACCCCACCACTGCCTTAAGTGCCTCCCATAGCATGGTGGCTTCCCTATATCATTCAGTTCCACATAACCCTGGATGGTGGCCCTCACACGCCACCTCATCCGCCAGTAGCCCATTATCCAACCTCCACTGCGGGCTTTGACCCCACCCCCACCCACACTTGCAAATCTACCCAGTGTGGAGCATGGTCCGAACCACAATTGCCGAGTACCCAGTGCCGATGACGAGAAGTACGGGAACTCCTCATCCCTCGGTCTCCCAAGCCTCCATGGGTCCACCCCCACAAAGGCTCTATGAACCCTGAAGAGTTTCTGCCTTCTCACATTCCATGTGACAAGCCTGGTCAGAGGGCACCCCGCCACCTCCCCTGCCGGTCAATAATATCCTTTCTTGGACCTGCCCTTGTCACACAACCCTCCAGGCCTGCCCTCTGATGCCCACCGTCATCACTCCTTTTCTCGCTGTGCTACAGCAACAACTCCTTTGTCAGCAGCCCCCCTCCCCCTCCCCAAACAAAACACCAACCCTATCCCTCTCTTCTACGCTAACCACCTGGCCAACCCCACTATGCTCCCGTCAGCTAGCCCGCCCAGCTAGCCTGGCAGCACTTGCCCAAGGCTACTAAGCCTCCTACCGCCCCATTGATTTCCCCCTGCTCTCATACCTCCATGGAACAAACAACAAAGAAACAAAAAAGGTGCACTCACCCTCAATGCTCCCCAAGCATCCCGCCACCTAACCCAACAAGACATCTCCGAGGCGAAAAGTTCTCCCAACAACCATCAAACGAAAAGACAGAAAAATAACAAACGGCTCCTCACATCTCCACCAAAGTTCAGTGTTTTGCCAGTCTATCCTCTTAAAAATTCTATCACCTCCTCTGGTGTTCCGAAATAATGTTCTCGACTGTTAAAAGTCACCCAGAAGCGTGGTTAGCACTGCTGCCTTATGGCCCTGGGTCACTGTCCGTGTGGAGTTTGCACATTCTCCCCGTGTCTGCGTGCGTCTCACCCCCAAAAGATGTGCAGGGTAGGTGGATTGGCCATGCTAAATTGCCCCTTCATTGGAAAAAAATAATAATTGGATACTCTAAATTTATTTCTTTTAAAGGCACCCTGAGGCGCGGTGGGTACAACATCCCAAATTTCACCCTGTTCTTAAAGAGGGCAGCCTTCATCCGATTGAACCCGGCTCTCCTCTTCGCCAGGTCTGCACCTAGGCCCTGATACACCTGAAGCTCGTTCCCATCCCAGGTGCACCTCCTCGTCTGCCTTGCCCATCTCAATATCCTTTCCTTATCTAAGAATCGGTGGATGTTCACCAACATCGCCCTCGGTAGCTTGTTTGCCTGCAGCTTCCTCATCAGCGGCCTGTGCGTTCAGTCAACCTCCAGGGGCCAGCATCTTTGCAACATACGTGCCAGCTTTCGCTCCTTCGATGCCTTCAGGCCTTCCCACGATTCGCAAATTCTGTCTCCGGAAGCGATTCTCCAGGTCCTCCACCTTCACCTTTAACTGGTTCTGCGTCCCCCGCATCACACCTATTTCGGCCGTAATCGAGGCAAGCTGCTCCTTGTGCTCCCCGACCATCTCCTCCTCCTTCCGAATTACCTGGCTCTGGGACTCCAGCCTCTATTCCACGCAGTCAGTTCCCTCTTTTAATAGTTCCACCCCCTTGGCTAGGTCCTCCTGGGCTTCCCTCCTCTGCCAGCTGAACTTCTCGTTCAAGAAGTCCACCAGTTGCTCCGTCGACCACTGGACGGGGAGGACAGGCCCTTAACCTCTGCCATCTTGACTTGTGGCGCACAAAGATTCTCTTGCTCCAACTGCTCCCTTCTTTTCGCCCCACTTCTGGTCCGTGGATCCATCCATCAGCCACACCAGTGGAGTTTAGATTTTTCCAGTCACATTTAGCAAAATATCTACCGTACAAGTGTGGTAAAGGTCCGAAAACAACGCCTGGAGCGGGAGCTGCTAAATGTGCGACCACTCAGTCCATGGCCGCCACTGGAGGTCCCAGGAAAGTTCTATCAATGTTGGAATGTATCATCTAATTTAAGTCCCCTTTTAGGTTCCTCTCCTTCCTTGGACTCCACTCCACAAAGAAATTCCAAATATTTTTCTAGGAATATAACTTCTTTGGCAAAGTTTGCAAAGATAAACAGGAGTATTACACTTGGCATGCAACTGATGGTGATTCCGGAGTTAGACTTAGCCTAGAAGCTGATATGCCGGAGTTATATGAGCCAACTACCCCTGTTTAGCCTGCTGGGAAATAATTATGTTTCCACTCAAACTATGATAGTTTAATGTAACTATTTCTGATTTGTTGAAAGTTTGGAGGAATAGGGAGGATTGGCCTTGAATGAGTTTGGAGTAAAATACTTGTCCAGTCGAAGATGTTGAATTGGCTTATATCAGGTAGAACATAGAACATAGAACAGTACAGCACAGAACAGGCCCTTCGGCCCTCAATGTTGTGCCGAGCCATGATCACCCTACTCAAACCCACGTATCCACCCTATACCCGTAACCCAACAACCCCCCCCTTAACCTTAGGACACTACGGGCAATTTAGCACATCTTTGGACTGTGGGAGGAAACCGGAGCACCCGGAGGAAACCCACGCACACAGGGGGAGGACGTGCAGACTCCACACAGACAGTGACCCAGCCGGGAATCGAACCTGGGACCCTGGTGCTGTGAAGCATTTATGCTAACCACCATGCTACCCTGCTGCCCTGGTATTAGTGTTTTCTGGCTCAACCATATTGCAGTGAATGAGATGGGGAATTAGTTTCAATTTTCTTTTGATAACTGATCATTCTAATTGAATTTGACTGTTGGGTTTTCTAAATAGAACATTTGTGCTTTTTCTCTTTCAGCCATTCCACCCTCTTGTAAACTTGGAATGTTCACGAGAACTACAGCCATTCCTGTGCGCGATGTATGCCCCAATTTGCACGGAATATGGGCGTATTACACTGCCGTGTCGGAAGCTGTGTCAGCGAGCGTATGAGGAGTGCAATAATCTGACGAAAATGTTTGGAGTCAAGTGGCCAGAGGAGATGGAGTGTATAAAGTAAGAAAGAAAGCTAAACCTTTGAGCCAGCCAGGCGTGAGAAAAATGCTGGAGATACCCTGTAGATCAGTCACTTAAGAAAGAGCAATAGGTAACAACTGAACGAAGGATCTTGCCCAAAACAGTCACCTTCCTTTCTCTTCCAAATGTTGACTGATCTGTGGGCATTTAAAGTATTTTCTGTGCATTTCAGGTAACGACATTATTCAGCTGTCATGAGTTCTCAGTTATCCTGCTTAATGTGCAAAAACATATACCCTTCTCTACGATGCTCATTAAATTATAAAGTTAATTATCTGAATTGTCACTTAAAACCTGACTATATAATATTTATGATGTATACAAGATTGAGGGTCATAGACAGGTTGGATAGGGAGCAGCTGTTCCCCTTCGTTGAAGGGTCAGTTACGAAGGGACACAATTTCAAAGTGAGGGGTGGGAGGTTTAGATGGGGGGGGGGGTTTGTGGAAAAACTTTTTTATCCAGAGGGTCTGGAATATACTGTCTGGGAGAGTGGTAGAGGCGGGATGCCTCACATCCTTTAAAAAGTACCTGGATGAGTACTTGGCACACTATAACATTCAAGGCTATGGGCCAAGTGCTGGCAAATGGGATTAGGTGGGCAGATCAGGGCCTTTCATGCGTCAGTGCAGACTCGATGGGCCGAGGGGCCTCTTCTGCACTGTAGTATTCTGTGATTCTGTGAATTTCTGCCCAAAGCTGCTTTTCCATATTTGACAACTGCAGATTGTAGCTACTTTGGAAGAAGATGTTTGAGACCTCTATTTTTTGAGTGTAATGGTATTTGCGTTCACTAATGGATGGGAATAAATACCGAGTCAAGCACCTGAGCTGCTACCATCATTGGAGTGAAGTATCTACCGCAATGATAGTTCACATTTTTTCCAACCTGCAATTATAAAGTATGAAGATTAAGAGCTGCCACTTGGCCTGCATGAAATTTCTGATGGCATTTAGGATTATAGAGCAATTTTGGCACGTTTCTCCTTTAATCATTGTAAAGCACTTTGTGAATCTTACATATTGTGAAAATGTGCTATATATATGTAAATTGTATCTGACTCAATTTTTGAAGAAACTGCTGTAATAGATGCACAACTGTATCCAACATTAACTACGAAGATCAAAGCAAATCACTGCGGATGCTGGAATCTAAACAAAAACAGAAAACACTGGACAATCTCAGCAGGTCTGACAGCATCTGTGGAAAGAGAAGGGAGGTAATGTTTTAAATCTAGATGACTCTTTGTCGAAGCTGGAGAGAACTGGAAATAGGGTCAGATCTATACTGTTACGGGGGGGGGGGGTGGAGCAGTGGGGCTGGATAGGAGGCCAGCAATAGGTGGAGATTTCTAAAGATGTCGTGGACAGAAAGGCAAAAGAAATGTAAATGGAGGTGATCAAGGCTAAGAAGATAGTGGCACATAGAGAGATTAGAATGTGTGAATGGCAGAACAAAGGTAAGCTGTGTGTCAATGGGCAATTGGGAACAGGGAACAGATGGCCCAAGTGGGGTGGGGGAGAGGGGAATGGTGAGGGGAAAACAGATCAATGGAAGAAAGGAAAATAATTGATAGAAATAAAAATAGGGTGACGGTGAAGGAGAGAGTTCACAGTCTGAAGTTGTTGAACTCCATCTCAAGTCTGGAAGGCCTTAATCGGAAGATGAGATGCTGTTCCCCCAGTTTGCATTGGACTTCACTCGAACATTGCAGCAGGCCGAGGACGGACATGTGGACGTGAGAGCAGGACGGTGAGTTGAAATGGCAGGAAGGTCTGCGACCCGCTTGCAGTCAGACCAAAGATGTTCTGCAAAGCAGTCACCCAGTTTGCGTTTAGTCTCTCCATTCGGAGCAGCAAATGCAATAGACCAGGTTGAAGGAGATGCACGCGAAGCACTGCCTCACTTAAAAAGAGTGTTTAGGCCCTGGGATGGTGAGCAGGGAGGAGGTAATGGAGCAGGTGTTACCACCTTCTGCGATTGCATGGGAAGGTGCCATGTGAAAAGAGTGAGGTGTTGGGAGTGATGGAAGAGTGGACCAGGGTATCCCGGAGGGAACATAGCTTGCAAAATGCTGACCGGGGGAGTGAGGGGAAGATCTGTTTGGTGGTGGCATCATGCTGGATTTGGTGGAACAGGTTCTTTGAATGCGGAGGCTAGTGGGGTGAAAAGTGATGAGGTGTCCCTCTCTTAGTTTTGGGAGGGAGGGGAAGGGGTGAGAGTAGAGGTGTAGGAAATGGGTCAGACACGGTGAGAGCCCTGTTGACCACCGGGTTGGAAAACCACGATTAAGGAAGAATGAAGACATGTCAGTCGCACTGTTTTGGAAAGTGGCATCATTGTTGGTAGAGTCGTTAGCACTGCTGCCTCACAGCACCAGGTACCTGGGTTCAATTACGACCTTGGGTGATTGTCTGTGTGGTGGTTTACGTTCTCTGCAGACTCGATGGGCATTATGGCCTCCTCCTACATTGTAGGGATTCTATAATTCTATGATTCTTCTGTGTCAGAGGTGAAGGAACTGAGAATGGGATGCAGTCCTTACAGGATGTGGGGTGTGAAGAATTGTAGTGGAGGTAGCTGTGGGAGTCAGTGGGTTTGTAATAGATACTAATGGATAGTCTATCCCCAGAAATTGAAATAGAAAGGTTGGAAGGGAAGAGAAGTGTCGGAGTTGGACCATGTGAAGGTGATAGAGGAGTGGAAATTGGAAGCAAAATTAATAAACCAGGTACAGACGGGAACATGAAGTGAGCGGCACTGAAACAGTCGTCAATGTACCCATAAAAGAGTTGTGGGATGGGGCCGGAGTAGGACTGGAACAAGGAATGTTCCATATACGCCATAAAGAGACAGGCAAAACTGGGACTAATGTGGGTAACCATAGCCAACCTTTGCTTTGGAGGAAGTGAAACAGGTTAAAGGAGAAATTGTTCAGTGAGAGGACAAGTTCAGCCAGAGGAAGGAGACTGATGGTGGATGGGGATTGTTCAGGGCTCTGTCCCAGGAAGAAGCGGAGAGCCCTCAGACCATCCTGATGGGGAATGGAGGTATAGAGGGATTGACATCTATGGTAAAGAGGAGGCAGTTAGGGACGGGGAACTGGAGGTTGTTGATGTGATGTAGAGTATTAGAGGAATCACATATGAAGGTGGGAAGAGACTGACCAAGCGGAGATAATTTGATTTTATTTGATTTATTATTGTCACTGTAATGGACTCCAATTGGCTTTATTGGTTGGCCAATTGGAGTATGAGCTCCCTCAATGATAGCTCATTGAGGGGGCCCATATAAGCACTTGTGTAGGCTTTGTGAGCCAGTCTTAAGTTGACTAGACTGCTAGCAGCACTGTTTGTAGCTGCTCCTGTAATATCGTTATTGTAAATAAATATTGGTGTGGTGACGGAACTCCTGCCTCCCGTGGATTACTACAGTGGCGACGAGGTAAACTAAGAATTTTGCGGAGACCAGCTGCCGCACTCGGAGGGTAAGCCTTGCCATTCTAAAAATGCCGTTTTTTGGGAGGTTAGAGGCATTCGATCCGGCTATTGAGGACTGGTCCCAGTATGTGGAGAGAATGTGTTACTTCTTCCGGGCAAATGATATACTGACGGGCGAAAGGAGACGGCTTATCCTGCTGTCGGCGTGCGGACCCTCAGCTTTCGCCATTATACGTAGTTTGACTTATCCCGATGCGCCGGGCACAAAAACTTTCCAAGAATTAACGGAATTGGTGAAAGAGCACTACAACCCAAAACCACCCCTCATTTTGCGTAGGTACAGATTCTACACAGCGAAGCGGGAAGACAGGGAGTCAGTCACAAATTTCTTGACCCGCCTGAGAAGGCTGGCGGAAAAATGTGAGTTCAGCCCGACGCTAAATGAAATGCTTCGGGACCGGTTAGTGTGTGGTATAAACAACCTCACAATACAGAAACGCCTGTTGGCGGAAACGGAGCTAGACTGCAGGCAGGCGTTACAGCTCGCACTGTCCCGTGAAAAGGTAGCAAGTGGGGCGCAGGAACTACAGGGCACGCCAATGGAGGTAGATACCTGCGAGAGGGACTACCACAACGGGTCCTGCTACCAGATAGCCGCTCTCAGGAAAAGCCTGAGGAATAGAGGGAAAAAGGGCCTTTTTCGTTATACTAGGCTACCTTTCGGAGTGTCACCAGCCTGTGCTACGTTCCAGTGTACGATGGAAAATATTCTGCAGGGACTACCACAGGTGCCAATTTATTTGGACGATGTGGGCAGCACGGTAGCATGGTGGTTAGCATAAATGCTTCACAGCTCCAGGGTCCCAGGTTCAGTTCCCGGCTGGGTCACTGTCTGTGCGGAGTCTGCACGTCCTCCCCGTGTGTGCGTGGGTTTTCTCCGGGTGTTCCGGTTTCCTCCCACAGTCCAAAGATGTGCGGGTTAGGTGGATTTGCCATGCTAAATTGCCCGTAGTGTCCTAAAAGGTAAGGTTAAGGGGGGGGGGGGTTGTTGGGTTATGGGTATAGGGTGGATACGTGGGTTTGAGTAGGGTGATCATTGCGCGGCACAACATCGAGGGCCGAAGGGCCTGTTCTGTGCTGTACTGTTCTATGTCTTAATCACGGGTAGGACAAACAGGGAACACTTAAGGAACCTGGAGGAAGTGCTCAGGCGTTTCGCAAAGGCAGGCGTACGGCTAAAAAGGGAAAAATGTGTTTTTCTGGCTCCACAAGTGACGTACCTGGGATATAAAGTAGACGAGTCAGGCTTACACCCATTAGAAGACAGAGTAAGGGCAATAAAAGAAGCCTCAGCTCCCACCACGGTCCAGGAGTTACGATCATTTCTGGGGTTGGTAACCTATTATGGAAATATTATGGAAAATTTATTGAAAATAGGGCGTCCATCCTATTGAATGGGGCTTTTCACAGTAACTTAATTGAAGCCTACTCGTGACAATAAGCGATTTTCATTTCATCCTAGAACCCCTCCACCAGCTACTAAAAAAGGGACAAGAATGGAAATGGTCTGCCCGCAAAACCGAGCATTTAGGGACATTAAGGAACAGCTGTCATCCGAAAATGTCCTAGAGCATTATGACCCAAGGAAGGAGTTGGTGGTCACTTGTGATGCATCCCCCTACGGGGTAGGAGCCGTCTTAGCCCATAGAGGAAGGAATGGGGAAGAACGGCCAATAGCCTATGCTTCGAGGACCTTGGCGATGGCTGAGAGGAAGTACGCCCAAATCGAGAAGGAAGGACTGGCGGTGATATTTGTAGGAAAAAAATTTCACCAGTATCTGTAAGGGTGGAAATTCACCATAGTGACGGACCATAAGCCGTTATTAGGGTTATTAAAAGAAGACAAGTCAATACCCCCAATTGCATCAGCTAGAATCCAACGCTGGGCGTTGCTACTGGCGGCGTATAGATACGTTCTGGAGCACGGACCGGGAACGCGAGTAGCAAATGCAGATGCTTTGAGCAGACTTCCCCTCCCGGACACTCCGCCGCAAATACCAAAAGTAGAGGCGACAGTAATGACTCTAATGACACCCTAGACGCACAACATATTCGGTTATGGACGCAAAAAGACCCAGCTTTAGCCAAGATGAAGCATTTACTGCTAACAGGGAAATTGGAAAGACCAGTGGAGCCCCAGATGCACCCATACTGGAGCAGAAGGGACCAAATAACCGTAGAAGACGGTATCCTATTATGGGGAGCCCGGGTAATAGTCCAGCTCAGGGCCTTCCGGCAATCTTAACTGAGTTACATCACGGACACCCAGGGGTGTCTAAAATGAAGATGCTAGCTCGAAGCTACGTTTGGTGGCCAGGTTTGGACACAGACATAGCAGCCTTGGTACGTCGGTGCCAGGAGTGCCAACAGGGGCAAAGAGTGTCACCAGCAGCGCCATTGCACCCGTGGGAATGGCCAGGCAGACCGTGGACTCGCCTGCATATTGACCACGCCGGCCATTTCATGGGCTCAATGTTTTTGGTGATAGTGGACGCCCATTCCAAATGGTTGGACGTCCACCGGGTAAACACGGCAAGCACAGCATCGACAATTGAAAAGCTCAGGGCCTCGTTTGCAACACATGGACTTTCGGAGGTATTGGTGTCGGACAACGGAACGACATTCACAAGTGGGGAATTTGGAAAATTCCTGAAGGAAAACGGAGTCCGTCACATTAAAACGGCCCCTTACCATCCAGCGACCAATGGCCTGGCAGAGAGAGCGGTCCAGACACTTAAAGCGGGACTCAAGAAGCAGCCGGCAGCGTCAATGGACACAAAGCTCTCCCGCTGGTTGTTTGATTACAGGACCACACCGCATTCCACAACGGGCATACCGCCAGTTGAACTCTTAATGGGAAGGCGGCTGCGACCGAGGCTGAGTCTCCTTTTCCCAAATTTAACGGGGAAAGTGGAGAAACAACAGGAGGCCCAATGCAGGGGGCATGATAATAGTCGGCAGCAGAGACATTTCCAGGTGGGGGCACCGGTTTGGGTCAAGAATTATGGGAATGGACCAACGTGGGTCAAAGGCACGTTAGAGTCCCAAACAGGGCCCATATCCTATGAGGTTTCAATAGGAGGTAAGCTGCTGAAGAAACACCTAGACCAAATAAGGGCAGCGGAACCACACCTGGAGGCAGGCGAAGCAGGACCGCCTCAAACTGGGATAGCCCAGACAGAGAGGATACCCACACCCCAGCCCCGAGCAATTTCTCCAGACCCCGTCAGAGTCGGAGATGGACACATTCGATGAGGCCGCCGCGACACCTCTCCCCAAGGAGGAGGAAGAACAACTTCCAAGGAGGTCGTCAAGGAAAAGACGGGCACCTAAATGGTACACCCCGCCCACTTCGGAGAACGACCCGGCGGACGACACAGAGGTGACAGATCCAGAGATGAGGAGCAGGAAGAAGCTCAGAGGAATGCCAGCTGACAGGAATTTCTCGGACCTTGGGGGAGGGGTGTAACGAACTCCAATTGGCTTTATTGGTTGGCCAATTGGAGTATGAGCTCCCTCAATGATAGCTCTGTGTAGGCACCTGTGTAGGCTTTGTGAGCCAATCTTAAGTTGACTGGACTGCTAGCAGCACTGTTTGTAGCTGCTCCTGTAATATCGTTATTGTAAATAAATATTGGTGTGGTGACGGAACTCCTGCCTCCCGTGGATTACTACAGTCACATGTATTAGTATACAGTGAAAAGTATTGTTTCTGGCATGCTGTACAAACAATGCATACCGTACATAGGGAAGCAAGGAGAGACTGCAGAATATAATGTTACAGTTATAGCAAGGTGTAGAGAAAAGCTGACCTTAATACGAGGTAGGTCCATTCAAAAGTCTGATGGCAGTAGGAAAAAAAGCTGTTCTTGAGTCGGTTGGTACGTGACCTCAAACTTTGGGATCTTTTTCCTGACGGAAGAAGGTGGAAGAGAGTATGTCCGGGGTGCGTGGGGTCCTTTAATTATGTGGCCGGCTTTCTGAGGCAGCGGGAATTATAGATAGAGTCAATGGATGGGAGGCTGGTTTACGTGATAGACTGGGCTACATTCACGACCTTTTGTAGTTTTCTGCAGTCTTGGGCAGAGCAGGAAGAATGCTTTCTATGGTGCATCTGTAGACGTTGGTGAGGATCATAGCTGACATGCCAAATTTCCTTATTCTTCTGAGAAAGTAGAATCATTGGTGGGCTTTCTTAACTATAGTGTCGGCATGGGGGGACCAAGACAGGCTGTTGGTGATCTGTACTGCTAAAAACCTGAAGCTCTCGACCCTTTCTACTACGTTCCCATTGATGTAGGCAGGGGCATGTTCTCCACTACGCTTCCTGAAGTCGATGATAATCCCCTTCGTTTTGTTGACATTGAGGGAGAGATTATCTTTGTCGTACCAGTTCACCAGATTCTCTATCACATTCCTAAACTCTGTCTCGTCATTGTTTGAAATCCGACCCACTATGGTGGTGTCATCAGCAAATTTGAAAATCGAGTTGGAGGGGAATTCGGCCACACAGTCATAGGTATATAAGGAGTATAGTTGGGGGCTGAGGACACAGCCTTGTGGGACACCAGTGTTGAGGATGATCGTGGAGGTGTTGTTGCCTATCTTTACTGACTGTGGCCTGTGGGTTAGAAAGTTCAGGATCCAGTCACAGAGGGAGGAGCCAAGGCCATGGAGTTTGGAGATGAGTTTCGTAGGGATAATGGTGTTGAATCTGGAGTCAGGATGGAAAGAAATGAATTTGGTGGGACGAGAATAGGCTGACACGGTGGGACAGTCCTGTTTGTGGATTTAGGGAATGCGGTAGAAGCGGGCTGTCCAGAGTTGGGAGACTGAGGTTGGAAGATGTGGAGGGAAGATGTCCAGAGGAGATGAGGTCAGTGACAGTTTTGGAAACAATGGCTTGATGCTCTTTACTAATAATAATCTTTATTGTTGTCATAAGTAGGCTTACATTAACACTGCAATGAAATTCCTTTGAAAATCCCCTAGTCACCACACTCTGGCACCTGTTTGGGTACACCGAGTGAGAATTCAGAATGTCCAATTCACCTAACAGCACATCTTTTGGGACTTGTGGGAGGAAACCGGAGCACCCGGAAGAAACCCACGCACACACGGGGAGACCATGCAGACTCCGCGCAGACAGTGACCCAAGCTGGGAATCGAACCTGGGAACCTGGCGCTGTGAAGCAACAGTGCTACCGTGCTGACTTTGAAACTGCTTGAGCTTATTTTGTTTGGGACTCTTGTAACTATAGACTGTGGACGGAAACCGGAGCACCCGGAGGAAACCCACAAAGACACGGGGAGAGCGTGCAAACTCCATACAGAGAGTCACCTGAGGCTGGAATTAAACCTGGGACCCTGGAGCTATGAGGCAGCAATGCTAACCACTGTGCCACCCAGTTCTGTGTGAATTTCCAGCATTTGTTACCTTTAAAATTCCAAATCAAGCACTTTGTTTTTCCCTTCTATAAGTATGTTTTTCCTTCTATGTGTATGCTTCCATTCCCATGCCAGTATCTACTCGACCACCCTCAATCAGCAACCTGCAAAGATCTGCTGTATCATTTCCTGGTTGAAGAGGCACTCTTTATATGGCAATGGATCATACCTACCCCTAAGGTCGTTTTCCCCACTTTTACTCTTCCAGGTAACATTGGAAATTTGACATCTGATTATTTAAAATATTGAACAAAATTCGCTTGAATTTGAAAGAAGAAAGCACTTGCACTTCGGTAGCATCTTTCATGTCCTCCAAACGTCCAAAGCACTTCGCAGAAAGTTAGTGACTGATATTGTGTAAGCAAATAAAATGAACCATTTTGTGCGCACAAAGGCCTCTGCAACAACAAATGTGATAATTGAACACTGTCTGTTTTCAGTTGCATTAGTTGAGGAGACAGTATAATTAGGGGATAGACATGGTTCTCGACAGTCGAGTCCCAAAGGCTGTGTTGCCTGTCCAGTGCCACTCGCCTCTGAACTAGAGAATAACCTGGAGTGGAATCTAGTTTTCATGTCAGTGGCATAGTTACAATGAAGAAAGAGGTTCTGCTGAGGGAGTATGAGCTACCAGAGACTAAATTAAAAAGGAGAACCACAAGGTAATAATCTGTGGATTCCTACCTGAACCACAAGAAAATTGGCATTGGGGAAATAAAATCAGAGAGTTGGATGCATGGCTTATAGAGGTATGGGAAAAATAGGTTTCAATTCATGTGGCACTGACGTGCCAGTACTGAGGAAAGTGGGAACTGAACTGATCTTCACCTGAGCCACTCTGAGACCAGTGCCCTGGCGAGTCTTACAGCGAGTCCAAAGATGGGCAGGTTTGGAGGATTGGGGAAGCATGGTGGCGCAGTGAGTAGCACTGCTGCCTCATGGTGCTGAGGTCCCAGGTTCGATCCCGGCTCTGGGTCACTGTCCATGCAGAGTTTGCACTTTCTCCCCGTGTTTGCGTGGGTTTCGCCCCCACAACCCAAACATGTGCAGGATAGGTGGATTGACCACGCAAAATTGTCCCTGAATTGGAAAAAATGAATTGGTTACTCTAAATTTATTTTTAAAAAAGGTAAAACGATTGGCCATGCTAAATTGCTCCTTAGATCCAAAAGGTTAGGTGGGATTACTGGGTTATGGGATAGGGTGGGGACGTGGGCTTGGTATGGTGCTCTTTCCAAGGGTGGGTGCAGACTCGAAGGACCGAATGGCCTCCATTTGCAGCAGAGAGATTCTGTATAACTAGGGCTTCAGTGTGTAATTACAGCAAGCAATTAGGAAATAAATTGGCATGTTGACTTCTACTGCAAAAGAATTGGGAGTATAAAAATATAGATGTTTGCTACTATTGTGCAAGGCATTGGTAACGCTACATCTGAAAACTGAGTACAAGCAACTATGGGGACAACTGAGTGTTATTACCCGACAGGGACGCCCAGGGACTGGCAGCATCAAAGTCCCTATGGCCTCACCTGAATACAATATACCTAGATGAGAGGGTGGGGCTAACCCCTTTTTTCTCCTAGGACTGCTGGGATATAAATACCCTGGCCCAGGTATGGACCGGGCGCAGGAAACCTTTCAGGGAGTACAAGGAGTATATAGTAATCAGAATAAAACTGAACTTTTCTATAGACATCGCTTCGGAGTAGTCATTTGCCTGAGACTTTACACTGGCGACGAGGGTTAAGTGGAACTGCAGGAGTCGGGTTTCCTCCAGACTGGGCCCAGCTCGATTTGGCCTCAGGCGGCAGAAATGCCACCCATCAGTAAGTTTGAGGCGATCGATGCCGAGACTGGACACCCAGTACATAGAGCAAATGAAATATTCTTTTTGTCTGAACAACATGGTCGGTGGCGACAGACAGACTGTGACTCTCCTCGTGGTTTGCGGTGCAGAAGCTTCAGCATTATCAAAAGTTTAACTTTTCCCCACTCGCCTGACAAATACCGGTTCAGGGAGCTCATTCTGCTTGTTTCCCACCATTTCAACCCGAAACCACCACTAATCATCCGCGTTTTCATTTCCACGAGGCTTCTCAATGCGAGGACGAACCGATAATGGAATTCCTGGGCCAGTTGTGCAAACTCGCTGAGTTCGGGCCGGCATTATCAGAGGTGCTCTGAGACCGGTCGGTTTAATAGAACAGTACAGCACAGAACAGGCCCTTCGGCCCTCGATGTTGTGCCGAGCAACGATCACCCTATTTAAACCCACGTAACCCAACAAACCCCCATTAACCTTACACTACGGGCAATTTAGCACGGCCAATCCACCTAACCCGCACATCTTTGGACTGTGGGAGGAAACCGGAGCACCCGGAGGAAACCCACGCACACACAGGGAGGACGTGCAGACTCCACACAGACAGTGACCCAGCCGGGAATCGAACCTGGGACCCTGGAGCTGTGAAGCATTGATGCTAACCACCATGCTACCGTGAGGCCCCGGATCAGAGATGGGGCTACCAAAGAACATTTACTGTGTGAAGCTGATCTGGACCTGCAAAAATCGACTGAGATAGCATTGTCCCGGGAGGGCGCAGAGCGCGGTGTCCAGGAGCTCCGAGGTATGGCTGTTCTGAAACTCGATCGCCCAGCAAGTTGCAGAGCATTCTTCTGTCCTGTGGATGTTTTGGTCTCCCGCCATTGAGGGTGCACTCCAGGGGACCAGGATTGACTGCACCAATTACCCGCCAATGAACGCCGTGCATCCCGTACACCAGAGATACCTGACGAACTGAATGAAAGCACCGGCGCCAGAGGGAGGCGGCGGGACTGACGCCAGCAGGAAACCACCCCAGAGCGTGGACACATTTTGTCGATGACCAACCGGAGGAGGCCCACTGCCTTTATTGCATTTTGGCACCATGGGTGGCGCTTATCCAGGTCACGGTTCGGATCGAATGGAACTTGAAAGTGGAGCCACAGTCTCTGTGATCAGGCACTGCATGCACAACAAAATTCGCTCCGGATACGCGCCACATTGGAAAATACTGACACCCAGCATGTGTCATATACAAGGCAACCGTTGGGAATCGCAGGAACCTCGGAAGTTCCCATGGATATGGGGCTGTGTCAACGAGTCTACCACTAGTGGTGATGAAAGGTTCCAGCCCAAATTTGCAGGGGCATGACAGACTAAAATGCCTCTGGCAGCGGGTATGCCGAATATACCCCATTGTGCCGGATACTGTGTTGCTACATTTCCCGGGGTGCTCCAAGAGGGCCTCAGTACCAACCGGGGGGCTTCCGGCAGGATATCAGTAGGCTCGGAGGCCCAACCATGCTCTTTCCGGGCCTGTCCCATTCATTATGCTTTAATACTGAAGGTAGATGCCAAATTGCACCGCTTGGAGAAGCTGGGAATTATTAGCCTGGTGCAATTTGTGGAATGGGCTGCGCTGGTCCTGCTGGTTATGAAGCCTGACAGGTCCATCCACCTTTGCAGGGATTGCAAAATCGCAATCAACCGAGTATCCTGTATGAATCATTACCCTGTGCTGAAGATTGAGGGCCTATACGCGAGGCTCGGGAAGGACTTTTACCATCTCGACATGAGCCACGCCTATCTCCAGTTGATTTTGGACCGTCCTCGCACAAATACATGATCATCAACTCACAAAGGGGGTTGTATTAATATTACCAGGCTTCCATTCAGGGTCTCGTCAGCAAGAGCCATATTCCAAAGGGTGATAGAAAAATATCCTCTGTGGATTGCCAACAGTGGCAGTTTACCTGGACGATGTGCTGACCACCGGTTCCTCCAAGAAGGAGCATCTGAAAAACCTGGAGGATGTGTTGCATAGGTTTAAGGCAGCTGGAGTCTGCCCGCGGCGCAAAAGTGCGTGTTACACGCAAAGGAAGTTGCCTATTTGGACGACAGGGTTGACTGGCACGGACTATACCCGGTAGATAATAAAGTTCAGGCCATCTGACAGGCGCCCGTATCAAAGGATCCCACGGGACTCCGTTCGTTTTTGGGCCGGGTCAACTATTACGGAAAGTTCATCTCGAACTTGCACTTATTGTTAAAGAATGGCCAGAGGTGGATTTGGGACCCATCACAGCAGAAAATGTTCAAAGTAAAGCGGCGACTATCGTTGTCCCACTTGCTGACTTCAACCCATTAAAGCCCTTGTTGCTCACATGTTGGTACCGAGCGGCCCATTATATTCACTACATTAACTTTGGTGACGGCGGAGTGAAATTACGCCCAAATAGAAAAGGAAGGATTGGCACTGGTGTTTGACGTTAGACGATTCCATCAATATGTCTATGACCATGCGTTCACGGCTTATACCGATCATAAAACGCTCTTGGGGTTATTCAAAGACAACAAGGCAATTTCCCCCAGTGGAGTTCGTCCACATTCAGTGTTGGGCTCTCCTTCTGGCGGCATCCGAGTATATTTTGGAACATCGTGCAGGGATAAATATTCTCCCCACAGACGCTCCCAGCTGCCTCCCGCTGCCCACCAACACACCAATGCCAGCGGCATCGGACGAGGTAGTCACAGCGGTCCAAGTAAAAGCTTGGACGCAGGGGGATCTGCTGCTGGCCAGGGCCCGCCACATCATGATGTATGGGACCCAGCACTCTTCCCTCCCGGAGGAGCTGAGGGCTTTTACCACAAAAGTAGCGGAACTCACTGTGGTGGACGGCATCCTCCTGTGGGGTTCCCGAATGATCATCCCAGAGTGTGGCCAGGGAGTAATTATGGAGGACCTCCACAGCAGACATCCAGGAGTTTGCAAAATGATGTTGTTGGTCAAGAGAAACATGTGGTGGCCCGGCATCAATGCAGAGATCGAGAAGTTAGCAAAACAGTGTTTCCGGTGCCAGGAGCACCAGAAGCTTCCTCCTCCCCCCGGCCCGGCAGATCTACTTCAACCATGGTCCCACCTCCATATGGATTTTGCGGGGCCTTTCCAGGGGGCAGTGTACCTACTAATAATAGACGCGCACTCTAAATGGATGGATGAACCCCCGATGGCGACGACTCCATCGCATGCCACCAGCGAGCGGCTCAGGCAGACATTTAGCATTCATGAACTCCCGGAGGTACTCGTGTTGGACAACGGCATCGCGTTTACTAGTTCGGAGTTTGCGGATTTTTTGAAGCAAAATGGGGTCTGTCATGTCCCCGTCGCCCTTATCACCCGTTCTCGAATAGATTGGCAAAGCATGCCGTACAGACATTCAATAGATTGGCAGAGCATGCCGTACAGACATTCAGTAGATTGGCAAAGCATGCCGTACAGACATTCAGTAGATTGGCAGAGCATGCCGTACAGACATTCAATAGATTGGCAGAGCATGCCGTGCAGACATTCAATAGATTGGCAGAGCATGCCGTACAGACATTCAATAGATTGGCAGAGCATGCCGTACAGACATTCAATAGATTGGCAGAGCATGCCGTACAGACATTCAATAGATTGGCAGAGCATGCCGTACAGACATTCAATAGATTGGCAGAGCATGCCGTACAGTCATTCAAACTTGGGATGAGAAAACAGACCTCGGGCACACCAGTTTCCTGCTCTACCATAGGGCCACAGCGCAGACTGCCACTGGGGTGACACCCGCGGAGCTTTTGATGGGTCATTGCTTGCGCGCGATTGATCCTCGATTCGCCGGACATCAGGGATAGGATCGGAGCGAAGCAAGCCAAGCCCGTAAGAAAATTCACCGCCGGTGACTCCGTTTACATAGAACATAGAACAGTGCAGCACAGTACAGGCCCTTCAGCCCACGATGTTGTGCCGACCATTTATCCCAATCTAAGATCAACCTAACCTACACCCCCTCAATTTACTGCTGTCCATGTGCCTGTCTAAGAGTCGCTTAAAAGTCCCGAATGACTCTGACTCCACCACCTCTGCTGGCAGTGCATTCCACACACCCACCACTCTCTGTGTAAAGAACCTACATCTGATATATCCCCTATACTTTCCTCCAATCACCTTAAAATTACGCCCCCTCGTGACAGCCATTTCCACCCTGGGGAAAAGTCTCTGGCTATCCACTCTATCCATGCCTCTCATCACCTTGTACACCTCTATCAAGTCACCTCTCTGCTTTTTTCGCTCCAGTGAGAAAAGCCCTAGCTCCCCCTCAACCTTTCTTCATAAGACATGCCCTCCAGTCCAGGCAGCATCCTGGTAAATCTCCTCTGTACCCTCTCCAAAGCATCCACATCCTTCCTACATTGAGGCGACCAGAACTGGTCGCAATATTCCAAGTTTGGCCGAACTAGAGTTTTATAAAGCTGCAGCAAAGCCTTGCGGCTCTTAAACTCAATCCTCCTGTTAATAAAGCCAACACACCGTACGCCTTCTTAACAACTCTATCAACCTGGGTGGCAACTTTGAGGGATCTATGTACGTGGACCCCAAGATCCCTCTGTTCCTCCACACCTCCAAGAATCCTGCCTTTCACCCTGTATTCAGCATTCAAATTCGACCTTCCAAAATGAATCACTTCACAATTATCAAGGTTGAACTCCATCTGCCACTTCTCAGCCCAGCTCTGCATCCTGTCAATGTCCTGTTGTAGAAATCCTCTAGGAATTTTATAGGTTCCCATTTGATCCCCTTTCATTCTTCTGAACTCCAGCGAATAATCCTAATTGACTCACTCTCTCCTCATACGTCAGTTTACCATCCCAGGAATCAGTCTGGTAAACCTTTGCTGCACTCCCTCGAGAGCAAGAACATCCTTCCTCAGATAAGGAGACAAAAACTGCCCACAATACTCCAGGTGTGGCCTTACCAAGGCCCTGTTCAATTGCAGCAAGACATCCCTGCTCCTGTACTCAAAACCTCTTGCATTTACCTGAGGAAGGAGCAAACCTCCGAAAGCTAGTGTTTGAAACAAACCTGTTGGACTTAAACCTGGTGTTGTAAGACTTCTTACTAAGCTCACCCCAGTCCAACACTGGCATCTCTACATCTCGCAATAAAGACCAACATACCATTAGCCTTCTTTACCTCCTGCTGCACCTGCATGCTTGCAGCCGGAATTTTACTGACGGGGCATTGTGGATTCCAGGAACGATCATAAAACACTCCAGACCAATCTCGTATATGGTGCAGGTGCAAGGAAAGGACTCGAATAGACACGTGAACCTTCTTGGGACCAGATACCTGAGGACCGACCATGGATCCTGAGCCCGGTGGTGCCCCTCCTTCCGGAACAGTTGCCGGTGGTACCCAGCAAGGTGGGGGCTAGGCCCTTGTGACTCTGAAATGTGGGAGATCGACCGGTCCAACATGGATGTGAAGTTGGAGATGAGCCAGGCTCAAAGCTCCTCATGGAGGTTAGACACAGACCACCTCACCAACAAGGCCTTCTGTAAAAGAATTGCACAAGCCATCGATGGATATGTATAATAATAAATAATCTTTATTGTCACAAGTAGGCTTACTCTAGCACTGCAATTAAGTTACTGTGAAAAGCCCCTAGTCGCCACATTCCGGCACCTGTTCGGGTACACAGAAGGAGAATTCAGAATGTCCAAATTACCTCACGGCACATCTTTCGGGACTTAGCTGAAACGCCCCAGTCCAGCCAACATCCTGGTGAGTCTCCTCTGCACCCTTTCCAGTGACATTCTTCCTGCAGTGTGGCCACCGGAACTGCACTATCTGTGGCTTAACAAGTGTTTTATACAGTTCCATCATAACCTCAAGAAAACAGGCTGCCTCAAAGGAAATATTACAAGTAAAGCACAGGAACAGTAGGATGGTTATGGCCCCAAATTAGATCAAACCTTTACCAGGGACTGTGCATCTCCGAGCCCCCGAAGGGAACTCGGTAGATGAACAGGTCCTCAACAGGCTGGATATATTAGTTGTGGAGGAGAACATGAATCGGGGCTGTAAGCACTGCTGGGGCTGGATGAGATCATGGAATCCATCAATTCAGAGATCAGGGAATGCACCTGGACCGGGTGGGTTCCTGGTGGATTTATTCAAAAGGTTCGCGGCAGATGTTCAATGACTCCCTGTTGAGTGGGCCCTGCCACTGGTACAGGCCTCTATCTTACTAATCCCAAAAAAAGACAAAGACCCGACGGAATGCAGGTCATATTGACCCAGCCCACTCCTAAATCCTGACGCTAATTTCCTGGTGAAAGCTCTAGTGAGACAACTGAAAAGTTGCCTGCCAGAAGCGATCGTGGAAGATCAGACCTGGATTATCATGGGCAGACAGCTAACAGCAAACGTCATAAGATTGCTGAACGTGGTTATGACCCCACCTGGGAAGAGGACATCTCCCTGGATGCTGAGAAAGCCTTCAAATGAATAGCATGGAGGTACCTCATACAGATGCTTGAACGGTTTGGGTTTGGACCAGGGTTTACCTCATGAAACATTTGCACAGCACTACCATGGTGAGCATGTAGACAAGCATCACCAGATCTGAATATTTCCTGCTGCACAGAGGAATGAGGCCCGTTGTCCCCGCTGCTGCTCGAAATGGCAATTGAGCCACTGTTAGATCAGCGAAGGGGCAGAAAGGCATTCGGAGAGGGGGCAGGGAGCACTAGAATTTCATTCTATGCAGATGTCGAGCCCCCTGGCCAGCATGGGCAAGAAAGCAGAACTCCTGAGGGAGTTCTGAGCTGTCTCGGGTTACAAACTCAACCTGGATGAGAGCATAATCTTCCCTGTGAAACCCCAAGGGGAGGAGCAGAGCTGGAGGCATCACGGTTTAAACTGACCCTGACCAAATTCAAGAACCTGGGGATATAGATAGCTCATAACTCGAAACCGCTCCATAGGTGGAACCTATCCAGCCTGGTGGAGGAGGTGAAAATGGACCTGTGAGGATTTGTCTTATTTCCACTATCCCTTGCGGGAAGGGTGCAGGTGTTAAAATTGAACGTACTGCCAAGTTTCCTCTTCTTATTCAGAGCACACCTGATCTTCTTCAAGCTCTCTAATGCCATTCCATCCATCTTAACAGTGTTGCATAGATTTAAACACAATGCTCGAGTTAAGGGTGAGCCGTTGAGGGTGAGCCAATGTTTAGAAAAGTTCACCATAACGTCCTTGTTTTTATACTTTTTGCTTCTATTCAAAACCCAGGATCTCCTATCCCTTATTAACCACGTTCTCAACCTGTCTTGTCACCTTCAATGATTTAGGCACATATAGCTTCAGGTCCCTCTGCTCCTGCACCCCTTTTAAAATTGTAGAATCCATTTTATTTTGCCTACTTGTCCATCCTGCCAAAATGAATTGCTTCATGCTTCCCTGCATTAAATTTAATCTGCAACATGTCCACCCAGCTTCACCATGTTCTTTTGAAGTCCATTACTGTCCTCCTCCATAGTTCACAATGTTTCTACGTTCTGTGTCATCCACAAGTTTTAAATATGTGCCCTGTACAGCCAAAGTTAGGACTTTGAATATATAAGGAAAAACAGGGGCTCTTTCCTTTTTTTTAAATTGAAAGTAGCCAATTCTTTTTTTTCGCAATTAAGTGGCAATTTAGCATGGCCAATGCACCTACCCTGCACATCTTTGGGTTGTGGGGGTGAGACCCAGGCAGACACGGGGAGAAACAGGGGCTCTTTCCAGATCACAGTTCATTTTGTTTGCCTGCAACCATCTTGGTTGTCACGTGATGCAACAATAATCAAGCTGTTGACTAATCATAACAATCAATCTCTAAGAAAGAGTCTACAACCGATCAAGACCTGATGCCAGGGATGTGCCAATGGTGGAAAACTTTGTACAAAGTCCACAGTTTGGTTAACTGTGATATTATTCTGCTCAAATCCTACTAATTAAATGAGAAAACAATCCTATATTAAAAGGATCTTGTGCGTCAACATAATCAGTTTTCTATGCATCATGCCTCCATTCTGGGATGGGAGGGAAAATGATAGATGCAGTTTCATAAGAATCTTGCAATGGCAATACCAAGGAATATTTTTAAAAGATGTTGCAATGACTACATGTTTGGAATAAATGCCAGTTTTATATGTACTGCAAGTTTGTACTATATCTTATGAATTTCTGTTTTTATACGGGCAGAACGGTAGCATAGTGGTCGCAATGTTGCTTCACAGCGGCAGGGTCCTGGCTTCGATTCCTGCTTGGGTCACTGTCTGTGTGGAGTCTGCACGTTCTTCCCATTTCTGCGTGGGCTTCCTCCCGGTGCCCTGGTTTCCTCCCACAAGTCCCGAAAGACTTGGGGCAGAATTCTCCGCTCCCCACGTGGCGTGGGAGATTGTGGGAGGGCCTCCCGACATTTTTCACGCCCCCCTGGCGCCCCCAGCGATTCTCCTGCCCCCCCCCCCCCTCGGAAAAATTGCCGTTTTTCACGGCGATTCTCAGAGCCCGATGGGCCAAGCGGCCGGCCCTTCACACCCGTTTCACCACGGCAGCAACCACACCTGGTCGCTGCATTCGTGAAACGGGCGCCAGATGCCCGTTTGGGGCATCTAGGGGCCTGATTGGCACAGGAGCACCACGACTGTGCTCGGGAGAGGACAGGCCCGCGATCAGTGCCCACCGAACGTCGGGCCAGCGTCCAAAACTTTCCCCTCCGCCGCCCGGCAAGATCAAGCCGCCACGTCTTGCCGGGCGGCTGAGGAGAAAGACGGCCACCGCGCATGCACGGTTCGCGCCGTCTGCGCGATGAAGTCATCCGCGCATGCGTGGGTTGCCGGTTCCAACCCGCGCATGTTGCACCTCACAACATGCTCACAAATGCGCCATTTTGCGCGTCATTTCCGGCGCGATGAGGTCGCGGCCGGAAAGTCGGAGGCCCGCTTCTAGCCCCCCAGGTGGGGGTGAATTAGGTGCGGGGAGCGGGCCCCGAGGCCGTCGTGAACCTCGGCCCATTTCACGATGGCCATCCCATGGATTAGATTTTTATCAGGAGCGGAGAATACCGCCCATGCTGTTAGGTGAATTGGACAATCTGAATTCTCACTCGGTATACCCGAATAGGTGCCGGAATGTGGCGACTAGGGGATTTTCACAGTAGCTTCATTGCAGTATTAATGTAAGCCTACTTGTGACAATAATAAAGATTAGTATTATTAATATTTTATCTGCAATAAAATCGAGACAATTTTAGCTGAAGCTAATGGGATGATATTTGTCAGCTTCTAAAGCATAGCATGTGCCCAATCTATTGCTCATGTAAAACTCCCATTAAGCTTGAAGTGTGAGCTTGGTTCAACTGGTCGTACTGTGACCTCTGGCTCAAAGGGTCAAAGATGCAACCACTTTTGAGCACATAATCCAAGCCACTCTTCAGTACAGAGCTGAGGGAGTGCTACACTGTGTACATCAGAAGTGATGTAACGCAAGGCCTCATCTCATTTAAGGGTGGCACAGTAGTTCCCACTGCTGCATCATAGCGCTAGGGACCCGGATTCGATTCCAACCTCGGGTGACTGTGTGTGTGAAGTTTGCACTTTTTCCCCGGGTCGGCGAGTGTTTCTTCCGCATGGCCCCGTTTCCTCCTACAGTCCAAAGATGTACAGTTTAGGTGGATTGTTAAATTGCTCATTAGTAGGGTTACCAGGATAGGGTGAAGGCATGGGCAGAAGTAGGGGGCTCATTCCAAGGGCCAGTGCACACTCTATGGGCTGAATGGCCTCCTTCTGCATTGTATGATTCTAAAGTCACCTTGTTTTTTAAAAATTTGTTTCTGGGTTGTGAGCATTGCTGGCAAGGCCAACATTTATTGCCCAACTCTACGAGCCACCTTGAACCACTGCATTCCATCTAGTGTAGGTAACCCACAGTGCTGTTAAGGTTTTGAGCCAGGGTGGCATGGTGGGGCAGTGGTTAGCACTGTTGCCTCACGGCGGCGAGGACCCGGGTTCGATCCCGGATCCAGGTTCGATCCCGGACCCGGATTCGATCCCAGCCCCAGGTCACTGTGTGGAGTTTGTACATTCTCCCCATTTCTGTGTGGGTCTCAACCCCACACCCCAAAATTGTGCAGGGTAGATGGATTGGCCACACTAAATTTCCCCTTAATTGGGGGAAAAAAGAATTTTGATCCATTGACAGTGAAGGAGCAGCACTATAATTCCAATTTAAGGCAATTTGCAAATAGTGGAGCTCCCATGCACCTGCTGGCCTTTTCCTTCTAGATGGTAGAGGTTGTGTGTTTTGAAGTGCCCATGAAAGAAGGTAGGTGAGTTGCTAATGTGAATATTGTAGATCATACGCTTGGATGCCACTGCACAAGTGAAAGAAGTAAAGTGGTAGATAGGTAACAGTCAAATAGGCTGCTTTGTCTTGGATGGTGTTCAGCTTTTTGAGAGGCACCAATCCAGGCAAATTAAGTGTATCCATCACTTTCCTGACTTGTGTCTTGCAGATGGTGGACTGTTCATCTCAAGCATGCTACACTTACGCTAACAAGTTGCCAGATTATCGGTCATTGGTCTACACCTTGGACGTTAAAATTGTTCTCTAGATAAAGATAGCATTGACTGCAGTGGTTTCAGAGAGGCACATCTGGGGATTTCCACTACCTTTGGCGTGAAAGACCTTGGCTGACAACCATATAGATACAACGGTCACATAAGATTATAAGTATTATGGTCTTCAGACTTCTTGCTTTGTTAATATCAGGTTCTCCAGACCAGTTATTTCTGGTATTGTCAGAAACTCTCAAGTATAAAATTTTTTTTGAAAATTATAACCATAATTCTTCCAAATAGAATCAGAAGTGGGGATAAATACAATGTGAAAATTAGATATCTGTATGTAGTAAACTAAGCAATAGGAATTGATATTCTGATTTACTGTTTCTGTTCCACAGATTTCCAGAGTGTGATGAAGCCTACCCACGCCACAGTGACTCTGTTTCAGGTGGTGATCCCACAGAGGAGGCCCCAATGGCTGTGCAGCGGGACTATGGTTTTTGGTGCCCACGGGAATTGAAAATCGATCCTGAGCTTGGCTATTCCTTTCTGGGGGTCACAGACTGTTCACCGCCCTGTCCTAACATGTATTTCAGACGTGAAGAGCTCTCTTTTGCTAGGTACTTCATTGGCGTGATATCTATCGTCTGCCTATCTGCTACACTCTTCACCTTTCTCACGTTCCTCATTGATGTGAAGCGATTCCGCTATCCAGAGCGACCAATCATATTTTATGCAGTCTGTTACATGATGGTTTCCTTGGTGTTCTTCATTGGGTTTCTTCTAGAAGACACAGTTGCCTGCAACAGGAATGATCCTTCAGTTTATAAAGCGTCTACAGTGACACAAGGTTCCCACAATAAGGCATGTACCATATTGTTTATGGTACTTTACTTCTTCACCATGGCAGGCAGTGTCTGGTGGGTCATCCTTACCATCACGTGGTTTTTGGCTGCCGTTCCCAAATGGGGCAGTGAGGCCATAGAGAAGAAAGCACTACTGTTCCACGCTAGTGCCTGGGGGATACCAGGAACTCTCACTATCGTTCTCCTCGCCATGAACAAAATTGAAGGGGACAACATCAGTGGTGTCTGCTTTGTTGGTCTGTATGACATTGATGCGCTGCGATATTTTGTTTTGGCTCCTCTGTGTCTCTATGTGGTGGTAGGGGTTTCTTTGCTGCTGGCAGGTATAATATCCTTGAACCGTGTACGGATTGAAATCCCACTGGAAAAAGAGAATCAGGACAAGTTGGTGAAATTCATGATCCGCATTGGTGTGTTCAGCGTTCTGTACCTCGTGCCACTCCTTGTCGTCATTGGATGTTACTTTTATGAGCAAGCATTTCGTACTGTATGGGAGACAACATGGATTCAGGAACGTTGTCGTGAATACCACATTCCCTGTCCTTACCAGGTATGTCATGCTTCACTGTTTAGGTTGGAACGTAATGGGTAAAGTAATAAAAATCTTTCTATAATCTGTAATGGGTAACCTGTTCGCCCTGCAGCTTCAAGCTGTATTCACTTAGCCCTACGTTACTCCGTAGTTACTGAAAAAACCCAGACTTCAGCAAGAATGTACATTTATGTTTTATATATGTGAGCATATGTAACATAGAAAATTTGACCTGTAACCAGAAATACCATCTAATACTTAAGTGGATGCGTGAGAATAAAAGGAAAGACTTGCATTTATATAGCACCTTCAGACTTCCCAAAGTGCTTCAAAATCAATTAATTTTTAAAACTAAGTTTAGAGTACCCAATTTTTTTTTCACAATTAAGGGGCAATTTAGCGTGGCCAATCCACTGACCCTACATATCTTTGGGTTGTGGGGGTGAGACCCACGCAGACAGGGGGAGAATGGACAAACTCCACACGAACAGTGCCCCAGGGCTGGGAACGAACCCGGGTCCTCAGCAACGTGAGTCAACAGTGCTAACCACTGCGCTACCCTGCCGCTGCTTCAAAATCAATAAGGTACTTTTGAACAATGCACACCATTGCATAGTAGAAAATGTGGCAGTCAATTTCTTCACAGCAAGCTCTCACAAGCAGTGGTGAAATAAATTACCTCATAATCTGCTTTAGATGTTAGTTGAGGGATAAATGTTGTCCAGAACTCTGTTCCTCAAGTTGTATTGGGAGATATTTCACATTTGGTTTTAAATCAGCACCTTCAGCATCTCCAACTATGCAGCATCGCCAACTATGCAGCACCTCTCGGTAGTACAATCAATTCTATAGGAACATGTGAATAGGAGAAGGTCTTTCAAGCCTGTTTGCCTTAGATCATAGCTAATCTCTATCTTAACTCAAATTACCTACACTTGTTTACAATCTCTTAATACCCTTGCCGAACAAAAGTTAGCATTCTCAGTCTTGAAATTTCCATTGATCCTCCACCCAGTTCCAGATTTTCATTACCCTTTGTATGAAGTGCTCCCTGATGAAGTGACCTCTGAACAACTAATCTCCAATTTTAAGATTATGGCACCTTGTTCGGGACTTCCACTAGAGGAAACAGTTTCTCTCTCCAACCCTCACTCAATTTTTCTTTCTTCCCTCCCTACATATCTACTCTCTATCAAATCCTGTAATTATATTACATTCTTGAATTAGATCACCTTTTGGCTTCCATATTTATGTAATACAAGTTTATTCCCAGCCCAGATCATGTACTCGAGATTCTGGAGTGGGCCATGAACCCACAACCTTATGCAACCGTTGAGCCATGACACTTAATGTCTGTGTTTGGGAGTAAACAATAACTATTCCGATTTTGCTGTTGTGGGGGTTTTACTATTGTCCAATCTCCTTGAGTATAATTCAGAGAGCAAAAGATCCATCCCCCCACCCCCAATGTCGAGTATTTTTATACCCTTTTCATGATGACATCACACCAACAATTATTAGTGAACAATGTCAAATGGGACCTTTTGTTAAAAACAAAGTCTCTTTTCTTGTGGCTGTTGTGCTGTTATTAATAATCTGCAATTAGCTTTGCTGCAGTGACTTGTAATTTATAAAGGTCAGAATTGTCTAATCCGCTTTGATGTTGGTGGTGTGGGTGGGAGGGAGGGAGGCAGCGATGGGAATCTACAATTTTGTTGTATTGAGAATCCAAGCTGAATGGCCAGGACACCAGAGATGAAAAGAGTAAAATACGTAGGCCAATCATCAATTGAGTGACATTAAGTTTTGATTTTGAATGCTACAATCTGAAGCAGGAGGGAAGACTGAGGAAAAGTCGGAGTTGCTTCAATTTTGATCTCCTGGGAAAGAATGAGTAGGAGTAGGTCTGATGAGCCTCATTTCTATACAGCAAAGATGGAAGGGATACGGAGAAGTATTTATAACATGACCACCTGAAGCATAGGAGGATTAAGAAAAGATAATTCAGCGTACTAATGGCCACAATTGATTTTGTAATGCAACGTGGCTCAAAATACATGCTACATAACCCTACTACCAAGTTCTTTAGCTTCAAATTCCATATTATTGTTTAGAAATCAATCCAAAGTATTAGTTAATTATTTTCAACAGATGCTGTAAATATTGGCTGACAGTTATTAGCATGTGTGCTGATAGTTGTTAGGATAAAAACAGATTTCCAATGGTTGTGTTGAAAGCTCATGGTATTTCTGTGACAGGTATGTGTTGATTTATCACTGATTTTCACAGAGAAATGAGATTGAATGGATGAAATGTCTGCATATTTTAAAATCATTACAAGTCTCCATTCCCAATGCTGTGCATTTCACTGAGTGAAGTGACTGATACTTGGTATTAAACAATCAGATATTGAGCTTGAATGTGTCAGTCTGGTGTGAAAAAGCAAGCAAAATAAGACCAGGAGATAGTCTTGTTATATTGAAGGAAGGGGCAAGTGACCATATACAGATTGAACTCGACTGCAGAAACCAGATTACCCGAGCGTCAAAAGCTGAACATAAAGTCCAACTGCAGCAACTTATTTGGAGAGCCAGCCCATACGTGACTGGCCAAATGATGGCTTTTGTGCTGTAACCATTCTGTGGCTACTAATATTCCAATAAAACAGTTGAGTGATCTGACTGCACAAAGGGAAAGGCTGATTGTTCTAGGTTTGCTTCCATTCAGTCTGCTGTTTGGGAGGGAGTCCCAACAATTTGGACCAGCGACAGTAAATGAATGGCGATTATAGTTCTAAGTCAGTGTGGTGTGTGACTTGGAGGGGAGCACATCCCCAGATGTTCGTGAGGAGCACTTTGCAGGGTTGGCTGGGTAGGGTGTGTTTCGTCATTTCCGGTGCTTATGTCGTTGCTGGGTAGTCTTGTCTAGTTTTATTCTTTCTTAACTTTTCTGCCGTGATTTTGTTATAACTGAGTTTCCTAGGCCACTTCAGAGGGCAATTATATTGCTGTGGGTCTGGAGCCACATGTAGACCAGATTGGGTAAGCACCATGGATATCCTTTCCTAGAGGACATTAGTGAGCCAGGTGGATATTTATGACAGTCAAGTAATTTCATGTTCATCACTCTGACATTATCATTTTATTCCAGATTTCATAAATTTGAGTGCTACCTTTTTTAATTCATTGTTACGGGATGTGGACTTTGCTGGCTCGGCCAGCATTTGGTGCCCATCCCTAATTGCCCTCAAGAAGATGGTGGTGAGCTGTCTTGAACTGCTGCAATTCATGTGATGTAGGTACACACACTGAGCGATTACGGAGGGAGTTCAAGGATTTTGACCCAGCGACAATGAAGCAATAGTGATATATTTGCAAGTCAGGATGGTAAGTGACTTGGAGGGGAACTTCCAGGTGGTGGTGTTCCCATATGTCCGTTGCCCTTGTCCTTCTCGATTGTAATGGTGGTGGGTTTGGAAGGTGCTGCCTGAGGAGCCTGGATGAGTTCCTGCAGTGCATCTTGTGGATGATGCACATTGCTGCTACTGAGAGTCAGTGGTAGAGGGAGTGAATATTTGTTGAAGGGATGCCAATCAAGTGGGCTGCTTTGTCCTGGATGGGTGTTGGGCTTCTCGAGTGTTGTTGGAGCTGCACTCATCTAGACAAATGGGGAGTATTCCATTGCACTTCAGACTTGTGCCTTGTGGACAGGTTTTGGGGAGTCAGGAGGTAAGTTACTTGTCACCGGATTCCTTGCCCCTTACCTGCTAATATAGCCACAGTATTTCTATGGCTAGTCCAGTTCAGTTTCAGGTCAGTGGCGACCCCCAGGATATTGATAGTGGAATGTCATTGAATGTCAGGGTGGCGATGGTTTGATTCTCTCTTATTGGTGATGATCTTTGCCTAGCAGAATGATACTTGCCACCTATCAGCCCAAGCCTGGATATTGTCCAAGTCTTGCTGCATTTGCACATGGACTGCTTTAGTGTCTGAGGAATCACGAATGGTGCTGAATATTGTGCAATCATCAATAAACGTCCCCACATCTGACCTTACTTTGGAAGGAAGGTCATTGGTGAAGCAGCTGAAGATGGTTGGACCTGGGACACTACCCTGAGGAACTCCTGCAGTGATGTTCCAGGACTGAGGTGACTGATCTTCCAACAACCACAACTATCTTCTTGTGGAGAGATTTCCCCTTGATTCCCATTGACCCCAGTTTTGCTAGGGCTCCTTAATGCCACAGTTGATCTAATCTGCTTTGATGTCAAGGGCAGTCACTCGCTCCTCATCTCTGGAGTCTTTTGTCCATGTTTAAACATGGTGAAACTTGAACCATGTCACTGGAGTTTTAGTCCAGACCTAAGGATTACTAGTCCAACAATATTATTACTATTATTGTGAGGTAGAATCATTGTCTGTTCTGCTCACAATTTTATGATTAGAACAGGAAGCCAGTCTCTTGTTGCCCCCCTCTGCTCCTTGAAGGTTCACAACTGACATGGATGGGTCGTTCTTTGTACAATGTGTGCAGGAGGGTTTTCTGACACAATATGTTGACAGGCCAACAAGAGGTGAGGCCACTTTGGATTTGGTTTTGGGTAATGAACCAGGACAGGTGTTAGATCTGGAGGTAGGTGAACACTTTGGAGACAGTGACCACAATTCGGTGACCTTTACGTTAGTGATGGAAAGGGATAAGTATACCCCGCAGAGCAAGAGTTATAGCTGGGGGAAGGGCAATTATGATGCCATTAGACATGACTTAGGATGTGTTGGTTGGAGAAGTAGGCTGCAAGGGTTGGGCACACTGGATATGTGGAGCTTGTTCAAGGAACAGCTATTGCATGTTCTTGATAAGTACGTACCAGTCAGGCAGGGAGGAAGGGGTCGAGCGAGGGAACCGTGGTTTACCAAAGAAGTGGAATCTCTTGTTAAGAGGAAGAAGGAGGCCTATGTGAAGATGAGGCGTGAAGTTTCAGTTGGGGCACTTGATAGTT
The DNA here is from genome assembly GCF_902713615.1 of Scyliorhinus canicula. Classification (NCBI taxonomy): domain Eukaryota; kingdom Metazoa; phylum Chordata; class Chondrichthyes; order Carcharhiniformes; family Scyliorhinidae; genus Scyliorhinus; species Scyliorhinus canicula. The sequence continues at coordinate 177,249,398 of NC_052151.1, forward strand.
ACAAGGAAGCGAGGAAGGATCTAAAGAGAGAGCTGAGACGAGCAAGGAGGGGACATGAGAAGTCTTTGGCAGGTAGGATCAAGGAAAACCCAAAAGCTTTCTATAGGTATGTCAGGAATAAAAGAATGACTAGGGTAAGAGTAGGGCCAGTCAAGGACAGTGGTGGGAAGTTGTGTGTGGAGGCTGAGGAGATAAGCGAGATACTAAATGAATACTTTTCGTCAGTATTCACTCAAGAAAAAGATAATATTGTGGAGGAGAATGCTGAGACCCAGGCTATTAGAATAGATGGCATTGAGGTGCGTAGGGAAGACGTGTTGGCAATTCTGGACAAGGTGAAAATAGATAAGTCCCCGGGGCCGGATGGGATTTATCCTAGGATTCTCTGGGAAGCCAGGGAAGAGATTGCTGAGCCTTTGGCTTTGATTTTTAGGTCATCATTGGCTACAGGAATAGTGCCAGAGGACTGGAGGATAGCAAATGTGGTCCCTTTGTTCAAGAAGGGGAGTAGAGATAACCCCGGTAACTATAGGCCGGTGAGCCTAACGTCTGTGGTGGGTAAAGTCTTGGAGAGGATTATAAAAGATACGATTTATAATCATCTAGATAGGAATAATATGATTAGGGATAGTCAGCATGGTTTTGTGAAGGGTAGGTCATGCCTCACAAACCTTATCGAGTTCTTTGAGAAGGTGACTGAACAGGTAGACGAGGGTAGAGCAGTTGATGTGGTGTATATGGATTTCAGTAAAGCGTTTGATAAGGTTCCCCACGGTCGTCTATTGCAGAAAATACGGAGGCTGGGGATTGAGGGTGATTTAGAGATGTGGATCAGAAATTGGCTAGTTGAAAGAAGACAGAGAGTGGTAGTTGATGGGAAATGTTCAGAATGGAGTTCAGTTACGAGTGGCGTACCACAAGGATCTGTTCTGGGGCCGTTGCTGTTTGTCATTTTTATAAATGACCTAGAGGAGGGCGCAGAAGGATGGGTGAGTAAATTTGCAGACGACACTAAAGTCGGTGGAGTTGTAGACAGTGCGGAAGGATGTTGCAGGTTACAGAGGGACATAGATAAGCTGCAGAGCTGGGCTGAGAGGTGGCAAATGGAGTTTAATGTGGAAAAGTGTGAGGTGATTCACTTTGGAAAGAATAACAGGAATGCGGAATATTTGGCTAATGGTAAAATTCTTGGTAGTGTGGATGAGCAGAGGGATCTCGGTGTCCATGTACATAGATCCCTGAAAGTTGCCACCCAGGTTGATAGGGTTGTGAAGAAGGCCTATGGTGTGTTGGCCTTTATTGGTAGAGGGATTGAGTTCCGGAGCCATGAGGTCATGATGCAGCTGTACCAAACTCTGGTACGGCCGCATTTGGAGTATTGCGTACAGTTCTGGTCGCCTCATTATAGGAAGGACGTGGAAGCTTTGGAACGGGTGCAGAGGAGATTTACCAGGATGTTGCCTGGTATGGAGGGAAAATCTTATGAGGAAAGGCTGATGGACTTGAGGTTGTTTTCGTTAGAGAGAAGAAGGTTAAGAGGTGACTTAATAGAGGCATACAAAATGATCAGAGGGTTAGATAGGGTGGACAGCGAGAGCCTTCTCCCGCGGATGGAGGTGGCTAGCACGAGGGGACATAGCCTTAAATTGAGGGGTAATAGATATAGGACAGAGGTCAGAGGTGGGTTTTTTACGCAAAGAGTGGTGAGGCCGTGGAATGCCCTACCTGCAACAGTAGTGAACTCGCCAACATTGAGGGCATTTAAAAATTTATTGGATAAGCATATGGATGATAAGGGCATAGTGTAGGTTAGATGGCCTTTAGTTTTTTTTTTCCATGTCGGTGCAACATTGAGGGCCGAAGGGCCTGTACTGCGCTGTATCGTTCTATGTTCTATGTTCTATGTACATGTCACACAGACTACGCAAGACTGGTAGCATTCACTTAAAGACTCTTTATTTGTACTGATATGTCACACAGACATTGAACTCGATAAATGTCAGTTTATATTGTCACAGACTCTTTAACTCAATATACTAAAATGTTACTCAACTTTCGAATTAAACTCAAGTATTATCCTAGCCGAACAGCTGGTCAGGCTCTTCTCTGGGGGTTTACTGGTCTCAGAGTACCTAATTTGGGGGTCGTCTTCTGGTTTCCAACGTTTTCGCTCCTGAAGCTTTGATCTCCTGTACGTTTTATGCTATTTGTTCCTCTTCTAGAATATTCAATGACTTATATGTAAGACCCTCCTGTAGCTGAGGTAATTCTTCCAAAAGGTCTGATAAACAAGACATATCTGTTTCATTATTTCATAAGCAGATCTCCATTCTAATTTTTTTAAACTTTTCCCGATTAAGGGGCAATTTAGCTTGGTCAATTCACCTACCCCGCACATCTTTGGGTTGTGGGGGTGAGACCCATGCAGACATGGGGAGAATGTGCAAGCTTCACACGGACAGTGACTCAGGGCCGGGATCGAACCTGGGTCCTAGGCGCTGTGAAGCAGCAGTGCTAACCACCGTGCCACCCCGAGCAGTTCTCCATCCTAACGGCCCTTTGCAACCACAAAGATCAGGTGGCCTCTTGCTCAGGGTCTGCAAATGCCTGCGGCTGCCTGGTTCCAACGTCTCTTTTCCCTTTTCGCTATAAAGTTGCTATCTTTTGCTTATGATCTTTCTTCTGACTCACCCTGATAGGTTGCATGTCTGGACACGTGTGGTTTCCATCATTGTCCACTTTTTATTGCAGTACTTGACCAAATTTCTCATCATGCAATTTCCAGCTCCACTTCGTAGATACAATGGACTCTTTCTAAATTGACACCTACAAACATATAGGACAAGTTCCCTGCTCTAACACTTCTGAAAATGAAATCATCAACCAATAAGGGATGACTACAAGTAATTTGCATTAATTTGTATAATAACATCTTTTTATTCCTTGTATTCAAGTGCCAGCATTGATTCGATTTACTCACCATCATTAATCACCTTGTCAGTATTATAAGAAAATGGTAGTTATGCTGATTACTTTGCACAAGCATTTATAGAACAGTACAGCACAGAACAGGCCCTTCGGCCCTCGATGTTGTGCCAAGCCTTGTCCGAAACCAAGATCAAGCTATTCTATTCCCTGTTGTTCTGGTGTGCTCCATGTGCCTATCCAATAACCGCTTGAAAGTTCCTAAAGTGTCCGACTCGACTATCACAGCAGGCAGTCCATTCCAGACTCTAACCACTCCACCTCATCCACTACTCTACCAATCTTGGTGTCATCAGCAAATTTACTGACCCACCCTTCAGCCCCCTCCTCCAAGTCATTGATAAAAATCACAAATAGCAGAGGACCCAGCACTGATCCCTGTGGTATACCGCTGGTAACTGGTCTCCAGTCTGAAAATTTTCCATCCACCACCACCCTCCTGTCTTCTATGTGATAGTCAGTTACTTATCCAATTGGCCAAATTACCCTCTAACCCGCATCTCCTTACTTTCTTCATGAGCCGACCATGGGGAACCTTATCAAATGCCTTACTAAAATCGATGTATACGACATCAACTGCTCTACCTTCATCTACACACTTAGTTACCTCCTCAAAGAATTCAATCAAATTTGTGAGGCAAGACTTACCCTTCATGAGTCCATGTTGACTATCCCGGATTAAGCTGCATCTTTCCAACTGGTCATAAATCCTATCCTTCAGGACCTTTTCCATTAACTTACCGACCACCGAAATAAGACTAATCAGCCTATAATTGCCAGGGTCATTCCTATTCCCTTTCTTGAATAGAGGAACAACATCCGCCACTCTCCAGTCCTCTGGCACTATCCCCGTGGACAGTAAGGACCCAAAGATCAGAGCCAAAGGCTCCGCAATCTCCTCCCTTGCCTCCCAATCCTAGGATATATCCCATCTGGCCCAGGGGACTTGTCGACCCGAACGTTTTTCAAAATTGCTAATACATCCTTCCTCAGAACATCTACCTCCTCCGCCTCAGGGACAGCCAGGCTAGCGATCTGGGGCCTCCGATCCATGGGCACGTGCGGTCTCAGGGGGGCCTATATTTTCATGGACGCTCTGTGGTGCGAGTCCGCCATGTCCCGCGGGGCGGCTGCCACCGTGCGCATACACAGACCCCCGACCCGGACGTGCAGGGCCCCGTATCAGCAGGCAGAGCTGCGTGGAGTACTCCAGAGCCCTGCTAGCCCTCTTCAGGTAGGAGAAGGGGCACCTTCTGGTTTGCCTCGCCCACTGCAAAATCTTCTTGTCCAAGTAGCGGTGCAACCACACCACCATTTCCCTCGTCAGCTCCCCCACCTCCTTGTTAGCACCCTGTGCACCTGATCCACCATGAGGGGCCGATCAAAATCCCCCACACCCAACAGCTGCTCCAACATCCTTGCTCCATAGTTGCCAGCGCCTGCTCCCTCAATACTCTTGGACATCCCAACTATCCTTAAATTCTGTCGTCTGGAGCCATTGTTTTGTTTGGGGTTGGGGTTGGTTGGTAAGGGGTATTGTTCACTTTCATGTGATGTAAATGTACATTTCGGAAGGATGTTGTTTGCGGGTGGAGAGGAGCTGATTGGGAGGGTTAGCTTACTGATGGTGATTACAGGTTTTTCTTTATCTCATTTAGTAGGTGGGTTTTGTGGCCATCTTGGATGGACGTGGTGCTTGTACTTTCTGGGCAGTTGCTTGATAAATCCTTTTGGTGGACTCTGGGATGAGGTGGGGTGGGAGGCTCCAATTCGGTTGTTCACCTGGAATGTAAGAGGGTTGGGGGGGGTCCCCGAGTGAAAAGATCGAGAGTATTGGCTCACTTCAGGAATCTGAGGGCTGATGTATTTTTGCAGGAGACCCATTGCGCAAGAAGTGGGGTGACCCAGGTATTTCATTCGGGCTTTGACAGTCGGCAGAGGGAGCGACGATTTTAATTATACAAACTGGTTCCTTTTCCGGCTTCCAAGACTGTGACGTTCACCAACAGCAGATACGTGATAGTTGGTGGGCCCTTGGCAGAAACGTTGGTGATATTGGCTAATGTCTACATTCCAAATTGAGACGATACATCGTTTGTGAGGAGGCTATTGGCTTCCATTCCAGATCTGGACACTCTTCAACTGGTCTTTGGAGGGGATCTAAACTGCGTACTTAATCCTAAATTGGATTGATCTGGGCCTAAATCCTCCATCGGCGGTAGCTAAGGTGCTGTTAGCTTTCACGGAGCAGATGGGAGAGGAAAACCGTGGCGGTTTTTACACCCGAGAGATGAGGAATTTTAGTTTTTTTTTCTTAAGTCCACAAGCTTCATTCAAGGATAGACTTTTCTGCTGGGTAAGTCTCTTCTCCCATGGCTAAGGAAGGAGGAGTACTCGGCTGTAGTTATTTCGGACCATACTCCACATTTTGTGGCCTTGGTTCTGAAGTCGGGCCCTTCTCAACGGCCACCGTAAAGGTTGGATGCAGCACTGTTAGCGGACAAGGGGTTCTGTGAGTGCATGTCTACTGCCATTGAGGAACATGTTAGATTCAACAAGAATGAGTCTATACACACCCTCCACACTGTGGGAAGCCTTGAAGGCAGTTGTTAGAGTGGAGATAATCTCCTACAAGGCATATCTAGATCGGACTGCAAGAACAGAACGGCAGAGGCTGGTGGAGAATATCCTTGAGGTAGACCATCACGTGATCCTACCCCGGAGCTGCTGGTGAGCAGGAAGAAGCTGCAGACGCAGTTGGATCTGTTGAGCGGTGCTCAAATCGGGTATTTTACGAATATAGCGAGAAGGCCCGCCGTCTTTGAGCCCATGGTGAAACTGCCAAGACCCTCGGGACACACCGGCTCGGAGACGCCAGTTGGTGCTGCTGGTCCGACGTGAGCCGGCGACACCTGAAGTGGCAGGTGGCTTCCCGGGAGATCATTCACATTATGGATTCGGATGGCAACTTGGACTCCGTCCCAGTTAAAGTTAATGGGCTTTTGAAGCATTTATAAGAGTATTTTCAGGTCCGAGCCCCCGGAGGGGTTTGGGCACGTAGATATTCTTAAGTGGGTTGTCTTTCCAGTGGTGGAGATGGAGAGACAGGAGGAGTTGGAGGCACTGTTAATCCCTGAGGAGATACTAAAAAGTAAAGCTCCTGGCCCCGATGGGTTCGCTATTGAGTTTTATAAGAAGTTTGCGGGCCAGTTGACTCCATTGATGGTAGACATGTTCAATGATCTCTTGACCCATAGCTCGTTGCCCGCCATGTTCTCACAGGTTTCTATCTCTTTTGTACTGAAGAAGGACAAGAACCCACGGAATGTGGGTCACAACGACCCAGATCACAATTAAACGCAGACACCAAACTACTGTTGCGAGACATCCGGTAGCGGCTATGAAGGAGTAAGTCGCACATTTGGTGGCTCCCGCTCTGGTTGGATTTTTGGACCTTTCCCCCGGACATTTTTCTGGTTTTAAACGATGAATTCGAAGGCTGAGACAATTGGGCTCCGTTTCCACGTATTAGTGTATGGAGCAAAGGACCAGAAGTGCACGAAAAGGCAGAAATAAGAAGTTAGCCAAGAGCTGTGTTGAAGCTGCAGTGTGAGACAGTATGGCCGAGGACCGGACCCCTGGGGTGGCGGCGAAGTGACCAACGGAGCAGGTGATGGAGGCCTTCCAGGGTGGTTTTGCCAAGCAGAAGCGGGAATGTTTGGGCCCGATTAAAGAATAGATCGATGGCTAGAGCATAGATTGGACGCCCAGGATTGGGCGATCAAGAAGGCGCTGGCTGAGCAGGAGGAGCATCAAACAGCAGTGGAGCTGGAGGTGGGGATGCTTCGGGACCGGCAGAAAAGGCTCCTGGAGAAGGTGGAGGACCTTGATAATCGGTCCCACCGGCAGAACTTAAGAATTGTCGGGCTCCCAGAGGGGGCTGAAGGAGCTGACACTGGGGCATACGTAGCGGGTATGTTCGAAAAACTGCTGGGGGACGGGGAATTCCCCCGAACGTTGGAGGTGGACAGGGCATACAGAGCGCTTGCAAGGAAGCCGCGAGCGGGGGACCCTCCGAGGGCAATAGTGGTGAGATTCCATAGGTTCCTGGACAAGGAATCCATTCTTCGGTGAGCCAAACGAGCGCGGAGTTGTAAGTGGGACAAAAGTATGCTGCGGGTGTACCAGGACCTGAGCGTGGAGGTGGCGAGAAAGAGAGCAGGCTCTATCTTCTTCAAGAAGCAGGTGAAGTTCAGTCTGCTGTATCCAGCTCGTCTTTGGGTCACACATGAGGACCAGCATCATTATTTTGAGTCGCCCAATGAAGCACTGGAATTTGCTAAAAGAACAGGACTGGTGGGGGACTGAGAACTCTCGAACTTCGAGGCAACTTGTTGGCCTATATTGGGCCACTTTTTTTCCCCCTTGTTTTTTGGGTTTTGTTTTCCTGTTTCTAATTGGTTATGTCTCCCCTTACTGTTTCGTTTCTGTTTTTGGTTCTGTTTAAGAAAAGGGGGGGTAATAGTCGATTTTTTGTTTTTGGGTTCTTTTTTCGGTGGATGATGACAATGTCCCTTTTGTTTTTAATGGATGTGCACTTTTGTGGGATGGAGACGTGCCTGTTTGAGTTTTGGTGGGTGGTGCTTTTGTTTTTGTGTTTTTTTTTTTGCTGTGGGGTGTTTGTCTGGGGGTTGTTAGATGAGTGAATTTGTTTGCATGAGTGGGGGTAGGGGAGTGAGGGAACAATAGGTGGGAGATTTCTTGGTGCCGGGGCGGGGCCACCAAGCTAGCTGCGTGAGCGAGCTCACAGAAGCACAGTGGAGGGTGTTTATTCACTTAGTTTACTAGATGGGTTAGGTTTCGGGGGTGGGGGCCGCCGTGGGGCGGACCGGAGGAGGTGCGGTGCAGGGGCTGGAGGCTGGCCCAAGAATGGGGATGGCTGATCGGCAGGGCGGGGGGGCACTTTGCCCCCAACTAGACTGATCACCTGGAATGTTGGTGGGCTAAATGGGCCAGTAAAGAGGGCATGTGTGTTTGCGGACCTGAGGGGACTGAAGGCAGACATGGTAATGCTGCAGGAGACGCACCTTAGAGTAGTGGACCAGGTTAGATTGAGGAAGGGCTGGATCAGCCAGTTCTTCAACTCGGGGCTGGACACAAAAATTAGAGAGTTGCGATTCTGATTAACAAGCGGGTGGTATTTGAGGTGGGAAGAATAGTCTCGTATGTGGGAGGTTGATATATCATGGTTAGTGGTAAGCTGCAGGGGATGACAGTTGTGCTGGTCAATGTATATGCGCCAAATTGGGATGACGGGGATTTTATAAAGGGGGTGCCAGGGAAGATTCCGGACCTGGACACGCACAAGCTGATCATGGAAGGGGATTTTAATACAGTTATTGATCCCGGCCTGGACCGGCCATGCTCGAGAACAGGCAGGGTGCCAGCAATAGCAAAGGAGCTGAAAGGGTTCGTGGAGCAGGTGGGGGATGTGGATCCATGGAGATTTAGGCAGCCGAGGGCGAAAGAGTTTTCTTTTTACTCCTTGCTCTCCGGGGCATCATAACCATGTTTAACAGCCTTCTTATATTGGCCACTAGCTGTCTGCCCTTAACGAACCCCGTCTGATCCTCCACAATAACATCCGGTACACAGTCCTTAATCCTGGAGGACAAACTTTTGGCCAGCAGTTTGGCATCTACGTTCAACAAGGAAATCGGTCTGTGAGACCCACATAGCTCCGGGTCCTTGTCCCGTTTCAGGATAAGCGAGATCATGGCCTGTGATATCGTCTGGGGCAGAACCCCTCTTTCTCTAGCCTCGTTGAAGATCTTCATCAGCACCGGCCCCAATATTCCGGAAAACCTTTTATAGAACTCGACTGGGTACCCATCCGGTCCTGGGGCCTTACCCGACTGCATGGGCCTCAAACCCTCCACTATCTTCTCCAGCCCGATCGGGGCCCCTAGCCCTTCTACCAGCTCCCCGTCCACCCTCGGGAAAGTCAGCCCCTCCAGGAAGTGCCTCATCCCCTCCGGCCCCGCAGGGGGTTCCAACCTGTACAACCTGCTGGAACAGTCCAGGACTCCGGTTGCAAGTGTACGGACGAACAGGACGACTTCGGACTATTTTAGACTGCACCGGGGGAAGAGACAGGGATGCCCCTTCTCCCCGCTGCTGTTTGCGCTGGCAATAGAGTTGCTGGCAATTGCTCTGAGGGCCTCAAGGGGCTGGAAGGGACTGGCCCGAGGTGGGGTGGAGCATAGGGTCTTGCTGTATGCAGATGACCTGCTTTTATATGTCTCAGACCCAATGGAGGAGATGGAAGATTTTAAGGGAATTTGGCCGGTTTTCGGGGTATAAGCTCAATATGGGGAAGAACGAGATGTTTGTGGTCCAGGCGAGGGGTCAGGAGAGGCAACTGGGGGAACTGCCGTTCAGAGTGGTAGGAGAAAGTTTCAGGTACCTAGGTATCCAAGTGGCGAGGGATTGGGACTGGCTACCTAATTGAATCTGGCCCGGCTGGTGGATAAGATGAAGGAGGATTTCCGGAGATGGGATGCGCTCTCGTTGTCTCTGGTGGGCAGAGTTCAAACGGTAAAAATGACGATCCTCCCAAGATTCCAATTTGTTTTTCAATGCCTCCCCATCTTCATCCCGCTGTCCTTTTTTAAGCGGGTCAATAAAGTTTTTGTGGGGGGGCACGTCCCCGCGTGTGAAGAGGGCAATGCTCGAGCAGAGTCGGGGGGGGGGGGGGCTGGCACCGGTGAATTTCAGCAATTATTACTGGGTGGCCATTATAGCCATGGTGAGGAGGTGGCTGGTGGGGAGGAGCCGGCGTGGGTGCGCATTGAGGCGGCTTCTTGCAAGGGCACAAGTTTGGGGGCGTTGGTAACAGCGGCTCTGCCGTTCCCGCGGGCGCAGTACTCCACCAGTCCAGTGGTGGTGGCGGCCCTGAGAGTCTGGGGGCTGTGGAGGACACATGTGGGAGCAGAGGGGGCATCGGTATGGTCCCCAATCTGCGATAATCAACGGTTTGCCCCGGCGAGGATGGACGGGGGGTTCCAAATTTGGCGGAGAGCGGGCATCGAGAGGATGGGGGACACTTTTTTCTGAGGACACATTTTTACCAACCGGCCAACCTTCGGGACCCAATCCGCCCGACCTTCGCGACCCACGCCGGCCAACCTGCGCGACCCACCATTTGTTCTTACCTTGTTTGCTGCTGACAAAAATGGAGGAAATGATTTTGGGTCCCTTTGGCCCTCGTACATACTCCTCCAATCGAACCTGTTGGATGAAGCGTTCCAGTGTCGGAAAGTATGGAGTCTCCATCTGTCCAAAGTTCTGCAATGTCTTCCGGTAAAAGTTTATCACATAAACCCCCCCAAACTTGTTAAAAAGAAATAAAAATAAAATGAATAAAATAAAATGAAAAAAATAAAAATTAAATGAATAAAATAAATGAATGAAATGAATAAAACCTCCCAGAACTTGTAAAACAAAAAGCTATCACTGTTTTAAAAAAGACGACATACATGCGCATAGTTTTGGGCATGCGCGCCACTAATCTGGCACGCATGCGCAGTGCAGCCCCATTTCTTTACATGTTCGTGGCCATTTTGAAGGCAGCTTGCTGTCGGCGTTTTTAACAGCCGGCTGCTGTGGCTGTTGCGTGCAGATTTGCACAATCAGGAGCGACGCGACAGATGGCTCCGCGACCCTCCCGACACCCGCCCGTGACCCACCCGCAGGTCATGTTCCCGAGTTTGACAATGCCTGCTCTAAAGTTATTTTTAAAAATATATACTGCAGTTGATGGTGACAGAGAATAAGAATTGAACCAGGATTGGATTTAGCCACCTGCTTGTTGAATAGCCCACAAACATCAAATATCTCCCATTGGCAAAATAGCTACTTGGATTAAATGCTGATTGACTGTCAAGTCTGGTGGAACTGTACTCCAGAAGGAGTCATTATCAGCAGTAAAGGCTGAAAATTAAGAGGGTCTAAATATGCCTAGACATGTGATGCGCAAGAAGTATAATTAGTTTGTCTAAAATTGCTGCTTGATTTCTCTAACACCTTGGGTCATTATGTCCAACATATCTGTCAGACTGTCCAACATTATATTGTCTCTCAGGCTACTGTCATGTTATGCATCAAATTCAAGACCACATTACATATTTGTGAAGCATGAAAGAGAATTAAAAGAACATGGGAGCTGTTATCTGTCAATTTGATTCCTAAGTCCTGTTGAAGCTTGCTGTTGCTTTTTTAGCCTGTCTCAGTACCCCACAGATTAGAGCAGTGTTTAATAAAGACTTGAAAATATCATTGGCAATGTAAGATCCACTTGAAATAAGCTGACCATTGAATGTTTCTTAAAACATCAAAAGTTAACCCATACATAATTTAATTTTTCTAAGGCTGTCACTTTTTTTTTAACAGAATTTTTATCCTAAAACTGTAACCAATCTGCAGAAAGACGTCAAATTCAAAACTGAACCCACAACTTCTATTAGGGGGGGTCCCACTGAGAGGTTAGGAAAGGGTATTGTATGGATTGAAAATCATCACTTTGGAATAAAGGCAGGAATGCCTAATGCTTGCCGTGAGTACCTGAAATCACAATCAGACTCATAGAACCATAGACTTTACCGTGCAGAAGGAGGCCATTAGGCCCATCGAGTCTGCACCGGCCCTTGGAAAGAGCACCCTACTTAAGCCCACACTTCCACCCTATCCCAGTAACCTTACCCAACCGTTCTGGACACGAAGGGTAATTTAGCATGGCCAATCCACCTAACCTGCACATCTTTGGATTGTGGGAGGAAACCGGAGCACCTGGAGGAAATCCACGCAGACACGAGGAGAACTTGCAGACTCTGCACAGACAGGAATCAAATCTGGGACCCTGGAGCTGTGAATGAACAATGCTAACTACTGTGCTACCGTGCCACCCAATGCCGACTCACCAATGCCATGAAATTGTTCATCCCAATCCAGGATATAAAGCATGTCCTGGCTGAAAATTTAAGTTGGTCGTTGAAACAAAGTGTGCTGGACGATGATGGGACTTGTGTAAGCTCAACTCCCTGTCTCACTAGTTATGGATACTGCCTTTTATGGCACAGAATTATATTGCCTTCTACATCAAAATCCTTGAATTGTACACAGTATATTTAGCTCCCTAATGATTTTAAGACTGAGGAAAAAGTCAGTTGAGTTCATCAAGTTTTCTCCGTACCATGATGGCAAAGCATAATCATAAAAAAATACTTCCCACCTCCCCTTTCGTTACCCATACCCTATAGTCCTCGGAAAGGCATGTGCATGAGTGGTTTGATATGATAAATCGGGCATAACACTCATTGTTGCCTGAATTATAAGATGGAATTCTCAGCACATCCGGCAAGCGCACATTACAGTGACATGTATCTTTCTATAGCTTGTCAACCTCAATGCCATCTTTCCTGTACCATCTCCATATTCTTTAATATCATTAGAATCCAGAAATCTATCAATTTCTGTCATGAACATGCTCGATACACCTGCCAATGTGAGCTCTCGGAGCTTCTGAGAAATGTGGAGTGATGGTTGTAGTCCGTTGATGTGTCTTGCACAGTGTGGGTTAGACGGCTGTTATTTTTGTTTTAAATTTAGAGTACAAATGTTATCCATTTTCTTCCATCTCCTACGGCATGTGAATTTGGTAAATGATAAGAAGCCAACATTCAACCCTCTGACGAAGAGTCATCTAGACTCGTAGCGTTAGCTCTGCTCTCTTTTCATAGATGCTGTCAGATCTGCTTCGATTTCCCAGCATTTTCTGTTTTTGTTTCAAATTCACAGCAATTTGCTTTCGTTTAGTTATTAATGGCTGTACTTACATCTTCATTAATTTTAACAAAAGCAAAGTTTTAAATGCACAAGTAAAAGTTTATTTTTCTGAAATTAGCCGACTTTACACCCGACATTCCCTTGAAGGCTCACTGGTAAATGTAGTAAAGGAAGAGGTAGGGAGGCACAATGCAACACTGCTCAGAGGCTGGGATTTGGCATTGTGTAGTAGGATGCAGAGTGGTCATGTGTTGTGGGATGGGATGTGTAGTCAATCAGCATCCATAACGAGAAAAAACAAATTAATGAGTGAGATGTTAGCCTAAATTAGAATGAAATTGTTTTTTCCTCTGAGTTGTCTGTAAAATTCCACAATATACCAACATGGCTATTCTTGGTATTTTTGTTCTTCCATGTGTTGTTAAATTATCCTTTCCTCTCATTAGGTCACCCAGGTGAGCCGTCCCGATCTTATTCTCTTCCTCATGAAGTACCTCATGGCTCTGGTTGTTGGAATTCCCTCTGTATTCTGGGTTGGCAGTAAGAAGACCTGCTTTGAATGGGCCAGCTTCTTCCATGGTCGCAAGAAAAAAGAGTGAGTCTGCTTCTTGTGCTGTGTACTATTGCACTTATGCTGTACTCTTTCTGCACCACCTGCCACACATTTATACCGATGTGGAAAGGGCAGGTGGAGGAACTGAGTAAGTTAGTGTTTTGTCCCCCTTTTTTTGGGTCTTGCTGTCTCATTCCAAAAGCAGAGTGCCAGATCCCACTCATGCTGAGCTATGTTTGAGACCTGCTTCTCAGCAGGCCACTGGGATGCTCAAAATGCACTGAGAGGGATGAGCGGGTGCTGTGCATCTGACATCGCTCCTTTTGAGATGGTAATATCTCTAGTGGTCATGTGTTACTCCAGTTTTAGTACAGGTCGTTCCTGTGGTTTTATTGTAAAACCACATTTTAATTGGTGGATGACATTTCTGATCAGGACTGGAACAAGTGCTCAGGAATTGTGAATGACAAATATGTGCTTGTAAGCAATGTCTAGCTGGAGACTGAGGATATTTTTTAAAAATATAAATTTAGAATATCCAATTCTTTTTTTTTAAATTAAGGGTGATTTAGCATGGCCAATCCACCTACCCTGCACATCTTTGGGTTATGGGGTGAGACCCACGCAGACTTGGGGAGAACGTGCAAACTCCACACAGACAGTGACCCAGGGCCGGGATTGAACCGGGTCCTCGGCACCTTGAGGCAGCAGTGCTAACTACTGCGCCACGATGTCGCCCAGTGGAGTCTGAGGACATGTAGAATGCTGCGCTACTTTTCACAGCTGAATTCCATCAAATGGTAGGGGAGCTAAACTAGGCCTGTGAACACCAGAGAGGTAGTCTTTGGGGGTGGAAATGGGACGAGGCCTGGGAGGGATCGTAAGTGTAATTATCCAGTCTGCCCATTTGCCAGGAAGTCCTGTTCACCAGCTGCACGGGTTAATGGTCAACTCTGATTCATGGGAACTCCCTTGCTATTTTTCAAATGGTGCCATGGGATCTGTGCTGGGGGGCAGACAGGCCTCAGATAAACATCTCAAACCAAACAACACCACCTCCAACTGTGCTGCACTCCCTCAATACTTACTGCAGTCATCAGAAACGTCAGTCTTAATTACAAATCAAGTGTGTTACAATTCCTGTCGAGACCAATAAGGGGCTAGTTTAGCACAGTGGGCTAAACAGCTGGCTTGTAATGCAGAACAAGGCCAGCAGCGCGGGTTCAATTCCCGTACCAGCCTCCCCCAACACGCGCCGGAATGTGGCGACTAGGGGCTTTTCACAGTAACTTCATTGAAGTCTACTTGTGACAATAAGCTATTATAATATTATTATGTTATAACTTTTAAAAGGATATTTAAATTTCCTGTAACTGATCAGAAGGATCTCAGAAAGATTTCAAATTTTAAGACTTTTATTGTAACAAATAAACAAAATGTGACAATTACTAATCACTTTTTTTAGTAGGGAACTTGCACTTTGAACTACAGAAAATATCCCTTGTGACTTTTTAAAAAACGTCTTTATTGAGTTTTCATTTTTTAATATCCAACAATTCATAAATTGCAAATTACAAAACCATGCCAAAAAAAACCATACATACTTTACATTCGCCAATATTGCAAAAATACGTATTTATTTCACTGTGGATAGTTTGTTCTGCTGGCTGTGTGACTCTTATAGCTTTGTGAGGGGCCCTCTGGTCTCCGTGTCGGTCTCTCCCTAGGCTCCCCATTGGCATTTCCCTGGGGGTTGCCCCCTGTTGCCCCCCCCTCCCCAATTCTTGTCTGCTTTCTGTGGCCTTGATGGTCCACCCGCCCCCCCCCCCCCCCCCCCCCCCCCCCCCTCCTGCCCGTTCTCTCCGTTGTTGGCTTAGAACAGATCTTGGAACAGGCTGATGAATAGCCCCCATGCTTTGTGGAAGCTCTTGTCCGACCCTCGGATGGTGTAGTGATCTTCTCCAGATGGAGAAATTCCTATAGGTCTGCCAGCCAGTCTGCAGCTGTGGGTGGTGCCGCTGATCGCCAGTCAAGCAGGATTCTCCAGAGAGCGATTAGGGAGCAAATGCAAGGGTGTTGGCCCTCTTCCCCATGTGACGTGAAGGCCATCATGTGACTTTTAACACATCTGAAAATCCACCACTATACTCTGCCCGTTAAGTGCACACTTTATTCTCCTGGAACCAGTTCACAACTATTTTCTGCTCTTGATGGCCTGCTACCTTTCTTCTTTCCCAACCTGATAACTTCTAATCCTTAAACTGACTTTCTTGGTGAGGGTTGCCCTGGAGATTCCTCCTCCTAGTCAAAGCTATGTGAATATTGTAGCCTTGTTTAAATCCTTATGAACTTGGAATCTTCAATCTAAGCATGGTGAATAATAAAGGCAGTATTTTCTCTGCTTCATGGAAGCATCAGGAGAAGGCGTAGGCCATTGGGCCTCCTCAAACCTGCTCCACCATTCAACTAGATCATGGCTGATCTTCAAGCTTAATGCCATTTTCCTGCACTGTCACCATATCCCTCAAAATCTTTAGTATCTAGACATATTTTGGTCTGTCTCGAATATACTCTATGACTGAGCCTTCCTAACCCTCTGGGCTAGAGAATTCCAAAAGATTTTCTGAAGAAGAAATTCCTCTTCGTCTGGGCCCTAAATGGACCACCTCTTATAGATTCCCTACAGTGCAAAGGGAGCCATTCGGCCCATTCAAGTCTGCACCCGACCCTCCGAAAGAGAACCCTACCTAAGCCTACTTCCACCCCTTATCCCTATAACCCCACCTAACCGTCACATCTTTAGACTGTGTAAGGAAACTAGAGCACCCGGAGAAAACCTACGCAGACACCAGGAGAAAGTGCAAACTCCACACAGTCACCCAAAGCTGGAATCAAACCCGAGTCTCTGGCGCTGTGAGGCAGGAGAGCTAACCGCTGTGCCACCATGCACATGACCATGTCACCAGCTTATAGACCCCCACCTCACCAGGCAGGGGAAGTGTCCTTTCTGCATCACCTTGTCAAGCCATATAATAATTATGTATAAATAAAGCAAAATGCTTCAGATGCTGGAAATTTGAAATAAAAACAGGAAATGCTGGATTAATGTAGAAGCATCTGTGGAGAGAGAAACAAGTCCATATGACCCTTCTACAGAACTGAATTTTGTATGTTTCAATGAGATCACCTCCCATTTTTAACTCTAGAGAATATAGGTCCAGTCTCCTCAATCACTCCTCATGGTACAATCGTGCCATTACAAGGATCAACTTGGTGAACCTTCGTTGCACACTCTGTGGTCGTTCTTCCTTGGGAAAGGAGACCAAAACTGTACACAATGCACAAGCATGGTCTCACTAAGTCTCTGTACAGTTATGGCAAGATTTTTTTTACTCCTGTACCAAATCCTCTTGCAATAAAGGTCAAATCCTCTTGCAATAAAGGCCTATACCATAAAATTCCACATTTGAAACATGTCAGTGATAACTTTGATTAGAAACACTTTGTCAGAACTTATTTATGTCCTGAGCAGAAACATAGAAAATAGGAGTAGTAGACCATTCAGCCCTTCGAACCTGCTCCTCCAGTAAACATGATCATGGCTGATCGTTTATTTCCAGGGCTCTCCCCAGACCCCTTGGCATCTTTAGAGTCTTGAAATCTATCTATTTCCTTCTTAAATATATTCAGTGATTTGGCCTCCACACCTTTCTGTGGTAGAGAATTCCACAGGTTCACCATCTGAATGACAAAATGTCTCCTCCTCTCAGTCCTAAATAGACAACCCCATATCCTGAGACTGTGGCCCATTGTTCCTCCAGCCAGAGGAAACAATATCCCTGCATCCAGACTGTCCAGGCCCGCCAGAATTTTATGTTTCAAGAGATCCACTCTCATTCTTCTAAATTCCATTGAATACAGGCCCAGTCTCCTCAATCTCTCCTCCATTGGACAATCTTGCCAGTCCAGGAATCAGACTGGTGAATCTTGTTGCACTCCCTCTATAGCAAGTATAATCTTCTTTGAGTAATACTCCAGGTGTGGTCTCACCAAGGTTCTGTACAATTACAGCAATATTTTGTTATTACTGTACTCAAATCCTCTTGTAATAAAGTTCAACATATATGTTATATATCATAAAATTTCTAATTTCTGAATGTCAGAGTGGAGCTGGCAATTCGAAACCAATATTTAGTAAATGTTGTTTTGGGAAATGGGCAATACCTGAAGCCTAATAGTTCCCTTGAAATTGTCTTCCCTTTAATTGATCTTGGCTTCCTTCTTTTCTCCTGTCAGTTCTGTAAATGAGAGCCGTCAAGTACTGCAAGAACCCGAGTTTGCGCAGTCACTGCTAAGAGACCCCAACACTCCAATCATCCGCAAATCCCGAGGCACCTCTACACAAGGAACATCCACTCACGCCTCCTCGCAGCAACTTGCCATTATGGATGACCAGAGGAGCAAGGCCGGCAGTGTCCACAGTAAACTCAGCAGTTACCATGGTAGCCTACACAGGTCACGGGACGGCAGGTGAGCTAAACCATGACAACAACACCACAGCAAATCGCATGCAAGAGAGTCTTTTTTAAAATTAAGTATCAAATTGCAACTACATGTTCAGTCTGCATTATCCTATTAAACAACTAATTCTGGATTTCACATAGTCTGGTTAAACCAGAATTGATTTTTGATATTCAGGTATAAGGGTTAAGGGGAAAGGGTCAGGTGACAGCGGGCTGTGTCGTGGGTGAGTTGATGTGCTTCACAGCCCTTTACCAGTGCGATATCACGGGCAAGAGGCATCTCAACTGCAGAGATGTGAATTTGGACTAAAGGATCTATGAATGTTTCCTGTCAGCATTGTTTCACCGAGAGATGGGTGGGAGTAGAAAATATGAAGAGTCGCACAGTGTGCCCCTTAGAACATAGAACAGTACAGCTTGGAACAGGCCCTTCGGCCCTCGATGTTGTGCCAAGCCATGATCACCCTACTCAAACCCACGTATCCACCCTATACCCGTAACCCAACAACCCCCCCCCTTAACCTTACTTTTTAGGACACTACGGGCAATTTAGCATGGCCAATCCACCTAACCCGCACATCTTTGGACTGTGGGAGGAAACCGGAGCACCCGGAGGAAACCCACGCACACACGGGGAGGACGTGCAGACTCCGCACAGACAGTGACCCAGCCGGGAATCGAACCTGGGACCCTGGAGCTGTGAAGCATTTATGCTAACCACCATGCTACCGTGCTGCCCCTTGTTCTCATGTAAGTTGAAAAGTAGCAGAACTGAGAGGTGCAGCACCGGGGTTAGCTCAATTAGTACCCCCAAGGTGGCAGTTCTAATCCCCATACTGTCCACTGAGGTGTCAGTCTCATGGTGCATCCAGATGCAGCTGAGAAAGTATTTCACCCCAAAGCCTTTCTACCCTTAGTACTTCTAAAGAGCATACCCATCTGGACAGATCTGAACAGGTTGAGGCTCTTTACCTTGGAGAAGAGAAGGCTGAGGGATGGCCCTGAGGAGGCCTTTAAGATATGAATAGATTTTATATGATAGACATATAGAGGATGTTTCCACTTTCGGGTGAGACCAGAGCTAGGATACACACATATAATAGAGTCACTAATAAATTCCAAGGAAATTCAAGAGGGAATTCTTTCCCACACGGGTGATGAGAATGTGGAACTCTGCAACACACGAAGCAGTTGAAGCAAGTAGCGCAGAAGCATTCCGGGGAGCTAGATAAGCACAAGAAGGAGAAAGGTGGATATGCCCAGGGAAATAGATGAAGCAGAATCGGAGGAGGTTCATGTGGAGCGTAAATACTGACATGGACCAATTTAGCCCAATGACATGTTTCTGTGCTATAAATACTGCATCACGTAGTATTCTCAGTTAGC
The DNA here is from genome assembly GCF_902713615.1 of Scyliorhinus canicula. Lineage (NCBI taxonomy): Eukaryota > Metazoa > Chordata > Chondrichthyes > Carcharhiniformes > Scyliorhinidae > Scyliorhinus > Scyliorhinus canicula. The sequence continues at coordinate 177,268,688 of NC_052151.1, forward strand.
CAGATAATTATTTGTTGCAATTCAATCCAAGTTCAGCAACAGTAGAACATAATGCAATGTTCAGATACGAGTTCTAATGACCTTTATGCATTTTAAACTTGCTAGTCGATCTATGTAGAATGCTCGTAAACTTGCAAAGTGTTGATTGAAAAATATATCTCTGTCATGAACAATGTCATAGATTAACTGCTAAAGTAACATTGCTGATGTGGCACACAAGGAGCAGTAGACCGGGCTACAGAGAGGAAGCCCTGATGGCATCTTAAATGGGGAAACATTCAGGATTCAATGACCCCCTAACCCGGGACCAGTTTCTCAGCCATTTTCTTTAATAAACAGTTGATCAGAAACAAGTAGAATTAGTTTGGATGGAAGAGAAGAAAGCCTCTTTGTTTATAGGCCCACAAAATAGTTGGAGTATGGCAGAAATGAGTTAATAGGGAACTTTAATCTTCACATAGAATAATTTGGAGGAGTTGTTCCTAGAATGTATAAAAGAGCATTTTCTAGATCAGTATGTTGAGGACCAGGCTATTTTGGATTGTTGTGTGAGGAGCAGGGGACCTTAATGATCTTGGGGCAGCAGGGTAGCATGGTGGTTAGCATAAATGCTTCACAGCTCCAGGATCCCAGGTTCGATTCCCGGCTGGGTCACTGTCTGTGTGGAGTCTGCACGTCCTCCCCCTGTGTGCATGGGTTTCCTCCGGGTGCTCCGGTTTCCTCCCACAGTCCAAAGATGTGCGGGTTAGGTGGATTGGCCATGCTAAATTGCCCGTAGTGTCCTAATAAAAAAGTAAGGTTAAGGGGGGGTTGTTGGGTTACGGGTATAGGGTGGATACGTGGGTTTGAGTAGAATGATCATGGCTCGGCACAAAATTGAGGGCCGAAGGGCCTGTTCTGTGCTGTACTGTTCTATGTTCTATGTTCTATCTTGTAGTTTAGGGACCTTTAAGGAAGAGTGACCATAATATGATAGAATTTTATATCGAGCTTGAAAACAATTTGATTAAGTATAAAATTGGATCATAAATCTAAACAAGGTAAACTAGGTAGGAATGGGGTTGGCGGGCGGGAGGGGGGGGGGGGGGGGGGGAGTTGCTTAAGGTAGATTTGAAAACTTCTAGAACGATTTAATGCCCAAAAGTCAAGAATCCCATTTTGGGTGCCAGTGGGGTGTTTCTCAGTACCTGCAACGCCAAGATCGACCCTGCTATCAAATGGGGCTCTTTTTCAGTGAGGAACCTGCCGAGGCCACCTGGACACTTGACATCGCCAGCCTGGCACCCTGACAGTACCACTTGGACACCCTGGCAGTATCCAGTATTGTCGCATCACCGGGTTGGATGCGAAGAGGCCGTCCGATCACAATCTACCTTAAAAGACAGACATAGCAATGGCTAGCATCTAAGGAATTGATACCTAAGTTGCGATGAATACACTCCTTTAAGGCACACAAAACACAATGGTCAAGTTGTGGCTAACACATAGTTAAAAGATGGTATTGGATCAAAGGAAGAGCTTATTGCCAAAAAGAGTGTCCAGCCCGAGAAGCCTGGGGAGATTTTAGAATTCAACAAAGGAGGACCCAGAAATCAATTAGGAAAGAAGAAAGGGAACAGACTAGCAAACGGCATAAAAGGAGTTTGTAAGTGTTTCTGTAGGTATGTAAATAAGAAGAGATTATTGAATATAAACATGGCCCCATTAGAATCAGAGACAGGTGAAATTATAATGAGGAATAAGGAAATGGCAGAGACTTTTAAAAATAGTGTTTGTATCTGTCTTCACAACATAAGGCACAAAAACATTCTGAAAGTAATGGAGAAACAAGGGAAGAATGAAGAACTTAAAGAAATCTGTTTCAGTGGAGAAATGGTATTTAAAGGCACTCTGGAAATCAATCATATGGACTTGATGACCTTGGATTTTAAAATAAATAGCTGCAGTGATAGTGGATGCATTGGTTTAGATCGTCCAGAATTCCTTGGACTCTGGAACAGTTCTCAAGGATTGGAGGGTAGCAAATAGAACCCAACTATTTATTTATTTATTTATTTATTTTTTATAAATTTAGATTACCCAATTATTTTTTCCAATTAAGGGGCAATTTAGCGTGGCCAATCCACCTACTCTGCACATTTTTGGGTTGTGGGGGCGAAACCCACGCAGACACAGGGAGTACATGCAAACTCCACACGGACAGTGACCCAGAGCCGGGATCGAACCTGGGACCTCAGCGCCGTGAGGCGGTTGTGCTAACCACTAGGCCACCGTGCTGCCCCGAACCCAACTATTTATAAAAGAAAGAAGAGGAAACAAGGAACTGGAAGTCAGTTGACCTAACATCAGTAGAAGGCAAGCTGCTAGAATCTATTACTAAGGATGTGGTAATGGAACTTAGAAAATCATAATATGATTAACCAAAGTTTTCAAATTTATGAAAGGGGTATCATGTTTGACAAATCTGTTCACTGTCCGAGGAGGTAACTCATTAGGTGGAAGGAGGAATCAGTGGGTGATGTATATTTTATACACACTGGTATTGAGGTGATATGAGCTTTGACAAAGCATCATTGTCATGTGAGTGTCCCTTTAAGAAAGGTTTTTGTCTTATCACATGGCTTCAGTGATGTCATTGTGGGGGTCGAGCTGGGCTGTGGCTGTGTGAGGGTTTTATTTTCACTTTCAGATTTGACTGTTGTGGACTCAGACAGGGAACAGAAGTGTTTTGGCCTGTCTCTCTCTATTTTCATTTAAAATATCTGTTCCAGTAAAAAAAAAAATGGATTATAGCCACCTGCTGTATAGTTATAGCTACCTGCTGGATATAGTTTGCTTTGCGGAAGGGTTTAAACCTGCTGGTGAGACGGGGTCAGAATCTCAGGGAAAGACCGTCTTCTTCAAGTGAGAATGTGGAGTGCTAGGCCACGCCCTTGAAGAGGAGCCTTTGGTTTATTGGATTTTGTTACTGAATTGAAACAATTAACAGGGAATTCATCAAGTGTTATACATAGATTACTGTAGTTGTGTGGGGTCTTTATGTCTGTAATTGATAAAAAAATCTTGCTGTTTGTTTATATATAAATGTTAACTAAGCTATTAGAATAAATCTTATTTTGATTAAAGTGTCTAGGAAGATTGTTGAATCAAACCTGAAGGGTTCTTGTGCTCATCCTAGCCAAATTCAACAAAATGTTATAGGTCAGGTTAACTCCATAATATACTTTGGAGTTTCTGAACCCTGGCCCATAACATCATCCCGACTCTGAACGTTAGTTTCCTTCTCTCTACACAGATGCTGTCAGACCTACTGAGATTATCCAGAATTTTTCTGTTTTTGTTGAGGTGTTATGAGTATGGTTTAAGGATTTGGTTAATGGACAGAAAACAGAGTAGGAGTAAACAGGTCGTTTTTAAGGTTAGCAGACTGTAACTTCTGGGGAACTGCAAGGAGTACGTGAGCCTCCGCTATTTACATTGGTGTTTTAAGCGAGAGGACTGAGTGTAACTCATCAAAGTTTGCTGATGATATAAATTTACATGGAAGGCAGCACGGTGGTGCAGTAGATTAGCAATGCTGCCTCATGGCACCAAGGTTCCAGATTTGATCCCGGCTCTGGGTCACTGTCCGTGTGGAGTTTGCACATTCTCCCCTTGTTTGTGTGGGTTTCGCCCCCACTACCCAAAGATGTGCAGGCTAGGTGGATTGGCCATGCTAAATTGCCCCTTAATTGGAAAAAATGAATTGGGTACTCTAAATTTATAAAGGAAAAAAAAAAAGTTACATGGAAAAGGAAGATAGCGAGGAGGCTAAAGGGATTATAGATGGGTTGGGTGAGTGGACAAGAACACAGCGGACAGAATACAAAGTGATTAAATTATATATTTGTGGAGGAAAAATTAAAGAACAGAATATTTTTGAATGGTGGGTGAGAGATTGGGAAATATTTCCATTCAAAGGCACCTGCATGATCTTGCATATGAATTGTAGAAATTTAACATGCAGGAATAGCAAGCAATTAGGAAGATCTGTGGTATGTTAGCTTTTGTACAAAGAAATTAGATGAAGGAATAGAGAAGTCTTACCAATTATACAGAGCATTTGTGAGACTACATCTGGAATACTGTATGCAGTTTTGGTCTCCTGTAAAGACGAATATACTTGCCCTGGAAGGAGTGAAACAGATTGTCCTACGAGGTGAGATTGAGTAGACCAAGACTATATTTCATGGAGTTTAGAACAATAAGAGGTGATTTAATTGAAACAACTAATAGGGACTTGACAGGGTAGATGCTGAGAAAATGTTTCCCTGACTAGCGAATCTAGAACATGGGATCACAATCTCAGAATAAGGTTCTGCCATTTAGCTGAGATGAGGAGGAATCTTTGCAATTCTGTACCCTGGAGAGCTATGGATGCTCTATCGCGAATGTACTCAATGGCTCAGGTCAGTAGATTTTTGGGTACTTAAGGAATTAAGGAAATTGGAGTGAGAAACAGATCAGCTATGATCTTATTGAACGGTAGAGCAGGTTCAAAGGGTGAAATGATGTACTTCAGCTCCAATACCTTGTGTTCTAGAACAGGAAAGTCCATCTCTGATGTCGGCTTGGCCATGTTGGTAGCTCTCTGCTTATCCTCAGCCCCGAGAAGGGTGTACATACAGACATTGTGGAGGGCAAAGCCAGGGCGGTTTATGAGGGCCCATATGATGGAATAGTCTGCAACATTCACAGAGGTTTATGCATGATATATGGCCAACAGCAGAAGTGAGTGACTGGGAGAGGAGATAATTGGAGAAAGATTAAAGGACTACAGTAATTACATTTTTGAAATTCTGCTTGCATCACAATATCAGAATACTGTCTTCTTAAACAAAATATATTTCACAAACAAAAGCCCAGGATCCTGTCAACACAGTCCAACTGTGAGAGAGAGCGAGTGCAGAATTAATTTGGAGGGTTGTAATTAACATGGCATTTGGGTGTAAACATCTGTAGGCCACAAAAGGGCAGAACTGGGGTTGGTGCAGCATTTTTGATGTGCAGGGAGAATGTTAGTTGAGGTTTGGAGGTCCACTGCTCAGTAGCAATCGTTGGGTCCAAAAACCCATGCTACAATTCTGAGTCACTGCTCAAACAGGAGACTAACACTGAAACACCTTGGTTTGTGGTCTGGATTCTCTCTAGTATATGATGTTTTATAAATACTTTGAAATACTAACCTGCTGCCATGTGCTGGTTAATGAAAATTCGACTGTTGTTTTTATTAGATATACACCGTGCAGCTTCAGAGGTCTGGATGAACGTTTGGTACATGGTAGTCTGCCAAGGCTCAACGACCAATCCCGACAAAGCAGCCTACACCGCCTGAATGACCAGTCCCGACAAAGCAGTATCAGGGACCTGACTAATCCAGCAACCCACATCACTCATGGTACCAGCATGAACCGGGTCATTGAGGAAGACTGCACAAGTGCCTAAACAAAGCCTCTTATCCAAGGCAAAGTGAAGGGGGCACACCTTTTAACAGAAGACAGGTTACAAAGTTACAAAGCATTTGGAAGAGGGAGCTCCTTTTCTGACACACTATGATAGGTCAGCAATTGAGAAATAAATATTAGGTCGTATTAATTGCAATCTCATCCGGTGCCACTAGTGCCGCCAAGGAGATTTAAATGGTTGCTGACACAAATGTGGCTGAAGTCTTCTTTGGAACAACACAAGTTTAGCTGCAATACAACTGTGGAAACAAGTGTGCAAAGACAAAAGAGAAGGAAGCTCAAAGCTGAGCTTGGCTTCTCATTCCTGACATTCTGCCATTGGCTCTGGCTTGTCTGTAAAACAGACGGAATAAGGAAGCTTGAACTCCTCTTCAAGACTGATGATTATCCTTAAAATTTAAAACCTCTCTTTTTTATATAGCATTGTTCCGGCATCTTTAAATGAACGTGTACATTTCTATTGCAGAATTTGACTCCATACTGTTGTCTACACGTTGGTCACAAGGATCATTGCTTTGAACTATTTTTATTAGGTTTATGGCAGATTTGGCAAGGACATTAATAATAAGCCTATTAGTTTTCAGGACTCCCATCTCCAAGGGATTAAACCCTGTTGTTAGAAACATGGTATTAAAGTAATGATAAAATGGTGTGTAAATGTTGTATTAACTTGAAATTAGGTACGTTTTGTAGAGGGGCTGATGCAAAGTTTTTGTTATTTGTGTCAGCTACTTGCGAAGCTACCTCAAGGTGGCCCTTCTACTATCTGTCCAATTGGTCTATTAACAGATGAGGCAGCTATATAGGCTATCACTGGTGCATTTCTGTTTTGGTTGAATATGCATTGCTGAAGAGGGCTGATGTTGGAGAGAGTTATGGTCCGAAGTGTGCATTTAGGGATGAGCAATAATAGCTGGCCTTGCTAGTGATGCTCACATCTCATGAAAGAACAAAAAGAAATGGTGGGGAGAATTATACTAGGTGGGGGTTTGATCTGGAACGTGTCACTAGAGTGAAGTGCAGATTGCACTCATCTCAACGGTATGTTATGCCAGTTGCTGAGGGAGCTTAATAGTTCCGGAGTGGTATTGCCCCCACCCAGCTCTGACATCCACTTCAAAAGGAAAGATGTAATTTGGACAAATGGATTCTACTGCTGCTGGAAGCTCCACCAGAGGTTTGTTCGTTTGTTGCTTTTTCAACCAAAATTATTCCTTGCTGATAGTAGTATCTATCCAATACACCTTCAATTAAAGTTTGCCTGGAATGAACTGAAACAGGATTTTAAAAAGTGAAATCGCCCTGCAATTATCTTTCCTGCCGACTGTTTATCTGAACCTCAGTCCAAAAAGGTGCTTCCAAACACTCACCAGTATTTTCACAAGGTCTTTGCTGTGTAACTAAATACCACATGAATTTTGTACCAAAAATATTCACCTAGTATTCCACTGATTGCAAAGGCCAATGAAGGCTCTAAGACACATACAATACTTGTTTCATCCACAAGTAAGTGGCACCTCTTGAGTTAGAAGGTAATGGGTTCAGGCTCCATTCCAGAATCTTGAGTATAGGATCTAGGCAGTACTGAGAGGATGCTGTACTGTCAGAGGTGCTATCTTTCAGTTGAGACATTAAACCATGTGTTCCTCCTCAGATGGACAGGAAGAAATCCCATGGTACCATTCCAATATTTCCTCCACAACATCACTAGTTTCTGATGTTTGTGAGATCTTGTGTGCAAACTGGCTGCTGCATTTCCTACATTACAACAGTGATTACACTTCAAGTCCTTAATTGGCTGTGAAGTGTTTCAGGATACCCTGAGGTTGTAAAACGTATTGCAGCAATACTAGTTCATTTGTTCTAAGCAATCTGATTACTTTAATGGAAATTTCTCACGCTGCCTTGTATCACCCTGCATGATAACTTAGGGGTGCAGCAATGTCATTCCTTTGTGACTTGGGCTGGATAGTGGTGCCTCTCACACATGTATTGTAGAAATATTGGTTACAGCAACGAAGGAAGCTATTTGGCCCATCTTACTAGCTCTCTAAGAGCTACTCCCCAAGTCCCACTCCATGGCCTTTTCGCTATAGACTTATTATTTCTCTTCAGATAATTATCCAATTCCCCTTTGAAAGCATTGATTGTATCTGCCACACCATAAGGAATGTGTTCCAGATCCTTACCATTCCCTGGGTTAAAACGTTTTTCCGCATGTCACCTCTGATTCTTTTGCCAGTCACTTTAAATCATGATGACCCTTCTGCTGACGAGGACGGTTTCTCGTTATTCATTCTGTTCGGGCCCCTCATAATTTTGTTTCCATCCAGCAAATCTCCTCTCAACCTTCTCTTCAAAAGAACAGCCCCAGCTTCACCAACCTAACCACGTAACTGCATTCTCGGCGATCTTTTCTCTCCGATGCTTTCATATTCTCATTGAAGTGTAGCATTGAGACTGAACCACTGGCCGCTCAGTGGTTGATCTGGAGGTTTGGGAGTGCCTGGCCTCCCACATTTATTCTCCTTTGTAGGACCTCCTTCCTAATCCTCCGGCTCTTCCCTCCCCAAACAAACGCCATGATTAGTTTGTCGGCAGCATGGTGGCGCAGTGGGTTAGCCCTGCAACCTCACAGCGCCGAGGTCCCAGGTTCGATCCCGGCTCTGGGTCACTGTCTTTGTGGGGTTTGCACATTCTCCCCGTGTTTGCGTGGGTTTCGCCCCCACAACCCAAAGATGTGCAGTCTAGGTGGATTGGCCACGCTACATTACCCCTTAATTGGAAAAAATTAATTGGGTACTCTAAATTTTTTTTTTTTTTAAATGATTAGTTTGTCCACTGTGGTGAAAAGGTTCTTTGGGATGTAAATTGGGAGGGGTCCGAACAGGAAGAGGAACCTTGATTGTCTACACTCTCCTTGCCAGGGAGAGTGGGAGTGAGTCCCACCTGTGCAGGTCCTTTTTAACTTCCTCCACCAGATTCGTCAGGATCACTGTCCAGTCGTGGGTTATTTGGATCCCCAGGTAATTTGGTCTGGGCCAGTTGAGTGGCAGATTCCATAGTCCTGCTACTCCCCCCTTCGGATCCACAGAGAAGATTTTGCTCTTACTCGGGTTAAGTTTGTAACCTGAGAATGCTCCAAACTCGTTTAGAGTTTCATAATCCCTTCCATGTTGGCCAGGAGGTTTGAGATGTAGAGGAGCAGGTCCGCATAGAGTGAGACTTTATGCTGTCTCCCCTTTGGATACTCGCCATCCCTTCGCTGCTCTGAGAGGGATTGCCAGAGGCTCAATTGCCAGGGCAAACAGTGGCGGGGACAATGGGCATCCCCACCTCGTGCCTCTGTGCAGCCGGAAGTATGCAGGGCTGGTGGTGTTTGTTCATATACTCGTCATGGGAGCGCTGTATACATAGTTTCACCCACGAGGTGAACCCTGACCCAAACCCAAACCGTTCCAGTGCCTCTGGGATGTTCTCTCCCCGGATGGGTTCAGCAGGTGGCTGATTTTTGCTGTTAGCTATCTACCCTTGACAAAGCCCGTCTCATCTTCCGTTACTACCTCTGGCATGCAGCTCTCCACCCGCCTCGCTAGCGCTTTCGCCAGATTCTTGGCATCTGTATTATGGAGTGAGATGGGTCTGTAAGACCCACACTTTGTTGGGTCTTTGTCATTTTTGGGGTCAGTGATATCGAGGCCTGAGCCATCGTTGGTGGTAGGGTTCCCATCGATTGGGAGTCAGTGAACATTTCTTGTAGGTGTGGGTCCAGTTCTGGCGCAAATCATTTACTTATTTATTTATTTGGGGTTTTTTTTAATTTAGAGTAACCAATTTTTTTTCCCAATTAAGGGGCAATTTAGCGTGGCTACTTCCCTACCCTGCACGTCTTTTTGAGTAGTGGGGGTGAGACCCACGCAGACACGCGGAGAATGTGCAAACTCCACACAGACCGTGACCCAGAGCCGGGACCGAATCCAGTCCTTGGCATCCTGAGGCAGCAGTGCTAACCACTGCGCCACCATGCCACAACAAATTATTTATAAAGGGCCGCCGGAAATCCTTTCGGCCCTGGTGCCTTCCCTACCTATGTGGAGTTGATGCTCTCCATGACTTCCCTCCATTCTAACGGTGCTTCCAGACACCATCTCCTATCTTCCCCCACAACCGGCATGTCCAGTCCATCAAGGAACCACTTCATCTTCAAGTCCCCCTCCGGGGGCTTGGAGGTATACAGCTCTCGGTAGAAGGTTGAGAAGGCCTCATTAATCTGCTCTGGCGCTGCGACTAGTTTGCTGCACTTTTGCTTTACCTTAGCTATTTCTCTCGTGGCTGCCTGCTTTTTCAGCTCGTGAGCCAGCAGGTGGTTGGCTTTGTCTCCATGCTCACCGTGTCAGGTGGAGTTGGTGTACTGCGACTCCAGTGGAGAGCAGGTCAAAGTCCATTTGTAGCTTTTTCCTCTCCACCAGTAGTTCAACAGTCAGGGCCATGGAGTACCGGCGATCCACCTCCAGACTGTTGCCTTTTGTCCTCTTCTTCCTATCTTTGAGCACCCTGTATGCAATAATTTCCCCCCATAGTGGGCAGCATGGTAGCATAGTGGTTAGCACAGTTGCTTCACAGCTCCAGGGTCCCAGGTTCGATTCTCGGCTAGGTCACTGTCTGTTCAGAGTCTGCGCATTCTCCCCATGTCTGCGTGGGTTTCCTCCAACAGTCTAAAGATGTGCCGGTTAGGTGGATTGGCCATGCTAAATTGCCCTTTGTGTCCAAAAAATGTTAAGTGGAGGTTATGGGGATAGGGTAGATACGTGGGCTTCAGTCGGGTGCTCTTTTTAAGGGCCGGAGCAGACTCGATGGGCTGAATGGCCTCCTTCTGCACTGTAAATTCTACAATTATCACTGCCTTCAGCACCTCCATGAAGGTGGAGGGTGAGACCTCCCCATTCTGGTTGCAGGTTACATACCCGTCGATGCCTCGTGATATCCGTTGACAGAATCTCTTACCGGCAATGAGGGCTTAATCTAGCCTTCATGGGGCACGTTGAGTCTGGCCTGTCTCCCACTCACATCTACATAATGTGGAGGGTGATCAGAGATTACGATTGCAGAGTACTCTGCTCCTATTATCTCTGGAAGTACCGATTTCTCCACTACGAAGAAGTTGATTCTAATGTAGACTCTGTGGACCTGGGAAAAGAAGAACTCCTCCTCTCTCGGGTGCGTGAACCTCCATAGGTCCACTGTCCCCATTTGCCCCATGAAGGCTTTCAGCTCTCTCACCATGCTTGATAGTTTTCCCGCTTTGTGGCAGGATCTGTCCGTCCGTGAGTCCTGTAAACAATTGAAGTCTCTCTCTTTCACCCCCACCACCACCCCACCCCCCAAGTATAATTAATTAATCATTGGGAATCTATGTTGGGGGTTTCTGCCATGGTTTTCTTCATGAATTCCGCGTCTTCCCATTTGGGAGTGTACATGTTTACAAGGACCACTGGTGCCCCATCCAGGACAACACTAACCATGACATACCATCGCCCTGGGTCTGTAACCATCTTTGTCACTGTAAATGCGTCCTCTTATTGAGGGGTAAGGCAACCTTCGAGCCTTTGTCCTGTAACATAATACTAGTATATCTGGCCTACCCAGTTCTGTCTTGCCCTCAGTCATCCTTCTCCCTCAGGTGCGCCTCTTGGAGGAAGATCACATCGGCCTTAAGACTTTTCAAATGGGTGAAGACTCTTTATCTTTTCACTGGGCCATTAAGTCCCCTGACGCTCCAGGTGACTATTGTGATGGGGGGTTTCTGTCCCCTAACTCCTCCCCCTGCAGGGTCAAACATACTTACATCCTGGATGCACTCCAGGGTTTCCTTCAGTTTGGGGGCAATCCAAGAAGGCCGTTGTCCCCAAACTCACCTTGTGGATTCACACCTGCAATCTGGGGTCTCCCTTTGTTCAGGGGCCATCCAAGATGGCTGTTGTCACCATACTCTCCTTGTGGTTGTGCTCCTACACTCCAGGTGTCCTTTTGTTTGTGGACCATCTAAGATGGCCATTCGTGGTGTTCTTGTTCCTGCTGTCCCTTCCTTCCTCCCTCCCTTCTACCTGCTGATTCCCCCCGTGGGACTGTCTTACCCCCCCCCCCCCCCCCCCCCCCATTCTGCCAGGCACTTTATCCCTTAGAGGAGCTGTGCTGCAGCCTCCTTCCCATTTCCCCATTATTTAATGTGCTAGCCTCTGATCTTTACCTTTCCCCACCTCTCCCATTTCTGCACCTTACCACTCACCCCCTCCTTCTTGGGACTTGTAACAGACTGAAAACGAGGCGGCCTTACCCTGCGAATTGTCCGTTAAAGTTCGTTCTCACTGCTGCTGCCTTTCCAGTCCATCCCTGCACACAAATCGTCCGCTTCAGCCGGTGCGGTGAAATAATGTTCTTTTCCTTGAAAGGTTACTCATAGCTTTGCTGGGTACAGCATCCCGAACTGTGCCTTGTTCTTATACAAGGCCGCCTTGGCTGCATTGAATTCAGCCCTGCGCTTGGCCAGGTCTGCCCCAATGCCCTGGTATACCTGGATCAAGTATTCCTCCCATTTCCAGGACCAAGTATGACTCGCTCAGTTCAGGATCATCTCTCTATCCTGGTACCAGTGTAGCTTTGCAATGATGTCCCGTGGCTCCTCTCCCAGCTTTGGCCTCGGTCAGAGTCAACTGTGGGCTCTGTATATCTCTGGAGGTTTAGGGAAGTTCTCCCCCCCCCCCCCCCCCCCCCCGACTAGTTTACCAGCATCTGGGGCACTTACTCCATGGGATTCCTGCCCTAAATACCCTCTGGTAGGCCCACAATGCAGAAGTTATTGTGGCGCAATTGGTTCTCTTAATCCTCTACGTTCCCCTGAGTGTTGCTTGCGTCGCCACCAACCTTTCCACCTCCATCCCCAATGAGGCCACTCGGTTGCTTCTTTTTCCAGCTCCCTTATCGGCACATCCTGCGCCTCCGACCGTTGCTCCGTCTTTTCCAGCACCTCCTTGAAGGGGGCAAGGGCAACCGTGACCGCTGCCTTCACCGTTGCCATCATCTTCAGCTGAATAGTGTCTCTGTGCTTTAGGAGCACCTATGTTAGGAGCTTCATCCACTGGTTTATTGGTGGGTCAGTGACCCGGCCCACTCAGTTGCAAACCGCTCCATCTGGCTCCATGTGTTCGCTGTCTCGATCTTTCTCTCCACACTCTCGCTACCTCTCCTCAGCTTTTTAAATTGTTCGGTTCACGGGCATCTCTCTGCATCTGTGGTGATCTATTAGCTGCCCTTTTACTATTTATGTGCCCAAAGACATTTGATTCTCTATTACATTGGTTGTCAGTCTCATCTTTCCTCTCATTGCTCTTCCTACTTTTTTCACTTTCCTTTTGAGCTTTCTTTATTCAGCCTGGTTATCATTTGTATTGTAAAATTAACATCTGTCATAATAATCTTTATTATTGTCACAAGTAGGCTTACATTAATACTGTAATTAAGTTACTGTGAAAAGCCTCTAGTCACCACATTCTAGCACCTGTTCGGGCACCCTATTCAGAATGTCCAATTAACCTAACAAGTCTTTCGGGACTTGTGGGAGGAAACCGGAGCATCCGGAGGAAACGCACGCAGACACGGGGAGAATGTGCAGACTCCACACAGGCAGTGACCCAAACCGGGAATCGAGCCTGGGACCCTGGTGCTGTGAAGCAATAGTGCTAGCTGCTGTGATGGCCAATGTCCCTCCCCCTCTCCTTACCCCTTTTTTTGCTTCTTACCCTCTCTCTCGCCACCCGGGGGCCTCTGATTTTGTTTGCCTTACCTTTCCTCCTTGTGGGTTGTACTTAAAATATCTCCTCTTTAAAGGCAGTCCATTGTTGAATTATAGTTTTACCTGACAATCTTTGATTCCAATTTACCTGGGCCATATCTGCTCTCGTCCTATAAATTCCTTCTACTCTGGATTGCTCCTTGTCCTTTTGGCATTGCTAACCAAAACCCTAAACCACTCTGATCATTGTATCTTAAATATTCCCCTCCAAGTAATCCACTTGATCCAGAATCTGACCCTGCAATCCTTCCTTTCTCAGTGGACTGGAAACACACTGCTGCAGAAAAGTCTTCTGAACATATTCCCCCTCTCTGCCCTTAACTCTGTATTACTATCCCATTCTACTTTCGAATGATTAAAGTTCCCATTATAACTATACTATTGATTTGGCACTTGTGTAATTTCTTTACCATTTTGTTCTTCGGCCATTATTGTTCTCTATTATTGACACACCATCATACTTCTCATCTCTCTTTCTACCTACATCATAGGACTGATATGCACTAAGACTGCTGGCTGGTATTCCTCCCCCTTTGGAGTCCTTTGTAACCACTCAGTGACTTATTCAGAATGAGATGTGCTCAGGGGTTTCCTGAACTACATACCTGGGTCCTCCTGGACTGCCTGATGGTCATACATACCCTATCTGCCTGCAAATCCTTAAGCTGGAGAATGAGAAGTGAGAATGTCATGAAACATGCTATCCACAAGACGCCAGCTACTGCTAAAGGGCCAGATTATGGAGCTCAAGCTGCTCCAGCTGACAACAGTTTCTGTGATTGTCGGTAACTCACAAGAAGCATCCTAGAGGTCCTAACCCCTTGCCTTTTTCAGTCTCGCTGAGATCATTTGGATGAGGTGAGATTGATTTCACAGTAAGGTGAATGGAGAGCACAATCATTTTAATTGATTAATTGGTGCAACTGAACTCCAAGTAAATATTCAAAATAAAGATCACTTATTGTTTGATTTAAACAACAGGTCTCCAAACTGTTCTCTGGTATTCCAGAAAGAGTAAATTCAAAAATCTCAGTCTGAAAATTTGAATTGAGTTTAATGACTTTTTCCTCCTCCAAGCATATCACTAACCTCCTTCATGCGTGGTCTAACTGTTTGTGAAGTCTTCTCCACATTCATTGGTTTCCTTCAGGTCACACCTTCTGTTGGAATTGCTAAATATTAGTATCTTTATTTCCTCCATAACATTTGGTGAAGACTAAATTTACTGCGTCTACCTGTTTAACCTCTAGCTTATTTATCAACCTTATTGTCCTCAAAATCTTCACTGGCCTCCAGAAATGTGTTACAAATATTTAAATTGCTAAAGCTGCCCTAATGTTTGATCTTTTCTGACCACCCGGAAGGAATACAACGTAAAGCAGAATAGAAAAAGCAACTCCTCACTCACCTTGATTATCCCAACGTCTTTCTATTGCAACATTTCTGCTCTATTGATATTACCAAGCTTTATATTCCTCTGTACTTTTCCCTTGTTCTTGCAAAGTTCTATAAACAGTATCCTATGTACTCTTATAATTTCCTACAGTCAATACTTCAAAGTACATATTTATCGCAGTCTCTGGCTCTCATTTCCCAGTACTTTGACTCGGGAACTTCTTACCTCTCTACGACTGTGTCAATCTTTAGACTTCCCAAACCCAAACTTTGCTTTGTCTAGCATAGAAAAATTTCAAAGGAAGGGGATAACTAATTCCGTCCATTTCACACCTCCCTCACCCCCCAAAAGTAATTCTAATCTCAATCCTAGTAGGTGACGGCATGTTGCAAGGCGTGTAAACAGGAAACGATATGGGACTGAACAAAATTTCAATATCAGGGCTTCGTAAAGAATCAAAATAGTCAAAAGAATCCCATAAAGATTGAGAAAATGTAAGTTTTTCTGTTGTAATTTGTAATTTAAAGTTATTCTGGGGCAATTGTAATGTCTGCACTTGATTTGATTTATGTGAAGCACTGGAACAAATGGTTGTATTATTCACAATGCCACCTGGTGCTGGTTTTGTTGACGCTGATTAATTGTTGAGTTATGGTGAAAACAGTTGCTGGTATTAACTTACCTTTGCCGATTTCTACCCCTTTGTTACTCAGCAGCTCCAATTGGAAGCCACTGGGTGCACGGCACCTGCCCCGAGGCTGATTCGGTAACAGGGACAAACTGTTAATTTTTTTAAATCAGAAGTCACAAACCTGTTGCCCATTACTACTTGTGCTCATTCTCCCACTTTGTGCAGTTAGCACATCTGGCTTCAAGTCGCCTGTCATTTCTGGAACAGATTAGCAATGCTAAAACTATGCTGCTGGCCTGACTACCACCCTCAATCAAATCAGAGTGATGGGCTGACACACAGTAGCTGCCACCAGCACCTTCCTGGTTTGAGGCAGCAACTCTAAGCCATGTTCTAGGAGTTTGTTACTCCTGACAGCAAAATTGTTTGGTTGCTGAACACCATCGACTTTACCATCAGAAGCAACTCTGTGGAAGAAAGGGGACATCAGTTGGGCTGTGTCCACTAAAATGTGCTGGGAAGGAGTACCTGAGGAAGGAGCAGTGCTCCGAAAGCTAGTGTTTGAAACAAACCTGTTGGACTTTAACCTGGTGTTGTAAGACTTCTTACTGTGCTCACCCCAGTCCAACGCCGGCATCTCCACATCAACACTAAAATGGCAAAGGAGAAAATACTTGTAACTTGCACTCGCACCATAAAGAACCTTCTTGTTTACATTAGAATTGTGTTCAGATGTTTAGTTTCAGTAAGTCTTTTTTTCAGTTTTTAGCACTTTAACTGTGATTGTATAGATGTGAGATGTAGCAGTTGTAAATTAGACTTTTTTTGAGAACAGTAAATTTTTAATAAAATAATAAAATCATGATTTCCTGTTGTATTGTGTGATTCCAATCATTTATCAGTTTCTTTTAGTTGAATTTTAATTTTTAACCTAATCTTGTTACAGTGTTTGGTTTTTGTACATACTAGTTTGACAGTTCAGAACAATTCATTAAAATTCAGTTTTTTAAAAATACTGCATTTATATTCAAAAGTTATTAAGTGTTTCAAAAGTTGATTTGCACAAATGTACTCAAATGTTTGCACAAAATGACAGAGGCAGAAGAGACATCCATTCTTATGCTGTTAGTCCTGATGTAAAAAATATATTTTTGTTGCATGAGATGTAGCTGGATTTTTAATGTCATACTAAGTTCATTATTGCTGCTAAACATCTGCACTGGCCTGAATGAGAAATGTCATATTTAGTAACTGTCATATACTATTTTATTAAGGAAGGTTTGTTTGAAATGTTATCCTACTACAAAAGAACATAAGAACTAGGAGCAGAAGTAGATAACATGATTCATCAAGCCTGCTCTACCATTCAATATGATCAAGGCAGATCCATTTTCCCACCTGCTCCTCGTATCCCTTAATTCCCTTAGAGAGGAGCATCCACAACCCTCTGGAGTGGTGAAATACCAAGATTCACAACCCATTGAATTAAGTAATTTCTTCCCAGCTCAGTCCTGTGTTTGGCCCCTTATCCTGAGATGAGGGCTGGTTTAGCACAGGGCTAAAGAGCCAGCAGCACGGTTCAATTCCCGTACCAGCCTCTCCGAACAGGCGCCAGAACGTGGCGACTAGGGGCTTTTCACAGTAACTTCATTTGAAGCCTACTTGTGACAATAAACGATTTTCATTTCATTTCACCCTGTCCCCCGTGCTTTAGATTCCCTGACCAGAGGAAACAATCTGTGTCTACGCGATGAAACCCCTTTTAAAATTTTGTAGGTTTCAATGAGATCACTTCTCATTCTTCCAAACTTCAAAGAATATAAGTCTAATTTACTCAAGCATATCATCACAGAACAACCTCCTAATCCCAGGGACCAATCTAGTGAACCTTTACTTCACTGCCTCCATATCCTCAAATGTGGAGATCAGAACTGCACAGTACTCCAGATGTGGTCTCACCAAAACCCTATGCAATTGTAGCAAAACTTACTTATTCTTGTACTCCAATCAACTTGCAATAACATTCAACAGGGTATTTGCCTTTCTAATTGTTTGCTGCACCTGTATGCTAACTTTCTGAATACTTTGAACATCAATTACTCACTTTTTTATTTAAAAATCATCTTTTTGACTTTGCTATGTTACACTATCTGCCATCTGTTGTCCACTCACCTAACTTGCCCATATTTCTTTGCAGCCTCTTGTGTCCATTGCACAGCTTTTCTTTCCACCTAGCTTGGTATCGCCAGCAAACATAGATACATTACTCTCTGTCTCTTCATCTAAGTCACTAGTATAGATTGTAATTGCTGGGGCTCCAGCACTGATCCTTGTGGCACACCACTATTCTTTTTCTTTATTTGTGGGCACCACTGGCTGGGCCAGCATTTATTGCCCTTGAACTGAGTGATTTGCGAGGCCATTTCAGAGGGCCACAGCATGTCAACTCAAAAAAGCTGTCAATGCCCACTCTGTTTTCAATCCATTAACCAATCCTTCATCCATGCTAACGTGGGCAGCACGGTAGCATGGTGGTTAGCATAAATGCTTCACAGCTCCAGGGTCCCAGGTTCGATTCCCGGCTGGGTCACTGTCTGTGCGGAGTCTGCACGTCCTCCCCGTGTGTGCATAGTCCAAAGATGTGCGGGTTAGGTGGATTGGCCATGCTAAATTGCCCGTAGTGTCCTAATAAAGTAAGGTTAAGGGGGGGGGTTATTGGGTTACGGGTATAGGGTGGATACGTGGGTTTGAGTAGGGTGATCATGGCTCGGCACAACATCGAGGGCCGAAGGGCCTGTTCTGTGCTGTACTGTTCTATGTTCTATATTACCCCAACTCAAACAGTCCTTGCCTCTTAACCTTTTGTGCTGCACCTTATTGAATGCCTTTTGGAATTCAACTAGTTTGCTTTGCATTAATCTACTAGTTATAACCTCAAAAAACTTTCTCAAACATGAATTCCCTTAGTAAAACCATGTTGATTTGGTCTACACATACCAAGCTTTTCTAAGTGCATTGTTACAACTTCTTTAATAACATATTCTAGCATTTTCCCAATAACTACCGTTAGGCTAACTGGTTTGTAGTTCACTGTTTTCTCCATACCTCCTTTCTTGGAAAGAGGGGTGGCATCTGCCAACTTCCAATCTAGTGGGACCGTTCCCAAACGTAAGGAATTTTGGACAAGCATAGCTGGAATATCCAATATTCTGCAGCTAATTCTTTTAGAACCCTGGGGTAAAGGCCTATAGGTCCTGGGTGTAGAAACTGACTATTTTCTATTACACCTGATAGGTAAAAGATAGCTATTTAGCGTAAATATTAAGCCCCAATCTTTAAATACCCATTTTACATTCACTCATAACCTCAAGCCATCTCAAAACATAGAGACATGAAACAGCATAATTCCATTATAGATTAAAATAGCACTTTTACTGAGCTTACAAATACATTTGCAAGACAGTTTGACACTATACTTGTGCTGTACCATTGATCAGATCAAAGACATAGCAACACCATAGTAATATGAAGTCACCCATTATTCACAATATTGATAGCAGCTAAGTCAGCAGAAGACCAGTTTAAGCTGGTCGCGTTAACAGCATAGAATCGCATTCCATAACCTGCACAAGCATGCCGATATGAAACATTTAAAATTAATGTTGCACATTGAAGATAGCTAACCATCAAATCAAACTCATTTGATTCTAACCCAAACCAATTAGGATTACATAGGGGTGTAGTTAGATGACTAAAGACTGATATGATTTTGTATAACCGCGAGCATCCATACGGCCATCTTTATTCCGGAATCATCCTACACTTTGATCTAACCTATCGCTGTCTCTATACTTTCACTTTGCCACTAAAGTAAATGCATGCTGTTTTGCCATAAGCAAGAAACCATTTCTGTATTATTTTGAAAGTTAAATTGTGTACAAGTTGCTTCTCTTTAAGTCCTTTTTGCTAGCCGGACTTATAAGAGAATAAGATTTAAGTGATTCTCAATTGTAATCAAATAGAGGCAATAAACAATTCTTACTTGCACCCGAGAAGCTTTAACTCAAATTTCTACTGAGTTTTAGTGTTCGCAAGTGCCACGAGATCTCTACACTGGGGATTTGTTAGATTTTTAGTCCCTTGCGTTTCTCCAATCCCTATCCCTGCTGATACTTGATGTGTTGGGTAAGCTGGGTCTGCGAGGACTGCGTTTACTGCAGCAGTGAGAGAGACAGGCTTCCAACACTTGAAGAAATGCAACACTATTTTATTGAACTCTTAACTATCATACATACTTTAACTGTGGGTTGACACTATGCTGAGTTGACTGGAGACCTGAGGCTAACCTGACCAGACTATCTTACTACCACATGGTGTTTGTTCAAGTTGTTGCTCACGAGCTCTGACTGTCTCAGAGCCTGGATCCCAGGAGAGCGGTAAAACTGGTGCCCTCTGGCTTTATAGTGGCGTGTCCTGTCTGGTGATTGGCTGCTGTGTTGTGTGTGTTCATTGGTCATCCTGTGTGTCAATCAATGTCTGTCTGTGCACCATCATATACTTGTGTGTATATTATGACATCTCCCCTGACTTTTTTTTTTACTTATAAAAAAATGTATAGGTCAATAAATAGTGTGTGTGTGTAGGATCCTGACTATATACAAAGTATGTGAACGTATTTAAATGGGAAGGTGTCTAGTGCAGACAGAGTGCATACAACAAATTAGGAAGAAACAATATGTACAGATGTGTAAACGGATCACAAGGTAATGCAACATTCCGTCTATAAATTCAGTCTCTGTGGCGGGCGCCGAATTCTGGTTGACCACCTCAAGTGTGGGTCAGGGGCCGCCTGCACTGGAACGGGCGGAGCTGCCTCCAACGTGGCAGGTGGTAAAAGAACTGGCAGATCGGTGGCCTCGTGGAGGGTGTGTCCTGAGGAATCAGCAGGCGAGGCGGGACATCACGTTCAGGTGGCGAGCGTGGAAGCAGCTGCAGTGCCCGCCTGTTACGCCGAAGAAAAGAGCCATCATGCATGCGAATGAGAAATAATCTCAGGGCCACTTGCTTGACTACCACAGCTGTGGCAGACCAGCCACCGTCAGGTAGCTGAACATAAACTCGGTCAGCAGGGACCAGAGCAGGGAAATCTGTGGTGTGGGCGTCATACGCCGACTGACATTGGGCTCGAGACTGTTGCATCCTTTGCAGGACCAGAAAATTGTCAAGGTCCGGGATGTGGATAGCCGGCACCGTCGTCCGTAATGTGCGGTTCATTAGCAACTGTGCTGGGGACAGGCCAGCGGACAAAGGAGTCGCCCTGTAGGCTAGCAGCGCCAGGTTCAAATCTGAACCCGAGTCAGCAGCTTTGTACAACAGTGTCTTAACAATGTGGACCCCTTTTTAGCTTTCCCATTCGACTGGGGGTAGTGGGGGTTTGAAGGGACATGCGTAAAATTGTACTGCCGGGCAAAATCTGTCCACTCCTGACTGAAGAAGTACGGGCCATTATCAGTCATGACTGTAAGTGGAATGCCATGACGGGCAAAGGTCTCTTTGCATGCCTTGATGACTTGCTGATGCGAGGTCAGTCAGTCTGACCACCTCGGGGTAGTTAGAAAAATAGTCTATGAGGAGGACATAGTCTTGGCCCTTTGCATGAAAGAGATCAATGCCAACCTTGGTACTTGGGAGGACACCAGTTCATGCGGCTACAAAGTCTCTTTCGGCTGGAACCGTTGGCACGTTGGGCAATTGAGGACTGTGTTAGCGATATCCTGACTGATGCCTGGCCAATATACTGCCTCTCGGGCTCGACGCAACACTTTTCGACCCCCAGGTGACCCTCGTGGAGTTGGCCGAGGACGAGCTCTCGCATACTCTGTGGGATTTCTATTCTGTCCAGTTTCATTAGTATGCCGTCAACTATGGCCAGATTGTCTTTTATATTACAGAACTGTAGGCACTGCCCCTTTTGCCAACCATCCGTGAGATGGCGCATGACCCGTTGGAGTAAAGGATCTCTGGCCGTTTCCTGACGAATCTGCACAACCCTTTCATCAGTGGCCGGAAAGTTGGATGCACAAAGCTTCACCTGAGCGTCTATCTAGCAGACAAAGTCCGACTGCTCACACGTCGTGGTGATGGATTGAGAGAGTGCATCAGCCACAATGAGCTCCTTGCCCGGGGTGTATACCAGGTCGAAATCGTAGCGGCGGAGTTTGAGAAGGATACGTTGTAGGTGTGGCATCATATCATTGAGGTCTTTCTGTATGATGTGAACCAATGGCCTGTGGTCCGTCTCAACCGTGAATTTGGAGAGGCCATACACGTAATCATGGAATTTGTCAATCCCCATGAGGAGGCCCAGGCATTCTTTTTCGATTTAAGTTTATCGTTGCTCAGTAGGTGTCATGGTTCTAGATGCATATGTGACTAGGGCGCAGGAGGCGGAATCGTACCGCTGGAGGAGTACTGTCCCAATGCCAGACTGGCTCCCGTCGGTGGAGATCTTCGTCTCCTTGGCAGGGTCGAAAAACGCCAGTACCAGGGCCTTGGTGAGTTTTGCCCTGAGCTCACGCCACTCTCGCTCATGCGCGGGGAGACACTGGAAGTCAGTGGTTTTCTTTACAAGATTGCGGAGAGCTGTGGTGTGAGATGCAAGGTTGGGGATAAACTTCCCAAGGAAGTTGACCATCCCCAGGAAGCGGAGGACCGCCTTCTTGTCCTCCGGTGTCTTCATAGCGTTGATCGCCGACACCTTATCTGCATCTGGCTGCACACCGAACTGCGAAATATGGTCGCCGAGGAACTTTATTTCTGCTTGACCGCTCTGTTGAGTCGGAGGCCATGCTCGTGGATCCTATGGAACACTCGTTTGAGGCGATCAATGTGTTCCTGAGGAGTTGTGGACCAGACAATGATGTCATCGACGTACACTCGCACCCCCTCGATGCCCTCCATCATTTGCTCCATTATTCGGTGGAACACCTCCGAGGCGGAGATGATGCCAAAGGGCATCCGGTTGTAACAGTAACGACCAAACGGGGTGTTAAATGTGCAGAGCTTTCGACTGGATGCATCCAGTTATATCTGCCAAAACCCCTTGGAGGCATCCAGCTTCATGAAAACCTTGGCGTGAGCCATCTCGCTGGTGAGCTCTTCGCGCTTAGGGATAGGGTAGTGTTCCCTCATGATGTTACGGTTCAAATCTTTGGGGTCAATACAAATGCGAAGTTCCCCTGACGGCTTTTAGATACAAACCATGGAGCTAACCCAGTGGGTGGGTTCCGTGACCTTAGAAATGACGCCCTGGTCCTGGAGGTCTTGCAGCTGCTGCTTGAGGTGGTCCTTAAAGGGCGCCGGCACCTTTAAGGTCAACAAGGCTCACGGTGTGGCATTCGGTTTCAGAAGTATCTTGTATCTGTAGGGGAATGTGCCCATACCCTCGAAGACGCTGTGGTATTGTGCTATGATGTCATCTGATTGGGTTTGGAAGTTGACATTTGGTGAGGCCGTTGCCTCAGCGGGCGACATGGTGTGAATCCGCTGCACAAGATTCAGGATTTTGCAGGCCTGAGCACCGAGCAAGGAAGCTCTGTTGGACCCTACAATTTCAAAACTCAGGGTGGCTTTTGAAGAACGATGGGATACCCCAAGCTGGCATGTGCCACTGGCAGCAATGGCATTGCCATTGTAGTCGAGAAGCTGGCAGGCCGGTGGAAGATTGCTCGGCTGGACATGGATGGTATCAAGGCCAGACTGTGAAATGAGGTTGGCTGAAGCGCCGGTGTCCAGCCTGAAGCGTATGCGACCCTTGTTGACCTTAAAGGTGGCACACCACTCGTCGTCCGGATCAATGCTCATCACTGGGAGTTGTTTAACCTTTTTTGCGGAAAGCATCATATGCTTGGTGATGATGCCAACCCGGAATGGGGATGTGAGGTGTCGGGATCTGGAATCATGTCGGAGCCTGCAACGGGTTGCTGTACTGACTGGATGTTCCTGCGCTGCGGCTGAGGATCGCTGTGTGTTGGGCAGTTGAGCAGAGCTGTTTCATTTTTTTCGCTTCTGTAATATTTTCCATGTCTGTCACTGGGCACTGATTTTAGAGGAATGCAGTAGTTGCCAATCCATGGGCCAGAGTTCTGAAGGTAGAGGGCAGGCACATAATCCACACTGGCATATTCATCACTGTCTAACTTTCTGGTCACAAAACCTCCGGAAGAACCTTAGAAAAATGCATTGCAGATTCACCAGAACTGGGGCCTGGAATGCTAAATTTTGCGGTCAAGTTGCCTAAACTTGGCTTTTATTCTCTTGAGTACACAAGGATGAGGAATGGTTTAATTGAGAATTTGAAGATTACAAAATATTTGATAGGGTTGATACAGGGAAGCTATTTCCTGCAGGAGAATCAAGGACAATGGAGCCTAATCTTAAAATTAGAGCTAGATTATTCAAGGGATGAAATCCAAAAATATTTCTTCACACAAAGGGTAGTGAAATTCCAGAACTCTCTTTCACCCTTAATCTATGGCTGCCGGGGTTCAGTTTAAACTTTCAAGGCTGAAATGGATAACTTTTTGTTGGGAAAAGGCTATCATGTGATGGGATCAAGGATGTGTAAATAAAGTTGATACTCACATCAGCCATGATCAAACTGAATGGTGCATCAGCTCAACTCTACAACTTCCTCAAGATGTTCAACCAGACTGGACCTTGCTGCCTTTAATGACAACCGTATTTTAAATCGCACTTCAAGATATTTTACTTTTGTGCTGCAGATGAACACCAGGATTCAGCTTTCTTCCCCAACTTCCACCCCCCCCCCCCCAAACTTCAGGGAAGCCGAGCTAGGACTGAAGATTGAGCTCCAGATCCAGGAATCCAGTGCTCTTGAGTTTTTGTGTTGCCCATTCAATTATTAGGATGGACTGTGGCCCCCATTGTCCATTTTAAGTTGTCAAAAGCTGTGCAAAATTCTAAATCGGGGTGGGGCGGTGGGAGAAGTACATAGGCGATCTTTTTCCTGGGGCTCTGGTAAAGGTTATTCTAGGTCGTACAGATGAGAAACCACTGCTTCCCTCTGTACACCTGGAGGTGGAGCTGAGCCAGGTTCGCTGTGAGAAATTCTGGATCTAACTGTCCCACCCAGGTTTATCTCGTTCGTCACACTGCCATCTACTGGTCCAATGTGGCAGCCAGCTTCATTCAATGGGCAACTAAAAGGCATTTCCTCCTGGGTGAAAGGAGAGCATTGAATTTCAACGTTCATAGCTTTGTTACTTTGACTATTTTGTGCAAGTTGACACTCTATTTCTCATCATCCATTTCTGCTTCTCGATATAAAAATTACTGGCAGCCTCATCAAATATTCTCTTCATGTTGGGAGATAGAGCCCAATGAGCAGGAATAATGAGAGGATATCATTTGAGCCTCTAAGGTTCTGCACTTG
Source organism: Scyliorhinus canicula (assembly GCF_902713615.1). Taxonomy (NCBI): domain Eukaryota; kingdom Metazoa; phylum Chordata; class Chondrichthyes; order Carcharhiniformes; family Scyliorhinidae; genus Scyliorhinus; species Scyliorhinus canicula. The sequence goes on from NC_052151.1 coordinate 177,293,522, forward strand.
CCTTTTACTGGAACAATACCCTGATGAGCTCTCTGAAAGAAATAAAGGTAACAAAATATTACTTCTGTCACATTTGGACCTTGGCCTTTGCCTGCAAGATGGTTGCAGTTCGCGTAGTTTAATTAATTTCTTGCCAAATGTCCCCTCTCTATGGGGCAGCACGGTGGCGCAGTGGTTAGCACTGCTGCCTCACAGCTCCGGGACACTGTATATGTGGAGTTTGCACATTCTCGCCATGTCTGCGTGGGTCTCACCCCCACAACCTAAAGTGCAGGGCAGGTGGATTGGCCATGCTAAATTGCCCCTTAATTGGAAAAAAAATAAGTGGGTACTCTAAATTTATAAAAATTTTTAAAAACCTGTCCCCTCCATATACGATGCACACAGGCTGATTCGCTTTCATAGGTTTTCAGAGTTTCCCAAACTTGTCGGTCAATCTTTCTTGCATCAGAACAGATATTTTTTCCCCCTTAGTTTTGCTTCACTAACTCCTTTCCTGGCTTTACTTTCATGCACCACAACAAAGAATAATGAAACTGATACACACTCGCCTCTGAAGAACCAATACTTCTGGTTTCTAACATAATTGTAACTGAATTCATAAACCTGAGACTTTAGTCCCAGTTAGGAGGCAGCTAATGCTCCACAAGCAAATTCCCCACAGGACATCTGAGGTCAGCAGAATGCAAGTGTTTGTCCTTTTCCTGTGCTAAACATGAATTTGGGATTCCAGTAAGGATTATTAAAATTTGAACAGCTCACAGAATTGTTACAGCACATCATATCTGCACCAGCTCTTCATATGCCCAATTCATCTGGTGCTATTCCTAACCCTCCTCCTTCCTGTAACCCTACACATTATTCCCTTTCAGATAAGTCTAATTCACTTTTGAATGCCTTGACTAAACCTGCTTCCACCACACCCACAGGCAGTGGATTCCAGACCTCCATAAACGATGTACACAAGCTGATTCACTGGCATAGGTTTTCAGAGTTTCGCAATCTTGTTGGTCACTTTTTCTAGCATCGGAACATGTATTCCTCCCCCCCCCCCCCCCCCCCCCCCACCCCCACACCCCCTTAGTTTTGCCCAGCTGTGTGAAAAAGTTTTTCCACACCACAGCACTGATGAAGAAGCATCATCACATGATTTTGCATTCAGAACCAGCAACTCAGATACTTGCGTGGCACAAAACTTTCAGGGCTGGTATTAATGTCCGAATTTGCATGTGGTACGTCACTGGGCAAGAACGGGCTACAGCCAGGCCAGTAGGAAAGAACTGTTTGTGCGCCAGTTCCCTGGAGGGCAACGTAGCAGATGCGTACTGCTTCAGATAAGAACCTCAAATGGGCAACCTGCAGGAGAAGTTCGATGATCCAAATGCTTGGGGCATTGGTAAGTTTCCAGATAACATTCTGTCGCACTCAAGGAGCATGGAGGAGATTAACCTTAGTTTAGTTGGTGATCAGAGACAAGCAAGGCAGTGAAAATAATACTTTCACATTTTGGTACTGTATAAACAGTACTGTGAAAGGATACCAATAACTTTCCAACAATAACAATTTTTCTCTAAAATTAGACACTCTTCCACTTTCAGGTGAACTGTATGTGTAAACAGACTCGATACTTTTAAGAACATAGAACAGTACAGCACAGTACAGTACAGGCCCTTCCGCCCACAATGTTGTGCCGACCATTTATCCTAATAAAAGATCAACCTAACCTACATCCCTTCAATAGACTATAAGACATAGGAGTGGAAGTAAGGCCATTCGGCCCATCGAGTCCACTCCGCCATTCAATCATGGCTGATGGGCATTTCAATTCCACCTACCAGCATTCTCCCCATAGCCCTTAATTCCTCGCGACATCAAGAATTTATCTATCTCTGCCTTGAAGCCATTTAGCGTCCCGGCCTCCACTGCACTCCGCGGCAATGAATTCCACAGGCCCACCACTCTCTGGCTGAAGAAATGTCTCCGCATTTCTGTTCTGAATTTACCCCCTCTAATTCTAAGGCTGTGCCCACGGGTCCTCGTCTCCTCGCCTAACGGAAACAGTTTCTTTGTGTCCACCCTTTCTAAGCCATGTATTATCTTGTAAGTTTCTATTAGATCTCCCCTTAACCTTCTAAACTCCAATGAATACAATCCCAGGATCCTCAGCCGTTCATCATATGTTAGACCCGCCATTCCAGGGATCATCCGTGTGAATCTCCGCTGGACACGCTCCAGTTCCAGTATGTCCTTCCTGAGATGTGGGGCCCAAAACTGGACACAGTACTCCAAATGGGGCCTAACCAGAGCCTTATAAAGGCTCAGTAGCACATCGCTGCTTTTATATTCCAACCCTCTTGAGATAAATGACAACATTGCATTCGCTTTCTTAATCACAGATTCAACCTGCATGTTTACCTTTAGGGAATCCTCGACTAGCACTCCCAGATCCCTTTGTACTTTGGCATTATGAATTTTCTCACCGTTTAGAAAGTAGTCTATGCTTGGATTCTTTTTTCCAAAGTGCAAGACCTCACAGTTTCTCACATTGAATTGCATCAGCCATTTCCTGCACCACTCTCCCAAACTGTCTAGATCCTTCTGCAGCCTCCCCACTTCCTCAGCACTACCTGCCTGACCACCTAACTTCGTATCATCGGCAAACTTCGCTAGAATGCCCCCAGTCCCTTCATCCAGATCATTAATATATATGGTGAACAGCTGCGGCCCCAACACTGAACCCTGTGGGACACCGCTGGTCACCGGCTGCCATTCCGAAAAAGAACCTTTTATCCCAACTCTCTGCCTTCTGTCAGACAGCCAATCCTCAACCCATGCCAGTAGCTCACCTCGAACACCATGGGCCCTCACCTTACTCAGCAGCCTCCTGTGTGGCACCTTATCAAAGGCCTTTTGGAAATCCAGATAGACCACATCCACTGGGTTTCCCTGGTCTAACCTACTTGTCACCTCCTCAATGAATTCTAACAGGTTTGTCAGGCACGACCTCCCCTTACTAAATCCATGTTGGCTTGTTCTAATCCGACCCTGCTCTTCCAAGAATTTAGAAATCTCATCCTTAACGATCGATTCTAGAATTTTACCAACAACCGAGGTTAGGCTAATTGGCCTATAATTTTCCATCTTTTGTCTTGATCCTTTCTTGAACAAGGGGGATACAACAGCGATCTTCCAATCGTCCGGGACTTTCCCTGACTCCAGTGATTTTTGAAAGATCTCAACCAACGCTTCCGCTGTTTCTTCAGCCACCTCCCTCAGAACTCTAGGGTGTAGCCCATCGGGGCCAGGAGATTTGTCAATTTTAAGACCTTTTAGCTTTTTTAGCACCATCTCTTTTGTAATGGCAACCATACTCAACTCAGCCCCCTGACCCTCTATAATTTTTGGGATATTACTCATGTCTTCCACTGTGAAGACAGACGCAAAGTACTTATTAAGTTCTCCAGCCATTTCCTCGTCTCCCATCACTAGCCTTCCGGAATCAGTTTGAATTGGCCCAATGTCTACTTTGGCCTGTCGTTTGTTTCTTATGTATTGAAATAAACTTTTACTATCATTTCTTATATTACTGGCTAGCCTACCTTCATATTTGATCCTCTCCTTCCTTATTTGTCTCTTTGTTAACCTCTGTTTGTTTTTGTAGCCTTCCCAATCTTCTGATTTCCCAGTGCTTTTGGCCACTTTATAGGATCTCTCTTTTTCTTTGATACATTTCCTGACCTCCTTTGTCAGCCATGGCTGTCTAATCCCTCCCCGGATAATCTTTCTTTTCTTGGGGATGAACCTCTGTACAGTGTCCTCAATTATGCATACAAACTCTTGCCATTTTTGCTCTGCTGTCTTCCCCACTAGGGTCTGCTTCCAGTCGATTTTCGCCAGTTCCTCTCTCATGCCCTCGTAATTACCTTTATTTAACTGTAACATCATTACATCCGATTTTGCCTTCTCTCTTTCAAACTGCAGACTGAACTCAACCATATTATGATTGCTGCTTCCTAAGTGTTCCCTTACTTTAAGATCTTTTATAAAGTCTGGTTCATTACATAGCACTAGGTCCAGAATAGCCTGCTCCCTTGTGGGCTCCATGACAAGCTGTTCCAAAAAGCCATCTTGTAAGCATTCCATGAATTCCTTTTCTTTGGATCCACTGGCTACGTTATTTACCCAATCCACCTGCATATTTAAGTCCCCCATGATCACCGTGACCTTGCCTTTCTGACATGCCTTTTCTATTTCCCGGTACATGTTGCGCCCCTGGTCCTGACCACTGTTAGGAGGTCTGTACATAACTCCCATTATGGTTTTTTTGCCTTTGTGGTTCCTCAATTCTACCCACACAGACTCCACATCATCCGACCCTATGTCGTTTAGTGCCATAGATTTAATTTTGTTCTTAACTAACAAGGCAACCCCACCCCCTCGGCCCACCTCCCTGTCTTTTCGATAGGTTGTATATCCTTGGATGTTTAACTGCCAGTCCTGAACCCCCTGCAGCCATGTCTCTGTGATGCCTACCACATCATAATCATTCACGATGATCTGTGCCATTAGTTCGTCTACTTTGTTACAAATGCTACGAGCATTCAGGTAAAGTGCCTTAATGCTAACTTTCTTATCATTACAGATATTGGAAGTCCTAAGATGTCCAAAGTTATCCTTCCTTTTTTTTGAATTCCTAGTCTGCCTCAAGCTTAAATCCACCTGCCTACATGTTATCCTCCTGCGTATCTTGCCATTTAACTCCATGCTCCCTGTCGCTTTCACTTTCCCTTCCCCCCAACTCAGAAGTTTAAAGTCCTACTGACCACCCTATTTATCCTCTTCGCTAGAACACTGGTTCCAGATCGGTTCAGGTGGAGACCGTCCCAACGGTACAGATCCCCCCGGTTCCAAAACTGATGCCAATGTCCCATGAAGTGGAATCCCTCTTTCCCACACCAATCCCTTAGCCACGTGTTTACTTCCCTAATTTTCTTGTCCCTATGCCAATTGGCACGTGGCTCGGGCAGTAATCCGGAGATTATGACCCTTGAGGACCTGTATTTCAATTTTCTTCCTAGTGCTTGATAGTCCCCGAACAGGTCCTCCACCCTAGCTTTACCTATGTTGTTAGTCCCAACGTGGACCACAACAACTGGATCCTCCCCCTCCCGCTCCAATATCCTTTCAAGCCGGTCAGAGATGTCCCGCACCCTGGCACCGGGCAGGCAACACACAGTGAAATTCAATTCACTGCTGTCCATGTGCCTGCCTGAGAGTCACTTAATGTCCCTAATGACTCTGACTCCATCACCTCTGCTGGTAGTGCATTCCACGTACCCACCACTCTCTGTGTAAAGAACCTACCTCTGACATCTCCCCTATACCTTCCTCCAATCACCTTAAAATTATGTCCCCTCGTGACAGCCATTTCCACCCTGGGGAAAAGTCTTTGGCTGCCCACTCTACCCATGCCTCTCATCACCTTGTACACCTCTATCAAGTCACCTCTCTGCCTTCTTCGCTCCAGTGAGAAAAGCCCGAGCTCCCTCAACCTTTCTTCATAAGACATGCCCTCCAGTCCAGGCAGCATCTTGGTAAATCTCCTCTGCACCCTCTCGAAAGCATCCACATCCTTCCCATAATGAGGCGATCAGAACTGGACACAATATTCCAAGTGTGATCTAACCAGGATTTTATAAAGCTGCAGCCAAAACCTCGCGGCTCTTAAACTCAATCCCCCTGTTAATGAAAGCCAACACACCATACACCTTCTTAACAACCCTATCAACCTGGGTGGCAGCTTTGAGGGATCTATGTATGTGGACCCCAATATCCCTCTGTTCATCCACACTTCCAAGAATCCTGCCTTTAATCCTGTATTCAGCATTCAAATCTCTTGGATTAACTTCTTGCATGAGACAAGCACTCAAAAGCAGCTTTCATAACTGGTGTAGTAAAATTAAACTACAGGAGTGACATAATTAAGGGAGCAGGTGGTTGGAAATAGCACCTGGTGGAGAGGCAATCAAAATAACTGCCAGGAAATAATCAGCAAGGTGAGTTTTCATGTGCGTGCATGTGATTGAATGGATTAAAGGATTCCACAGCAAGTTTGAGGTCATACTTAACATTGCTAAGAGAGGATTGTCGAGGTTTAATTTAAATGCAAACAAAACAAAAGGTATAAACATGAATTGGAAACCGTGTTCTGAAAGTTAATAGCATAAAAATGTCACCTGGGGAGGGGGCTGAGCTCAGAGGGGGGTAGCCCGCACGTGGAGGCGTTCTATTAATACCAGCAACAAGTGAAATAGTTTTGAAAGTTCACAACTCGGTACAGTAAGGCTCTTTCCGGAGTATTGTGAATAAAAAAAGAGAGGACCATTGCGTGAGTGACCGCAGAACGGAAGGAGAGAGAGAGTGCTAACTTTGCAAACAGAGGCAGTGGCTTCGAGTAATGGCCGCATCGCGGGTGGCTCCCATGCAGGTCCCGTCACTTCCGGATTATCGGCCCGATCGCTTTATTTTTCAAACTTTTTTTTTTCTTTTGATTTTTGTCCGATTTTTTTCTTCTTTCTTACATAATACAAAAAGGGGGGGGGGGGGGGGGGAAAGATCAGAGGTTGGACTCTGGGGCACCAGGATTGTGGCAAGGAAGCAGAGCTGCCGACACGTTCAAGTTCAGGCGGGGCCCAAGAAATACCAGAGTGGAGCTCAATCCAGGCAGACCAGCTAGGCCAGAAAGAGCAAGTTCATCAACCTCCCCCTGAGAGAAAGAGAGGAAAAGTAAAGTAAAATAAAGATAAAGAAAAAGGGGAAAGAGAGAGTACCGCGAGGAACATAACGGTTCCTTGGTGTGCGTAAAAGAAAAGCTGACCTCCGAGTACGGGCGACGGTGATCTGCTGAGCAGACACATATCAGGTGGCTCCCCCCCCCCCCCCTCCTCCCAGCCCGGGTGAAAAGGAAATAAAAAGAAAGGATTGAATAAACTTTTGGCCGAATTTCATGGAGGGGGGGGGGAGAAAAAAGGGAAAATCCCTCAACAGCCAAGGAAAGATGCCAGCAAACAGGAGCTCAAGGGGCCAAAGAGATGGCAGAAGCGGCAGAAAGAGCCACGAGCAGCAGGCGGACGAGACGGCAGACACACATGGCGAAGGCGTCAGGAGAGAGAGGACGGCCAGCGACCCAAGCATCAGCCTACCCCTCACCACCTGGAGATGAATGGAAGTATGTCCTGATGAAGGAGCTGACAGCCATGAAGTGGGCAGCACGGTAGCATAGTGGTTAGCACTATGGCTTCACAGCGCCAGGATCCCAGGTTCGATTCCTGGCTTGGGTCACCGTCTGTGCGGAGTCTGCATGTTCTTTCTGTGTCTGCGTGGGTTTCCTCCGGGTGCTCCGGTTTCCTCCCACAAGTCCCAAAAGACGTGCTGTAGGTGAATAGGACATTGTGAATTCTCTCGCTTTGTACCTGAACAGGCGCTGGAGTGTGGTGACGAGGGGCTTTTCACAGTAACTTCATTGCAGTGTTAATGTAAGCCTACTTGTGACAATAAAGATTATTATATTGTATTATAAAACACTAAGAAGTCTTACAACACCAGCTTAAAGTCCAACAGGTTTGTTTTGAATCACTAGCGTTCGGAGCACAGCTCCTTGTTCACGTGAGGAAGGGGGCACCGGAAGTTCTGGTAAATATGTACGCACTCAACTGGGACGACACAGGCTTCATAAAAAAGACCATGGTGAAAATCCCTGACATTGACACGCACCGACTGATCATGGGGGGTGACTTCAACTGTGTACAGGACCCATTGATTAACTGATCGAACCCCAGGTGGACCAAACAATGTGTTGAACGTACACAATTTCTTGCTTGTGTCATCTAACTGCATTTGCCAAAATTCTCTGGATCATCCAGTTTAGAAAGTGTTTCATTCAGGGTTGGATTCTAAAACGAGGGGGGTGGTAATTTTGGTCAATAAGCTGGTGGAGTTCGAGGTGGGAAGTATAGTGGCGGACTCTGGGGGCAGGTACATTATGGTAAGTGGGAAAGAGAACTGTTACCATTGGCGATCTTGCATTGTCGTGCATCCTGAACGCTTACCCGAAGATCAGAGACTGAATGCCCTTGACTGCGGGATGTCCTTTCATCCGCTGTCGCAGTGTCTCCATGGTCTCGCCAATGTACCACGCCTCGGGACATCCTTTCCTGCTCTCGGGGAAAGCAACAATAGCCAAATTTGTTGCACCATGGTTGGTTTTCTGCAGAGAGGTGGTGTAAAAATTGTGGGAATGCAATAGTTACAGGGGGATTCGATTAGAAGGGGAATAGATGGGCATTTCTGTGGCTGCAAACGAGACTCCAGGACGGTATGTTGCCTCCCTGGTGCTAGGATCAAGGATATCCCGGAGAAGTTAAAGGACATTCGGGGGGGGGGTGAACAGCCAGTGATCGTGGTGCAGATCAGGACCAATGACATAGGTTTAAAAAAAAGGGATGAGGTCCTGAAAGCAGTATTAGGAAGAAAGTTAAGATATCGGACCTAAAAGGTAGTGATCTCAGGATTTCTACCAGTGCCACGGTGCTAATCAGAGTAGTAATAGTAGAATATATCGGATGAATACGTGGCTGAAGAGATGATGTGAGGGGGAGGGCTTCAGATTCTTGATCATTGGGACCAGTTGTGGGGGAGGGCGGACCTGTACAAACTGGACGGGTTACACCTGGGCAGGACCGGGACTGATGTCCTTGAGGGGGTACTTGCTAGAGTAGTTGGGGAGGGTTTAAACTAATATAGCAGGGGAATGGGAACCTATGTAAGGATTCAGAGCAGGAGGAATCAATATGAAAAGTGTTAGGCAGAGAAATCAAGGACCTGTATTAGATAATAACACTAAAAAATAGTAGGAATGGGACAAGGTACGTTAAAAGGACGAACCTTTTACATTGCCCTACTTGAACACACAAGCTGTGCAGAGTTACAAAATCAGGCCGCTTATGATATGCGCAACCAACAAAATAGATAATCGCAAGAAAAGGAGTTGAAGGGCAGCACGGTGGTGCAGTGGTTAGCCCTATTGCCTCACAGCGCCAAGGTCCCAAGTTCGATCCTAGCTCTGGGTCACTGTCCGTGTTTGTCCCGAAATACGTGCTTGTTACATGAATTGGACATTCTGTGTAGCCGAACAAGCACCGGAATGTTGCAGCACGGTAGCGTAGTGGTTAGCACAATTGCTTCACAGCTCCAGGGTCCCGGGTACGATTCCCGGCTTGGGTCACTGTCTGTGCGGGGTCTGCACATCCTCCCTGTGTTTGCGTGGGTTTCCTCCGGGTGCTCCGGTTTCCTCCCACAATCCAAAGATGTGCAGGTTAGGTGGATTGGCCATGATAAATTGTCCTTAGTGTTGGGTGGGGTTACTGGGTTATGGGGATGGGTGGAGGTGTTGACCTTGGATTGGGTGCTCTTTCCCAGAGCTGGTGCAGACTCAATGGGCCGAATGGCCTCCTTCTGAACTGTAAATTCTATGATAATCTATAACTCGGGGATTTTCACAGCAACTTCATTTTTTAAAAAATATTTTATTCTCCTCTTTTTTCACATTTTCATCAAACTTACACCAATAAATAATCAACAATAACAAATACAATGGCAATCTCCTGGCCAACAATCTCTTTATCCCATCCATCCCCAAACAGCTCCCAACATTTTAAATACAGAACACAAAAAAACGGAAAAAGAATCAAGAATCCACCATCATCCCAGACATAGTCACCAATGACCTACAAATTCCAAAGCCCCCACAACCCCCTCTAATATTCGATGTCATCCAATTCGTGACATGCATGATGAACAAGGCCCGAGTTGTAGAACCATTCCATCCTCCCCCTCAACTCAAACTTTACTTTCTCCAGTGTTAGGAACTCCAGCACGTCCCTCCGCTACACCGATGTACAGGGTGGAGAAGCCGACCTCCACCCCAACAGAATCCATCTTCGGGCAATCAGCGAGGCGAAGGCTAAGACATCTGTCTCTGCACCCGCTTCCAACCCCGACCGATCTGACACCCCGTATATGGATTCTAGGGTACCTGATTCGAGTCTCAGATGAGATTACCTTGAGGACCTCCCTCCAATACCCCACCAGTTTTGGGCAGGAACAAAACATATGAACATTTGTGGGGCTCCTCCCACAGCGTTTACACACATCCTCCACCTCCTCAAAGAGTTGGCTCATCCTCGCCCTTGTGAGGTGCGCCCTATACACCACCTTCAACTGCATCAGCCCCAACCTCGCGCACAAAGTTGAGACATTCACCCCGAGCACCTCACGCCACCACCCCTCCTCCATGCTCCCCCCAATTCTGTCTCCCACTTCGCCTTGATCCTCTCCAACGATACACAGTAACTTCTTGCAGTGTTAATGTAAGCCTACTTGTTACACTAATAAAAATGATGATTATTATAATTAATGGTTCTCGAGCTGACGACTGCTGCCTTTTCATCCCAGGCGGTACTGACTGCCCTGTGGCTCACCCTCTGGGACACTAGGGGGAGCAGGACATCCCTCCTGGCCTCCAACGCTTCCAATAGCCTCCCCCAGGTCTGCATCCCTGAATCGTGGGGCCGGTCGTCTCGACGCCATGGCTGTGAGCTGAGTGGGGCAGGCTGTGAAAGTGCTGTTTAAGTGCTGCTCGACCTCGTTAGCGGGCGGCTGGCGAGCACGGTCCCGGCGAATCAGCTGCCGAGCCTTCATTTGTGACGTGCTGCCCGTGGGGCCTCGTTAAGTGGACCAATGAAGGTTGTATTCCGGTGACGGTTTCGGCGGGCCGAGTACCGGGAAGCTCGCCGCAGTTCCTGCTCGCTACAACACTGAGAAACCTTTTGGAAGAATCACGCCTGTTGTCTCACAACTATCAAAGGAAGAGATAATTGTAAAACGAGATCATGTCTTAAAGACAAAATGGATATTTTGTCGTTAAGGGTGAAGGAGCGGCATGGTGGCACAGTGGTTAACACTGCTGCCTCACAAAGAATGGAGATGGCGTCATGTAGAGGTCCGAGCCTGGGTGCCATGGTAATGGCGCCGTTGCCGCTCTCCCCTAAGAGGTTTACCACGAGCCCGGTGGTGGCGGCGACCCTAAGAATCTGGGGACAGTGGAGACGGCATGGGGGGAAACAGGGGGCTCGATGGAGGCTCCACTGGGTGGCAATCATCGGTTCATCCCAGGGAACAGGGATGGGGGATTTGGGGGTGGCATAGGGTGGGCATCAGTAAATTGAGGGACCTGTTTATTGGCAGGAAGTTTGCGGGCCTGGGGGAACTGGAAGATAAATTTAGGCTTCCCCAAGGGAACATGTTCAGATACTTGCAGGTAAAGGCGTTTGCTAGGCGACAGGTAGAGGGATTCCCTTTGCTGCCCTCGCGGGGGACGATGGACAGAGCGCTTTCAGGGGTGTGGGTCGGAGAGGGGAAGGTGTCTGACATCTATAAGGTAATGCAGGAGGTGGAGGAGTCGTCAGTGGAGGAGCTGAAGGCTAAATGGGAGGAGGAACTTGGGGAGCAGATAGAGGACGGGACTTGGGCGGATGCCTTGGAGAGAGTCAACTCTTCCACCTCATGTGCGAGGCTTAGTCTCATCCAATTTAAGGTGCTGCACCGGGCCCACATGTCCGGGACTAGGATGAGTAGGTTCTTTGGGATGAGGACAGGTGCACCAGATGTTCGGGGAGTCCAGCGAACCACGCCCATATGTTCTGGGCATGCCCAGCACTGGAAGAATTCTGGAAGGGGGTGGCGGGGACGGTGTCGAGGGTGGTTGGATCCAGGGTCAAACCAGGGTGGGGACTCGCGATTTTTGGAGTTGCGGTAGAGCCGGGAGTGCAGGAGGCAAAAGAGGCCGGTGCCCTGGCCTTTGCGTCCCTAGTACCCCGACGAAGGATCTTGCTACAGTGGAAGGATGCGAGGCCCCCAAGTGTGGAGACCTGGATCAGTGACATGGCGGGATTTATAAAATTGGAAAGGGTCAAATTTGCCCTGAGAGGATCAATACAAGGGTTCTATAAACGATGGCAGCCTTTTCTGGACTTCCTGGCTCAAAGATAGGTATCTTGGTCAATAGCAGCAGCAACCCGGTGAGGGGGGATTAAGGGGGGGTGTTCCTTATTGTAGTTTCTATTATGTAACTTAATATTGTGTTAATTTGCGTTGTTGTTAAAATGCTGTGTTGTTCATGGAGGTGGGGCGAATGTTTATGATTGCTAATATTATTGTTATTTTTGGTATTTTATTATGGTTCGTTGTTGTTGTATAAATTCAAAATTTTTCATTAAAAATTATTTCAAAAAACACTGCTGCCTCACAGCACCAGTGACCCAGGTTAAATTCTGGCCTTGGGAGACTGTGTGAAGTTTGTACTTTCTCCCCATGTCTGCATGGGGTGCCCCAGGTGCTTCGTTTCCTCCCACAGTGTGGTAGTCACCACTGATGTATATATTAGGTGATTTGTGGTAAGGCCCTGTACTACAGGTACGGGGGTAGTTCCTTGCCTGCTGGCTCCGCCCAGTAGGCAGAGTATAAATATTTGTGCTGCTTGTACAGCAGCCGTTTCACCAGCTGCTGCAGGAGGCCACACATCTTAGTGTATTCAAGCCTCGATTGTATCCAACTCTCGTCTTTGTGCAATTGATCGTGCATCACACATTCCAAACATGTGCAGGTTAGGTGGATTGGCCATGCTAAATTGCCTCTTAGTGTCCAAAGATGTGCAGGTTAGGTGCAGTTATGGGGTTAGGTTTGGGGAGTGGCCTAGGGAGGGTGTCCCTCCCCCCACCACGAGCCTCACCTGGGTGTCGAGAAGACCTCCAGAGACTACAATCAAGAGGATAACACTTATACCAAAGTGCCTGCCAGCTTCCTCAGTACAGTTAATACCGGTCTTCACTAGATGATTTAGTTATAGATTACTGTGAGCGTTGAAACCTCTACCTGAAAATGAATGAAAATCGCTTATTAGACTTCAATGAAGTTATTGTGAAAAGCCCCTAGTCGCCACATTCCGGCGCCTGTTTGGGGAGGCTGTTACAGGAATCGAACCGTGCTGCTGGCCTGCTTTCAAAGCCAGTGATTTAGACCAGTGTGCTAAACAGGGGGCAGCACGGTAGCCTTGTGGATAGCACAATCGCTTCACAGCTCCAGGGTCCCAGGTTCGATTACGGCTTGGGTCACTGTCTGTGCGGAGTCTGGACATCCTCCCCGTGTGTGCGTGGGTTTCCTCCGGGTGCTCCGGTTTCCTCCCACAGTCCAAAGATGTGCGGGTTAGGTGGATTGGCCATGATAAATTTCCCTTAGTATCCAAAATTGCCCTTAGTGTTGGGGGGGGGGGGGGGGTTACTGGGTAATGGGATTAGGGTGGAGGTGTTGACCTTGGATAGGGGGTAGGGTGCTCTTTTCAAGAGCTGGTGCAGACTCGATGGGCCGAATGGCCTCCTTCTGCACTGTAAATTCTATGTAATCTATGTAAACAGCCCCTACCTGCACTGTAACAGTAGTTCTCCTCTGTATCTCTAGTGTTTTACAATGTATAATAGTTAATTAGCTGTGTGTGTGATTTGTATTCTTGCATAGTGAGTGCTCATATCGATCAGCAATAAAGCTGCAATTTTAGACTGTAGTTAACTCGCTTCTTCGACTTGTTTATCCAGTCACGCTCATTGTCCACAAAACAAAGGTTTTTAACGGCAACAATTGGCGTCCCGGGTGGGCAGCGAGCATTGGTGATTGGGAGACCCACCTCTGTCCGACCCATAGCATGATGGATAAACAGGTCTGTGTCAGGCAGAGAGGGAAAAAAACTTGGGCTTTATTCTCCGTTTCAGCGGCTAAGTGCCGGAGCCAGCGGAGCACGTGCGGTCTCATACGATCAAAAAATCGGTGTGAAACCCTCCCCGATTCCGGGACCGATGAAGGGCTAGCACCGGCGCTGACTGATACTCCTGCCTCCCACGCCAAAAATGGCCGGGTCACGCACGCGCATGGCTGACGACCTGCAACGGTAGCACTGTACAACATGGCGCCAGCTACCCCAACCCGCCAACTGCAACCCCACAGCCCACCCCCTGGCCATCCCTACAAGTCCCCCATCCCTTGCAGAAGCCCCCCTAACCAATGGTACGGATCTGGCCGAGTTTGCCGCCACTGGACACAGTCAGCAGCCACCACGACGGGCTCCCCCACAGTTGGGACCACATGTGTCCCGTGCCATCAGGAACTCGGCCCATGGGTGGCAGAGCATCGTGGGTGGGCTGGCCGGTGACGCACCAATGCTCGGCCCATCGGGGACGGAGCATAGCGGACCGGCATCAAACTGGCCCCGGCCCCCGATTTCGGCACAAAAATCCATTCTCTGCCCGATCGCCGAACATGATTTCAGCGTCAGGCTACGGAGAATCCAGCCCTTCATCTCACCGACACAGGGAGTGTCAGACAGGGTTTTAGCCACTCGGTGGCGCCAAAGGACCACTGTTGGCTCTTCAGTGGCATGCAGGAAAATTCTTGCTCAGAGTATGAATCAAGGGTTCAGTGCATATTGAACTGGGATCTGTCTTCACTGCACAGGAATTGGGATGTGACAATAAATCAGGAATTGGTTGTGGACCAGACTGAGCAGGAGCCTCACTGCAATTCATTGCCATTCACCTGAGCAGAAATCTGTTAGAACGTATCTCTTTCGAGGAAACAAATTAACTCACAGAACTGCTTCATTATCCACAGTCTGTACATTCCTGGACAGTAAACGAGAATGGGCGAGAGGTTTGGGACGATTCCTGGAAATAATATGGCCCGATTGGCAACAGTTTGCAGACGGTTTTGAAAGGGTAGATCCTGCAGGGCAAAATTTCTGGGAAGATGAAGTTCAGAAGCCAGAGAAGCAAGCTACCAAAATGACTCTGTAGCAGTAGCCACATGTTTAGTTGAGCTTGAGCAGAAAGAAGAAGGAATGTAAAGAAATCAGAAAAAAGCAGAAAGGGACCGTAACAATAGAGAGGAGATAAGGGAACTAAAACAGGCATATCAGTCATGCCTTGAGAAATAAGCAAAAGTAGTTGAAAAGTGTAAGAACTCGACAAATTGTTGCGGAACGGAAGATCGAGCATAGCCAACAGCAAAGTGAATTGTTAGTATTCCAGGTGAGGGGCAGCACAGTGCCGCAGTGGATTAGCCCTGCTGCCTCATGGCGCCGAGGTCCCAGGTTCGATCCCGGCTCTGGGTCACTATCCGTGTGGAGTTTGCACATTCTCCCCGTGTTTGTGTGGGTTTCGCCCCCCCCCCCCCCCCCCCCCAAGCCCAAAAACGTGTAGGGTAGGTGGGAGTGGCCACGCTAAATTGCCCCTTAATTGGAAAAAACGAATTGGGTACTCTAAAATATATATTTTTAAAAAGTATTCCAGGTGAGAAATTTTGAACAGTAGTGTGATTTGGCTGTTTCAGAACAAAACCGCGTGCAGGCAGAACAAGATCAAGCCCAAGAGCAGGTTTGTGAGGGTCACAAAGAATCCAGCTCAAGTTTGTAAGGTCAAAAAGAAAATAACTTTATTTACAATTATATATACACAGCAGCAGTAGTTCAGCACTGCTTCTTACTATAGCTGGTACCACACTGGTCAGCTTTCTTTATACAGGTGTAACTGGTAATGATTCCCCCCCCCCTCATTGGGGGAGCTCACACTCCACCTGAGTAGTTTACATCCTGAGGTGTTGGAGGAGAATCTGTCTCTGAGCTCCAGTTGTTTCTGGCTGTACCCCTGCTCCCTGACCTGATGTGTTCTTCTGTCTGCTGGCTGCCTTTTCGGAGTTTGAAGCCTGGACTATGGCAAGGGTGAACGGTGCTACAACCAGTTGGATGGAGACCAGTTGCTTGCAGGGGAAAGAGAGGATGGAGCTGACTGTCTGCAGTTACCTCGCCTGGGAATCATACTTGTTGCTGCTGCTTTTCTGCATAATGCTGGGAGTGGAGCATGGAGTGGATTTTGATTGGCCTGCTGCCAGGTTGAAAGTGGAGGAGAATGGACTCGCTTTTGCAGTTTTGGACTGGATGGTGTCTGGAGACCAGATGCCGGGGCTGTGAGAGAAACAGGGCAGTGGCCCAATTGACTATGTGTACTGTTTGTGCTGATGTTGGTTTTGTTTTATTATTGGGGGATTGTATGGTTATTATTATATTTTTGTTGTGCATTGTTATTTTGGACCAAGCGACTGGATGCTCGCCAGTTGGGGCCTCCTGGCTTCTGTGCACTGGGGGTTGAGGGGTCCTGCCTGGTGCTAGTGAGGGGGAGGGATGTTCTCTCTCTCTCTCTCTCCTTAACCGCGTGCTTCTGGTGGACTGAGCTGCTTACGGACACCTCTTCACCGACATGGGACTGCTGCTGGAGCCAGGGGAGAGTGAGGGAGGGGAGTGTGCACCGGTTTGAACACTGGTGGCTTTGCCTTATACTATATTGTTTGTTGAGTTTCTTGTAGTTGCTCTGTATTTTGTCTTTTTTTTTGTAAAGGTCTCTCTCTCTTTTGTTTTGTCCCGTATTGGTGTGTTTTTCACCAATTTTCTAGTGGTCTGCGCTTCTCAATTGGGCAACTTTGGGGCTACCATGGGGGGGGGGGGGCATGACAGGTGGCCATATGCTGGCTTAGCAGCTGGTGGTTTGTTTATGGGAACTGTTTTGGGTTGAACTGTGCCTCCTTTTGGAAGGGGAGGGTGTGTTTTTTTTCTCTCTCTCTCACACCGTGCCGAGTACCAGTGTGTCCATTTCCGGTGGTCTGTGCTGCTCGTTTGGAAACCTTTCCACTGATGTGGGCTACTGTTGGAACCCGGGTGTGGGGACATGGGGTGGTGGTGGTGGGTGGGTGCTGGCTTGAGAGCTGGTGATTTTGTACCCCTGTTCAAAGTTTTGTGAGCCCATATCATTGGTCTGTACACTTGCCACCTCGCTGTGTGACATATAACAGGCCCGCCCATGCCACAAACTTCGGCCCAAACACAAACCCTCCCAGGGCCTCAAACAGGTACCGCCACTCCACCCGGTCAAATGCCTTCTCCGTGTCCATAGACATCACTACCTCCAGTACCTGAGCTCTCGATAAGGTCATTATCACATTTAACAGTCTCTTGATATTACTAGAAGGCTGCCTGCCCTTTATGAAACCTGCCTTGTCCTCCGCAACCACCCCTGGGACACATCCTTCCATTCTTGCCGCCACCAACTTAGCCAGCACTTTATCATCCATATTTAACAGTGATATGGGCCTATGCGACCCACATTTCTACAGGTCTTTCCCCTTCTTTGGTATCAATGTGATCATTGCCTGCGTCATTGCCTCCGGCAGCTCCCCCTTCTCCAACGCCTTATTAAACACCCCAAGAGATGAGGCGCCAGGTCCGTCGCAAACTCCTTAAAGAATTCCAACGGACAACCATCGGGCCCCATGGACCCGGGCCCTCAGGAGGCCATATTCGGGGTGTCGGACCAGCTGGGGTTGGAAACGGATGCGGAGGCAGATGTTGTAGCCTTTGCCTCGTTGATCAACATCTCCACCCTGTGCCCTGGTGGATGGACTTGCTGGAATTCTTGATGCTTGAGAAGGTCAAATTTGAACTGAGGGGATGGATGGGGGGGTTTCTACAATTCATGGGTGTTATTCATTATGCACTTTCGAGAATTGGATCACATCGAACATTAGGGGGGGGGGCGGTGCTGGGAGGTTTGGGGGAAGGGGCACCGTATGTGTTAATGGTAACTATGGGCGATTCCTGATTCCTTTTTGTCATTTGTTTATGTTAACATACGGAATAATGTTTGGGGGTTTGGTGGGAGGATGGGATCGTTGTTATTGATATGGGGATTGACATTACATTCGTTACTGATTATTGTTTATTGTTGGGTGTAAATTTGGTAGAAAATGTGAAAAAGGAGAATAAAAATATTTTTTAAAAAAACATCGGGCCCCAGGCACCCCCCCTACTTCATACCCCTGATACTATCCCATACCTCCCTCATCCCCAAGGGCTCCTCTAGCACCTGCCTCTTCTCTTCCTCCAACTGTGGAAACCAGTTTGTCTAAAAACCATCTCATGTCCCCCTCTTCACCTCCTGGGTCCGTCCTGGTCAGCTTCTTATAATAATACCTAAATACTTTGTTTATCTTCCCCGGCTCTGACACCACATCTCCTGCCTCAGTCCGTATTTTCAATATTTCCCCGGACACCGCCTGCCTTCATCGCTGATGCGCTAACATCGACTCGCCTTCTTCCTGTATTTGTACTGCACCCACCTTGTCCTACGCAGCTGTCCTACCACCCTCCCCATCGTCAATCTATAATAATAATCATTATTGTCACAAGTAGGCTTACATTAAACTGCAATGAAGTTACTGTGAGAATCCCCTAGTCGTCACACTCCGGCGCCTGTTTAGGTTTCCTGAGGAAGAATTCAGAATGTCCAAATTACCTAACAGTACATCTTTCGGGACTTGTGGGAGGAAACCGGAGCACCCGGAGGAAACCCACGCAGACACGGGGATAACGTGCAGACTCCACGCAGACAGTGACCCCAAGCTAAGAATCGAACCTGTGACCCTGCCGCTGGGAAGCAACAGTGTTAACCACTGTTCTCTCTATCTAGCTAATCAATCTCGTTCACTAGCCGTTCATATTCCTCCCTCCTTTCCCTCTCTGCATGTGCCTTGAACAAGATCATCTCCCTCCAGACCACCGCTTTTAGCGCTTCCCAAAATATGGCCGCCTACACCTCCCCGTTTTGGGTCCATTCTACATAAACTTTAATCACAGACTGCACTTCACTGCAAAACCCTCTGTCTGCCAACAACCCCGAATTGAGCCCCCACTTGTGTCTCTGCTCCTATCCCGATCTCAGCCCACCTCCAGCCAAAGGGGTGCATGGTCCGAAATTATTATTCCCGTGTATTCTGCCCCCTCCACCCCAACCAAAACCTCCCGGCTCACAACAAAAAAGTCGACTCTACACCCTATATACATGTGAGAAAAAGGAAGACACCCTTCCCACGGGTGCTTGAAGCTCCACAGGTCCACCATACCTATCCTTTCCATAAACCCACCCAGCTCCTTTGCCATTCGTATTCTACCCATTGACCAGGGACTCCATCTATCTACTCTCGGCTTTAGGACACTATTTCATAATCATCTGATGCGTGGCCAAGTCCAGGATCGCTGCCCTCAACCCCCTCATAAAATATACTTCATCCCAATTTGGTACATATACATTCGCCAATGCCATCGGTGTCCCCTGTAATACTCCACCCACCATCACTACCATCTACTACCCGGGTCCCTCACTTCCTTCCTCACGAACCCCACTTTCTTGCTCATCAAAATGGCCAGCCCCGCAACTTTGAATCAAACCCCGAGTAATAAACCTGTCCCACCCATCCCTTTCTTAACCTAACCTGGTCCTTCATGTGGAGGTGTATCACCTGCAGAAAGACCACCTCCGCTTTTAAAGTCCTTAGGTTCGCAAAGACCATTGACCTCTCGTACATTCCATATTACTAGCTGTACAGGGGGCTTGCACCGCCATTCCCCTCCACCATCCGCCATCCTCGCCTTTTGACTCCACCCCTGTTAAAATTTCATCCTGTACCTGGCCCATCCAAGATGGCCTCTTTCTCCGCCCCGACAACATTTCTTCTCCAACCTTGCTGCATCGCATCCCCTACCCTTCTCCCCCCCCAACACCCCCCCCCCCCCCCATCCCCCAAGGACCATATCTCTCGGCTTTCTCCCCCACCACTTCCGTTCACCAGCATTACCTGTTAGCGTGGTGTGGCGAATGTATTCACCTAAGTATGAACTGTCTGTATAGTGCTGTGACCTATGACCTGGAAATGATAATACGGTCCACTTCCAGGTACTGTACTGGAACCCCGGTGGGTTCCGCCTCTGGCTCCGCCCTCCCCGGGGTGATATATAGACCGGTCACCTGTGGGTGGCACTCATTTGTACAGCAGACACTGGCAGGCGAGTTCCTGGATAATAAAGCCTTATATTTACTCGTTCTCACAGTCTCGCAGTGAATTAACGGTATAACAATTTATTATCCAGCGACATCACCATGGAAGGCGCTCTAAAGCCAGATAAACTCGAACTCGACGCGCGAGCAACAGAGGCCACACTGGCTTCGCTGTTTCGAGGCTTACCTTGACTCCTCCGCAACGCTTCCCTCTGAAACCCTCCAGCTGCGACTGCTCCACGCTCGGGTGAGCCATCAAATCTCCGTGATGATCGAGAAAGCTGCCACGTACGAGGCGGTGGTCGCGACCCTCAAGGCGCATTTCGTGAAGCCCATAAATTAGGTGTTTGCGCGACATCTCCTCACTAAAGGGCAGCACGGTAGCATGGTGGTTTGCATAAATGCTTCACAGCTCCAGGGTCCCAGGTTCGGTTCCCGGCTGGGTCACTGTCTGTGCGGAGTCTGCACGTCCTCCCCCTGTGTGCGTGGGTTTCCTCCAGGTGCTCCGGTTTCCTCCCACAGTCCAAAGATGTGCGGCTTAGGTGGATTGGCCATGCTAAATTGCCCGTAGTGTCCTAAAAAAAGTAAGGTTCAGTAAGGGGGTTGTTGGGTTACGGGTATAGGGTGGATACGTGGGTTTGAGTAGGGTGATCATTGCTCGGCACAACATCGAGGGCCGAAGGACCTGTTCTGTGCTGTACTGTTTTATGTTCTATGTACCCGCCGTCAACGCGCTGGGGAATCGCTGGACGAGTACCTGAAGCTACAGATCCGGGACACCTATATCAGGCGGTGGTTGCTGGAAAATGGGACCACTGACCTACGGGACACGGTAAAGCTAGCTACCTCGTTAAAGGTGGCCTACCAGAGCCTGTGTGTTCCCCGTGGACCCGGCGAACCCCTTGTGAACACCACCGTCGGGACTACGTCAGAGGCCTGTGCCGTGTGGCTGCCCATCCAGACCGGGGAACCACAGTGCTACTTCTGCGGCCAGGGTCAGCACCCCCGACAGCGTTGCCCAACCCGCACAGCAACGTGCAGCGACTGTGGGAAAAAGGGACACTTCGCCAAAGTCTGTCTGGACCGACCTAAAGCCCAGAAGTTAAAAAGTCAACAGGCCCGATCCATGAACTCACAGGCCCGAAGACCCCACAATGTGGCTGCGTGCCTGCCGGGAACGCTCCCTTCAGACACGTCATCAGCCTCGTGCGACTCGTGGGGGCCGTCTTTGCGAACCTCACTCCCGACTGTAAGCCCGTCGCCATCAGGAGCAGGCGGTACAGTGCACAAGACATGATTTCTATCAAGTCGGAGGTCCAGCGACTGTTGTGGGAGGGTGTCATCGAGGCAAGCAACAGACCCAGGAGATCACAAGTGGTGGTTGTTCGGACAAGGGAAAAGAATCAGATGGTTGTGGACTACAGCCAGACCATTAACCGGTTCACGCTACTGGATGCATACCACCTCCCCCGCATAGCGGAGATGGTCAACCAGATCGCACAGTACCGGGTGTTCTCAATGGTCGATCTGAAGTCGGCCTACCACCAGCTCCCAATCTGCCTGGAAGATCGCCACTACACGGCCTTTGAAGCAGCCGGCTGACTCTGCTACTTCCTCAGCGTCCCTTTCGGCGTCACTAATGGGGTCTTGGTCTTTCAGAGAACGATGGACCAAATGGTGGACCAGTACGTTTTGCGGGCTACATACCCATATTTGGACAATGTTACCATCTGCGGCCATGACCAGCAGGACCTGGACGCCAATCTTCAGAGGTTCCTCCAGGCCGCCCAATCCCTCAACCTCGCATATAACAAAGAGAAGTGCGTTTTCCGCACAACCGGCTAGCCATCCTCAGCTAAGTCGTGGAGAACGGAGTCCTAGGGCCCGACCCCGACCGTATGCGCCCCCTCATGGAACTTCCCCCTCCCCACAGCCTCAAGGCCCTCAAACGATGCTATTCTCCTACTATGCCCAGTGGGTCCCCACTTATTAAAACCACCACTTTTCCCCTGACGGATGAGGCCCGCTTGGCCTTCAGTCGCATCAAGGCCGACATCACCAAGGCCACTATGCACACGGGAGTCAATCCCCTTCCAAGTAGAGAGCGATGCATCAGACGTCGCACTCCTCGGTTGAAAAGGAAGCACAAGCCATAGTAGAAGCTGTGCGGCATTGGAGGCACTACCTAGCCGGTAGGAGGTTCACCCTCGTCACCGACCAGCGGTCGGTTGCCTTTATGTTTGACAACGCACAACGGGACAAAATCAAAATTGACGAAATCTTGAGGTGGAGGATTGAACTCTCCACCTACAATTATGATATCAAGTACCGTCCTGAGAAGCTCAATGAGCCCCCAGATGCCCTGTCCCGCGGCACATGCGCCACGCGCAAGACGATCAATTTCGGGCTATTCACGATGACCTCTGTCACCCAGGGGTCACCTGGCTTCCCCACTTTATTAAGGCCTGCAACCTGCCCTTCTCCACCGAGGAGGTCAGAGCCATGATCAGGGACTGCCAGGTCTGCGCAGAGTGTAAACCGCACTTCTACCGGCCAGACAAGGCCCGCCTGGTAAAGGCCTCCCGGCCCTTTGAGGTCCTAAGTATCGACTTCAAAGGGCCCCTCCCCTCCACCAACCGTAATATATACTATCTAACCATTGTCGATGAGTACTCCCACTTCCCATTCGCTGTCCCCTGCCCCGACATGACCTCGGCCACTGTGATAAAGGCACTGCACAGCATCTTCACACTGTTCGGTTTCCCTGCATACGTCCACGGTGACCGGGGCACATCGTTGATGAACGATGAGCTACGTCAGTACCTGCTCAGCAAAGGCATCGCATCGAGCAGGACTACGAGCTATAACCCACAGGGAACCAGGCGGGTGGAGAGGAGAATGCAACGTTATGGAAGGCCGTCCTTCTGGCCCTCCGGTCTAGAAGTCTCCCGACCCCCCGCTGGCAGGAGGTCCTCCCCGACGCCCTCCACTCCATTAGATCGCTCCTCTGCGCAGCCACGAATGAGACCCCTCACGTCCGGTTGTTTGTCTTCACTAGGAAGTCCATCTCCGGGGTCTCGCTTCCATCCTGGCTGACAACTCCGGGATCTGTCCTTCTCCGGAAGCATACGAGAAGCCATGAGACCGACCCACTGGTCGAGAGGGTCCAGCTGCTGCACGCTAACCCCCAGTACGCCTACATCGCGCACCAGGACGAACGGCAAGATACGGTCTCCCTTGGGGACCTGGCGCCAGCTGGTTCCCCGCCAACGCGCCCCCCCCCCCCCACCTACATCCCCCCTTCCCCGCTGCCTACTGCGACCCCCAGCACCCCTTGCGCCCCCCCTGGGTCTCCTGTATTGTCCCGCGCCTGCACTGCCGCCACACACCACCCCCCTGCCTACCCCCAACCCTCAATCGTTTCCGACACGCCGGACTGAGGCTCAAACTCCAGACACAACTCCCCCGGAGTCACCACCTGCAACAACCGTGCTCGCAGAATCTCCAGAGCTGAGGAAGTCTAAAAGAACGATCCAGCCTCCAGACAGACTGAATATTTGATGACCCCACGTCACCCCCGCTGGACTTTAACAAGGGGTGAATGTATTGAATGTATTCACCCATGTATGAACGGTCTGTATAGTGCTGTGACCTATGACCTGGAAGTGATGATACAGGCTACTTCCAGGTACTGCACTGGAACCACGGTGGGCTCCGCCTCTGGCTCCGCCCTCACCAGGGCCATATATAGCCCGGCCACCTGTGGGTGGCACTCATTTGTACAGGCGGGTTCCTGGATAATAAAGCCTTATATTTACTCATTCTCACAGTCTCGCAGTGAATTGACGGTATAACACATGGCAACCCTTGCCCAAAGACTCCTCCTACTGATCCCCACCCCTCCCTTACCCTCACCTCTTTGTTCTGTGAAGAAGGCTCCCTGTTGACCTCCCCCACCCAGCCAAAGACTCATCTCGGACTACAGGTCACATCCCCAAAGACAAACAAACAGAACAGCAACAGGCAGCAAGGTTGGGCGGGGGGGAGACGGTTGGCTCATTATAAACTTTTCACCCTGCTGCCTTATGTTAACCTAACAGTAACAAGACGAAAACCCCTCCACATCGGAGGGAAACTCCCCCCTCCAACCCCCACTCTACCCGTATTCTCCATTATTTCAGAGTGCCAGCACCTCCATCTCCCCAAATTGTTCAGTTCTCCCCCAGTTTATGCTATAAAGTCATTGGCTGCTTCTGGGATCTCAAAATAATTATAATATTCCCGGCCTTCATAAGTCGCCCATAGTTTTGCCGTGTAGAGCACCCGAAACCTGATCTGCCTTCGATATAAAACCGCCTTGGCTTTGTTGAACTCCGCACGCCATTTTGCCAGTTCAGTTCCAATGTCTTGGTATATTCAGACCTTGTTCCCCTCCCATTCACAGTTCCGCTTCTCCCTGGCTCACTGCAAGATCTTCTCCTTCTCCACAAACGTGTGGAGTCTCACAATCACCGCCTGTGGCAGCTCCCCAGCTCTTGGCTTCTGCCTCAGAGACCTATGCACTCTATCCACCTCAGGGGCCTTGTCCAGCACCCCTTCCCCACCAGCCCCGCCAGCATCCTCAAAATGTACCTCATGGCACTCACACCTTCCACTCCTTCAGACAGGTCAAGTGTTCACAGATACTCCTCGACCTGTTTTCCTGCCCCTCAACCTTTGCTTTCAATGTCTTGCAAAGGTCTCCTAAGAGCCCCACCTCCTCCTTCAATGCCTCCACCTGGTCGCTGTTGTCCGACATCACCCTCTCAATCTCTCGGATCTGCGACCCCTAAGCCGTCAGACATTTCTCCACTCTCTCCATCGAGCCCTTCAGAGGTGCCACAGCCCCTTCGATGGACTTCGAGCAATCCTCCTGCATCTTCCTCTGCTGGCCAAACTCTTCCTTGATGAAGGCCATCAATTGTTCCATCTGGGGCTTTGTTACTTGCCCTTCCCCCTCTGCCATCCTTCCACTGGCTGCTGCACCACAAGTCTCTTCCAACTCCTTGGCCAGAATTTTCATTTTCTTTTCCGGGCAGGGTAACCAGCGGACATGCCACTCCGGGGGGGGGGGGGGGGGGGGGACTTCTCCTCCGACCTCCAGTTACTTTTCCGTCGAAGTTACAAACAGTTATGGGTAAAAATAGCTCTTTACTGCGCCTTCAAGCAGGAGCTGCCCTTTGTGCGACCACTCACACTATGGCCGCCCCCCCCCCGGATGTTCGTAGAGGTTAAAACCCTGATGTTACTGTGTCTCAGTGCCTTGTGCTCTGCGCTGCCAACAGATGTTCGCAAAGGTGACATGGGGAAACAGTCATGGGGCAGAACCAAGGGGATCCTTTCTCTGTGCTACCTCAATGTAATGAAGGACAAGATAAGCACCCTAATGCCTATGTCGAGAGATTAAAAACACACTTTGACAACATACACTCGGGCGTTCATTGAGTGTGCATGCCAGAAACTGTACAAGTCAAATGGGTCCGAGCTCTGATATCCCATGAGAGACAGCAAAAGGATGTCAGAGTCATGACCCCGAGTGACCCCGTGCATACTGTAGCCTGGGAACTGGAATGTTAACCCAGGTTTGGGAGCAGGAGGTAGTCTAAAAGGCAAAAACGGGAAAGAAAGCAAAAATGAACCCAGCCATGGTAACGCAATCCACCCCGGCTTGGAGAAGTGAGGGAAATGGTAAGAGTCCCAATCCACCATCCTCCAACTTGCCCGCTGGCAAGAGCGAACTACGACAAGGACAAATCACAAAGGGTCAGAGGATTTGGGTAAGGACAGGACGGTTGGACAGTTGTTAGCACTGCTGCCTCACAGCAACAGGGTCTCGGGTTCTGTTTTTGGGTGACTCTGTGTGGAGTTTCCGCACCCGGAGGAAACCCACTCACACAGGGGGAGAACGTGCAGACTCCGCACAGACAGTGACCCAAGCCAGGAATCGAACCTTGGACCCTGGAGCTGTGAACAAACAGAGCAACCCACTGTGCTACCGTGCTGCCCCACATTTGGGACTAGCCCTGAAACTACGATTAAACAGAATCCGCAGGCAAACCTTTTCACTGTACTAGATATTAGTAACAGTTTTTGGTCCATTCTGATCACTGGGGGCATGTCAGTACAAATTTGCGATCACATTTAGGAACAGGCAAAAATCTAGACCTAGGGATCCATAATTCTCCGTCCATCTTCCACCAGCATTTAGCAGTCGGCCTGCAGGAATTTTCTCAACCCGAATATTTGGTTAAGTACATTGATGATTTACTTTTACAGACTGAAACGAGAGAGGAACATCTCACCATGTTGGGGGAACTACTAACCCTTTTGAGCACTATGGGTCGAAAGGTAAACCCAAGAAAGTGCAAATAATCAAAGACTGGGTTACCTACATAGGAGCCACTAATAGCCATAAATTGGTAGTTTCAATATTAAAACTGCCCTTACCAAGAGACCAGAAGGCACTGAAATCTTTTCTGGGACTGATCAGCCATTGTAGGAATCACATTGATGGATCTGCTATACTGGCCACGCCCTTAAATTCCCTCTTGAAGCCAAACGAACCCTGGGTCTGTAATGACCAGCACACATAAGCAATCATTAACCTGGAAAGGCCTCTTGCAAAATCCTCCTCATTACAAGCCCCAGACTCACACCTATCATTCTCAATGGAGACCGCACCCTCCCCT
Source organism: Scyliorhinus canicula (assembly GCF_902713615.1). Taxonomy (NCBI): domain Eukaryota; kingdom Metazoa; phylum Chordata; class Chondrichthyes; order Carcharhiniformes; family Scyliorhinidae; genus Scyliorhinus; species Scyliorhinus canicula. The sequence continues at coordinate 177,320,292 of NC_052151.1, forward strand.
ATCGCTTTGTCAACTGTCCTCTTACAGGAGCATCATGGGAGGCTGTGCCCAGTGCCTTACGCATCCAGACAGATTGCACCTGTGGAGCAAGTTTCTCTGTCTGTGAGCGCCAATTGCTGGCAGACTTCTGGGCAGTACAACATTTATCGTACATTATGAGATTAAGTCCCTTAAATATTCTTACCGAGCATACCTCAGTACAACTTTTGCTGGATGGAAAAATTAAAGTTGGTACAGTCAAAACCAGCTTATAGCTGGTTGAATTTTAATGTAACAAGGCAGAGATATTTAATGTAACAAGGCAGTTACTTGTGTCAAATCACCACGCTCCTGGCTGACAACTTCAACAATTTCATCTACAAGGAAGTACCTAATGAATGTCAGGTTTATTCCACAAAAGATCCCAAGGGACCATTAATGTCAAAAACACAAGGGGTGAGAGAGAGTAATAGGACGGCATAGTAGCACAGTGGTTAGCACTGTTGCTTCACAGTGTCAGGGTCCCAGGTTCAATTCCACTTGGATCATTGCCTGTGCGGAGTCTGCACATTCTCCCTGTGTCTGTATGGGTTTCCTTGGGGCGCTCTGGTTTCCTCCCACAAGTCCCGAAAGATGTGCTGTTAGGTAATTTGGACATTCTGAATTCTCCCTCCGTGTACCCAAACAGGCGCCGGAATGTGGCGACTAGGGTCTTTTCACAGTAACTTCATTGCAGTGTCAATGTAAGTTTACTTGTGACACTAATAAAAATTATTATGAAATGAAATGAAAAATGAAATGAAAATCGCTTATTGTCACGAGTAGGCTTCAATGAAGTTACTGTGAAAAGCCCCTAGTCGCCACATTCCGGTGCCTATCCGGGGAGGCTGGTACGGGAATCGAACCGTGCTGCTGGCCTGCTTGGTCTGCTGTAAAAGCCAGCGATTTAGCCTTGTGAGCTAAACCAGCCCCTTTATTATTAAGGGAATAACCCCTAACCCCTATTATTAAGGGAAGGGAAGTTCAAAGGGCAAGAGGGGCACTTTAAAACATTTTGTAGATGGTGAAAACGACAGGGGGCAGAATTCTCCGTCAGTCGATGCCGGAATCGGGAAAAGCGATTGGGTGAAGAGTCAGTTCAAATGCCAAAATTGCGGCGGGTGGCAATTTGACACCAAATCGCAATTCTCCATCACCTTGACAGCGGCGTCAATGCAGTTTGGAACACATGTACAGTAAACATCGTTTGAATATTAGTGGGCCCAACCCAGTATTCTCCTTGGCCTCCGCGATGCTCTGTCTCCGATGGGCCAAGTTCCCGATGGCGTGGTTCACTTGTGCTTTTAAAATCATGAAACCGGCGTCGTGGCTACTGAAGGGGAGAGAAAGGGTGCGGAAAGTGTCCAACATCGCCATAGTTTCCTGACAGTTGTCCTGCTGGCCGAGGGGCTTCTGCCAGGACTGGAAGGAGTAGTGGGGTGTGGCCGGGAGGTGGGCTTGAGGGTCAGGGTGGTCAGGAACAGAACACCATTGCCGCAGCCGGCATGGCAGCCATGCAGCTGCCGTTAACAGCCCACTGTGAACTTAGGGCCATGGGTCGTATAGGTGTCCCCCCAGGGTACCCCCCTCCAGGCGCCTTCTGGTCCCAGCTGACCTATCAGCTGTGTGGTCACGCTGCAGCACAACCAGTGCCATCTTGTTGGCTGGGATGAATACGTATGGGAACTGTAATGTGTATATGTGGCTGCAGCTAGTCAGCCTCTCGAATGTCAGTTACAGACCCGACAGAAGCCACTCGGCCAGCAAGACAACTGTCAGGTTGCTCCGGTTTCCTCCCACAGTCCAAAGATGTGCAGGTTAGGTGGATTGGCCATGCTAAATTGTCCCTTAGTGTCCAAAAGGTTAGGTGGGGTTACTGGGATAGGGTGGAGGTGTGGACTTAAGTAGGGTGCTCGACTTCTGGTGGTGGCCATGGTGTGAGTGGTCACACACAGGGCAGCTCTTGCTCGAAGGCACAGGAAAGAGTTATTTTTAGTTGATATTGGGTGGAATTTTGATGAAAATAATAATAATAACCTATTATTGTCACAAGTATGAAGTTACTTTGAAAAGCCCCTAGTCGCCACATTCCGGCACGTGTTCAGGTAGGCTGGTACAGGAATTAAACCCGCACTGCTGTCCTTGTTCTGCATCATAAAGCAGCTGTCTAGCCCACTGAGCTAAATCGTGCGATCGGTCCACCTCAGCGACCTTGTTTAGCACCAATTCTGCCACCAGCCCCATCAGAATCTTCGAGACGTACCTCGTGGCACTTACACCTTCCACTCCTTCAGGCAGGCCCACTATTCTCAGGTTCTGCCTTCTCAAGCTGTTCTGCTCCTCCACCTTTGCCCTCAACATTCTGCAAAGGTCTCCTAGGAGCCCTACCTCTGCCTCCAGAGCCACCACACATTGCTGTGGTCCGAGATCACTCCTTCAATCTCCAGAATCTGCGACCCTTGCAGCTCCAAACACTTCTGCACGAACCATTCAGGGATGCCTAAGCTCTTTTGCTGGCCTTCGAGCGATCCTCCTTTATTTCCTTCCTCTGTTGTCGGAATTCCTCCTTATTAAAAGCCATCAACTGCTCCATCTCGGGTTTTCCACCTTGCATCAGCCCTTCCCCCTCAGCCATCCACACACTGGCTGCTACGCCACAGATTCCCTCCAACTCTTTGGTCAAGTCTCTCACCGTCTTCTGCCAGGCTTGATAACCAGCGGGCATACCACTCCTGGGGGAAACTACTCCTTTGATCTTCATATATCTCTTGGTAAATGTGTATGCCCAAAATTTGGACGATGTTGGTTTCATGAGGGAGTTGCTAGCAGCGATCCCGGATTTGACCATGCACCAGTTGATCATGGGAGGAGAATTTAATTGTGTCCTTGAGCTGAGGGTGGATAGGTTGAGTCCCGGGTCGATTGGTAGGGTACGAATGACAAGGGAGCTGGGGGGTGGGGGGGGGGGGGGGGGGGGGAGTTATGGAGAGCATGGGTATGGTGGATACATGGCATTTTCAGAACCCAGGGGAAGGGAGTATTCCTTCTTTTCACACGTCTATAAGGTGTATTCGAGGATTGATCTCTTTGCGGTGAGTTGGGAGGTTTTGGTTGGGGTGGAGGGGGCAGAGTATGCGGTGATACTTATCTCGGTTCATGCACCCCATTGGCTGAACATTCGGTTTAGATCGGGACGAGAGCAAAAGCTGGGGTGGAGGTTTGGTTCGGGGTTGTTAGCAGATGGTTGTTTTTGTGATAAGGTGCGGGCGGTGATTAAGGAGTATATGGAGATGAATCAGAATGGGGAGGGCGGTAGGGCAACTGCAAAGGTCTCCCCAGTGAATGAACTGGGACAGCGGGCTAATTTAGGGGATGCCATTTACAGTAGCGAGGGATAGGCTTAGGTATTTGAGAATGGACGGGGCTCCATAAGTGGTACTTAACGAAGCTGGTGGAGGAGGCCAGGGAGGATCTTAGGAGGTGGGATATACTGTACTTAACGTTAGCCGGGAGAGTCCAAGTGGTTAAAATGAATATTTTGCCAAGGTTCTTTATTTTCCAGGCTTTCCTGATCTTTATACCAAAGGCCTTTTTTCGGAAATTAGTCACGATTATTTTGGATTTTGTATGTGTGGGGAAGAAGCTGAGGGTGGGGAGGACCCTGCTGCAGAGGCAGAGGCAGCAGGGGGCGGGGGGGGGGGGGGGGGGTTGTCGTTGCCAAACCTGCTTCATTATTACTGAGTAGTGAATGTGGATAATGTGTGGCAGTGATGGGAAGTAGAAGGGGTTAGGATGGAGGAGGAATCTTGTAAGGGGTCCACTTTGAGGGCTATGGTGTCGGCAGCATTGCCAATGGCTCCGAGTAGGTATTCAGGGAGCCCAGTGGTGCAGTCCAAGATTAAGATTTGGAATCAGTTCAGGAAGCATTTTCGGGTGGAAGGGATGCCAGGGTGAGGGTGGCGGATAGTGTATACAGGAGGTGGAGGGAAGTGGGGCTGGTCAAGGGGGGGGGGGGATAGTGTATACAGGAGATGGAGGGAAGTGGGGCTGGTCGGGGGGGGGGAACAGTGTATACAGGAGGTGGAGGGAAGTGGGGCTGGTCAAGGTGAGGGACTTGTATTTGGAGGAAGGGTTCGCCAGTGTGGATGAGCTAAGGGAGCGGGTAGAGCTGCCGAGGGGGAGTGAATTCAGGTATCTACAGGTTCGGTACTTCGCGCAAAAGGTCTGGAGGGGATTCCCTAGGTTGCTGGGATATACCCTGCTGGAGCGACTGCTGCTTCCCATGTGGAAGGGGAGGGAAGAATTGGGGATATATACGAGTGGCAGGGGAACAGGGAGGCAAGCTTGTGGTGAAGATAAAGGAGAAATGGGAAGGGGAATTTGGAGGGGAGATCATTTGGGGAGTATGGAGTGAGGCACAGGAAGGGTAAACGGGTCCTCCTTCTGTGCAAGGATGTTAGTTTGAGGTGCTTTACACGGTGTATATTACTCGGATGAGAATGTGTGGGTTCTTCCAGGAGGTAGCAGATGAGTGTGAGAGGTATGGGCGGGGGCCAGCGAATCACACGCACATATTTTGGGGTTGTACAAAATTGGAAAGATTCTGGGCGGGAGTGAGCACTTAAATCTCTATCTACACTGTAACAATAGTTTGTGGTGATATGTATCACTGTAAATACACAAGGGGTTAATGTCATGATCACATTTAAGAGCCTCCGCACATTCGTGTTTAACTGCCTGCCCTTCACAAACCCCATCTGGTCCTCATGGATCATCCCCGGGACACAGTCCTCCATCCTCGCAGCCAGAACCTTCGGCAACAACTTAGCGTCTACATTGAGGAGCGAAATCAGCCTATACGATCCACATTGCAATGGATCCTTGTCCCGCTTCAAAATCAGCGAGATCAGTGCCCGGGATACACCAACCCATATATAAGGACACAGAACACATGATCTTCCTCTTTCCAGTGGAGACACTTAGTGAGTACACAGAGTTGATTGAACACATCTTACCCACCACGTGGATTGTAGCAGACTGGTTCGTCAGTCTGAGTAGCTACAGCAGGATTAACAGGAGAGTTGAATCCAAGTAGGCGAATCGATAAGTTTAATAAATGTGATAAAGCTATCTCCAAGTCTGAACCTTCCTTTGTCAGAGTGCACATCAAGGAAGCAGCTTATGCTACGTCAAGAGCATAACAAAACATAGTTCTCCTCTGTATCTTTTGCATTTTACCTTGTCTAATATAGTTAATTAGCTGTGTGTGTGTTTTGTATTCTTGCAGAATTTGTGCTTATACTGATCAGCAATAAAGCTGCAATTTTAGACTGTAGTCAACTCACATCTTCGACTCGTTTATCTGGTCATGCTCATTGTCCATAAAACAAGAATTTTTACGCCAACAAGAACACTCACCCTGAGAGCAAGGTCAGAATTTGACCTTGGACCTCCAACTGTCAGGTTGGCAGACATCCTCTGGTAGACCAAGATCTGGAGGGTCTCAGCCTGCTTTGGGTACTCTACAGAGGAGCAGGTGCACCCTTTAGGCCTGTACATTCTCAAAGTCACCTAAATCGATTCCAGAGTATCCAGCTGTTGTTCCTCCTCCTTTTGGGTGCCCAAGGCCCCCTGCCTGACTCCATGAGGAGCCCCACCCCCTCACATGTAGCCACTGATGGATCCCGCCAATGCCTATTGTAATGGAGTGCAAATCCGAGTACAAATCCGACAAATCCAGTGCCCACCACAGAAGCCGCCATCACCTTTCCCCTAGAGACCCTGTGGTACTCGTTATTGGGAACTACAATATCATACATGATGTGCAAGGACTCCTCTGTCCTTTGCTCTAGCCTGTTAATTGCCTCTCACAACTCACCTATGTTGCACTTCTTGTCTGTATTTCCAGCAACTTTGCAATGGCCATTCCCAGAGGTTCATTAACGGACAGTGAGTGCCTATTCCCTGGCAGTGCTTGGAGTGTCAGAGACCTGAGCTGTAACTGCCTCCAACTGCTGTGGAGAGGTGTCAGAATGGACCCTGAGCCTGATCTAAATGTGTGATCCTCCGGGATAAAAGTAAATTACTACAGATGCTGAAATCTGAAACAAACACAGAAAATACTGGACAATCTCATCAGGTCTGACAGCCTTTTCTCTCCACATATGCTGCCAAACCTGCTGAGATTGTCCAGTATTTTCTGGACACACCAAAGTGTGTGTCTTTGTTCTGGGTGAGGGTGCAGGTGAAAGCACCGACAGGTCTTCTTCAAATTGATCCTCATCACCCTCCTTTGAGGTGACCTGGGGACCGTGGCTTAGGTTTGTTTGACTGAATCTGCTGCTGCTTGTAAGAAAGTGAGGATAGATTTAGCTCATAATTAATGGGGTTTCAAGCATAAGATCAGGCATGAGAACCCACTGAGTAGGGACCTTGCCTCTAATCCCACCCACCAATGCAATTAGTCTCCAGATACCACACAAAATATTGGTTCTTCTGCCATTATAAATTCTCCATTCTCTACCTGTAATGGGTGCACATTCATCTTTGCTAACATCCTCCTTTTTACATACATAAGCTTTTATAGTCTGTTTTTATGTTCCTTGCTGATTTACTTTCATATTCTCTTTTCTCTTTCTTTATTGGTTTCTTGGTTCCCCTTTGATGCATTTTAAAATGCTCCCAATCCTCAAGGTTACTAATCTTTTCGGCAACTTTATATGTCTCTTCTTTTGATCTAATAGCATCCGAACTCCCCTTGGTTGGATCACTTTTCCTTCTGGCCTTTATGTAAAGGAATGTAAGTTTGTTGAACACCATCATATCTTTTCCAATCTATCTCAGTCAAGTTGCTCCTCAATATTTCATAGCTTCCGTTGGTTAGATTAAAAACACTAGTTTTGAATTGAATTACATTACTTTCAAACTTCACATAACATTTCATGATATTATGGTCACTCTTACCTCATACTCCTTTACAACAAGAGTATTAATTAGCACTTTCTCTTGCACAATACTAGATCTAAAATAGCCATTTCAATCATTGGTCCTCATCATACTGTTAAGAAAATCATTGTGTATGCATGCCAGGAATTTGTCCTCAGCCTTAGTGTCTTTGACATAGAGTCACCTAGACTTGAAATGTTAGCTTTGTTCTCTCTCCACAGATGCTGTCAGACCTGCCAAGATTGTCCAGCATTTTCTGTTTTTGTTACTGTTAATTAGTTTTACCCAGTCCATATATAGATTGAAATGATTACTGTATTACCCTTGTTACATGCAGCTCTAATTTTCTGAATTATACCAGGCACTACATTACAATTCAATTAATAAAATCTGGAATATAAAACTAGGTTGGTCAGTATCGGTGACCATGAAACTTTCATTGATTGTTGTACAATCACATCTAATGCCCTTTAGGGAAGAAAATCTGGCACTCTTGCCTGCTCTGACCATAACAGCATGGTTGACTCTGAAATGCCCTCTGAAAGGGCTTGGCAAGCCACTCAGTTCAAAGGCTATTAGGGTTGGGCAAAAATGCTGGCCTTGCCAATAATTTTCACATTCCATGAAAGAATACATTTTAAAAGATTTTGCTCATTTGGCCTTGGTCTTCAGATGGAGTTGGTAGCTTCAAAAAAGCTTTGCGCGTCATGATGATCAGCACATTGATGGATCTCTTCATTTTATATGTTCTTTCCTTTTGCATATATTACCATGCAAGTTATTCAAGATTTTCAAAGTATCCCTTCATACAGGTTTCACTGAACATGAATCCTTCCCATGCAATTATTGCATTTAGTATTATTGTTTCCAGTTATTTTTGGCCAGAACCAATCAAGCTCATTTCAGCTGCTATGGCGAGTAGTGAATGCCAGATCTTTGAAATCTGTTTTTTATTCTGCAATAGGACAGAAGGAATTCTTTCAGAAGTTTGAAGAAAAAGGAAGTCTTGTATTTATCTAGCGCCTTTTAGGATCATCAGACACCTCAAAGTGCTTTAAGCCAATGAACTTCTTTTTTGATCTGTTGCCACTGTTGTAGGAAATACAACAGTCAATTTGTATACATGTTCACAAATAACAATCTGTTTTTCTTCTCTTCTCTTCTCCAAAATAGTGTCAAACCTTGTCCATGTAACAGTACAGCAGAGGAGTCAGGCCATTGTGTTAGATTTTAACTTAATTTAAATAGATTTTATAAATATAATCACAAAGCCAGTAACATAGAAATCACCTTAAATCATATGATGGTATAACAGTAGAAAAATTGGTTTGGTTAAACTTCATTGAAAGATTGAGAATGACTACAATAAATTATTTAAATTTCCCATTCATCTTGATTATTTTCTCCACTTAATTCTCCTCAAGTAATTCACTTTTAGATTGGAGATGCTATCTGACTCAATGCCATAGTTACGCTATGTCACCAGTTATTAAAGGTCAATGAATCAGCTTTGGTGAAAATGAGATTGCATTTATTTTAAGATGAGATATGTTATGATCACAGGTTAATAATTTGCAGAAATCACATTGTACTAACTACAGCAGTGCTGTCTTTCATTAAGTACTTTCTTATTCCTGGTTTTGTAACTAGTCTTCTCACACATAGAAAATTAATGCAATTTGATTTGCATATTTAAAGAGCCTTGTTTACAAGATTGCGGCCGGAATTCTCCGGCCGTTGGAATTCTCTGTTCCCACTGGCAGCACACCCCCACCTGCGGGTTTCCCGAAAGCATGGAGTGTTTTCAATAGGAAATCTCATTGACATTGGCATGAACAGAGAATCCCGCAAAACAGAGACACCAGCAAACAGTGCGCCATCGAGAAACACACAGCTGGGGTCCAGAGTATCCAGTCCTGAAAGTAGCTTGAACATAAATTACTTTCTCTATATCATTCGGTAGGTTTTGTGGAGAAGGGCAGAATCAAAAGCTGTGAAAATTGCTTAGGGTGAGGTATTACCATAGCAGGTGAGTTTAATGTATCTTTCTGTCTGGTTAGGGACACGATTTTTGAAACACTAAAGTTGTTACACAGGTCAACCTATCAAGGGTACCAAAGATGCCCTGAGTATATTATAAGATTGTGTAGGCGCTTAGTTCCAAACATGTTTCTGAGAAATACAAATAAGGCCAGTCTATTAATAGTGCACAGTAGACCATTGAATTGATCCATAGTGTCATATTCTTGCCTTGGTTAAGTGCTAGCTTTCATTCTTTCTAATAAACATAATAACATTTCCAATTGGAGGAAGATAAGTTTGTTTTTCTTTTCTTTTAATTGAGCTATCTTAATCAACTTCTTCTGTAGAATATTCACTTTATATTCAATTGCAGCCAAATATCGCTCTTCCTGTTTCCTAAAATGAAAGTAAGTGTTAAAAGTTTACTTGCAGATTCTCAAAATATCTCTCAATATTTTTAAAAATATTTTTATTCAAGGCTTTTCAACAAAAATATAAATATACAAAATATCAAAAGAACAACAAGAGTGCATCAGAAGAACATCACATCAAACCAACAAACAACCCCGACCCTCCAACCCCCCCCGACACCAACTCCCAATCACATCCCGCCTTTCCCATTTTAACCTCCTTACCCCCCAAAAGCTCCCTCCCCTCGCTGACCCCTCAATTCTCCTTGAAGAAATCGATGAACGGTTTCCACTTTGATCCCTTCAATTAATCCCTGCAGAGCGAATTTGATATTCTCTAACTGTAAGAAGTCTCTCTAACATAGCAAAATCTGTCTCCGGGCTATCAGGGAGGCAAAGGCCAATACATTGCCCCTCCCCCCCTCCCCCGCCAGAACACCCTCAAATCTTGGACACGTCCAAAGTATGTGGACGTGATTCGCGGTCCCTCCCTGTGCACTGCCCACACATATCCTCCACCCCCTCAACAAACCTACTCATTCTCACCACCATCACGTGGGCTCTATGCAACACTTTAAACTGAATGACGTACCTCGCACATGTCGAAGACGCATTCAACCCTCCGCAAAGCCTCAGTCCTTATCCGGGTTCTCACCTCCTCTCAAAAATACTCCTCCCATTTGCACGTAACATGCTTCACCAGCGCACCCTCCCACTCCATCAGTTCCTTGTAAATATCCAATACCTTGCCCTTCATCCTGTGACAGAGCTTATCTTCCAGCACCGGAGGTGGCAATTCCAGGAAAGACGGCACCTCTTTCCTCACAAAATCCTGAGCCTGCAGGTACCTAAACCCATTCCCCTTAGGAGACTCAAACAATTCCTCTCACTCCTCCAGCCCTGCAATTTGCCCCCTATAAATAAGTCCCTGAAGTACTCAATCCCCCCCACCCCCACCCAGTCTCGCCGGCACAAACCTATGGTTATCACAAATAGGCACCCACAACGACATACTTTCTAACCCCAAGTCTGGGCTACACTTCTCCCATGTCCTCAAAGCCTATACCACCAATGGACTAACAGAATACCTGACCAGCGAGAATGGCAGAGGCGCCAACAACAAAGCCCTCCAGCACATTCCCTTACACGATCCCAAACCGACCTCTGCTCCACAGCCCATTTCCTCACCATCGCAATGTTTGCAGCCCAATAATAGTTCATCAAATTCGGCAAAGCCAGCCCTCACCCGCCCCCCCTCCACACAACCCCAAAGTCTACCCATTAACTTTCCTGAAAAACAACTTAGGGACAAATATGGGGAGGTTCTGAAACACGAACAGAAACCTAGTCAGCACCATCATTTTTACTTCTGCACACGCCCTGCCAGTGACAACGGCAAAACATCCCACCTCCTAAAATCCCCCTTAAATGCCTCTACCAATCGGGCCAATTTCAACCGTGGAGCTGGGCCCAACTCCACGCCACCTAGATACCATCGTAAACAGAAAATACCCTAACCTCCTTTCCTGCTCCCTAACATTGATCGGGAACACCTCACTCTTTCCGATTTATACCCCAAAAACTGGCCAAATTCCCCTGAAATCCCAATGATCTCCCCAATGCAGCCCAACGGGTCCGAAATATATAACAGATCATCTGCATACAGCAAAATCATATGCTCGACCCGCCCTGCCAAAGTACCCTGAACCCACTCAGTTCGTCCGCACACTCGCCACCAACGCCTGATACAGCAACCAGACCCAGTCCACAAAATCCTGTCTGAACTCAAACTTCCCCAACACCTCGAACAAATATGCCCACTTCATCTGATTCAAAGTAATTCAAAATTTTATGAATCAGTGGACCTATAAAATGGTTTTCCTCATGTACACCACGGGCCTGTGCTGATTCAATGTTGCAGCCAAACCTATAAACTGTGCCACATAGCTTGAGAAAGATAGTATTGATGTCACATGACACAGTTGATCCGCAAATTCCCTGGATATAACAAGGATTCAGAAATCTCCTGGATATATCAGAAGACTTGCAAAATGAACATGCATTATGAGAAAGGCTTAAGCAAGTGCAGTTACACTTATGCCAAATGTTTTCCACAAAACAGTAACTGGTGATTTAAATTTTTGCAAACTCTACATTTGACTATATAAAGTAAATTGTATATTTAACACTGTTAATTTTAGACTTTCGTATCCAGACCATCTGTAATTGCATTTTCTCTGCTCCCTTAGAAATGAAAATCAATAATCACTTTTCTGCATGTCATATATTTATAGCTATTCTTAATATTGCTACCAGAAACTCAACAGGGCAGCACAGTGGCACAGTGGTAGCTTCCCGTTTTCTCAATGCGCCGAGGTTCGATCCCAGCTTTGGGTCACTGTCCATGTGGAGTTTGCACATTCTCCCCGTGTTTGCATGGGTTTCGCCCCACAACCCAAAGATGTTCAAGGAAGGTGGATTGAACATACTAAATTGCCCCTTAATTGGAAAGAAATGAATTGGGTACTCTAAATTTATTTTTTAAAAACTCAATACAAATGCCAAACATAAAGGAAATGAGCAGTTAATAAGGACTAATCATCCATCTGCCTCACCTTTTCAGTATACCATCGATCCCTTTAAAATCTATCATCCTTGTCTTCAGGAATACTTCAATTTCATGGAGCTCCTCCTATTAAACATCAATACAATAACATGAATGAAGGTGAAAAAATCTTGAGAAATGGAAATGAACAGCAGATCTACTGAGAATGGGAATCTGAGCGGGGAGAGGGAAAAAAACATAGAAATGAAAGACAGAGAAGTAGAAAGCAAAGGTGGAACGCAGAAGAAACAAGAGCTAACAGCAAATAGGGTCATAGTGCAAAAAGTAATGTGTAAAAGCATCAAAAATATGTTTAAAGACACTGTGTCCGAATGCACCGAGCATTCGCGATAAGGTAGATAAATTAACAGCGCAAATTGGTAAACACGGATACGGTATGATTCTGATGACGGAGACATGGTTTCAGGGTGACCAAGGCTGGAAACCGAATATCCAAGAGTATTCAATATTTAGGAAGAACAGACAAAAAGGAAAAGCAGGTGAGGTGGTGCTATTAGTCATATATTTAGGAAGGGTTAAAAAAAAGGGAATGGAGGTGGGTGGTGTTATTAGTTAAGGATCAAATCAGTGCGAAAGTGCGAGAGGATATTGGCTCAGAAAATCTAAATGTAGAAATGTAAGAAGCAACAATGGCTGGAAAAGATTAGTGGGAGTTGTCGATAGGCCTCCAAACAATAGTGGTAAGGTAGGGGATGAAATGAAATGAAAATAAAAATGAATGAAATGAAAATTGCTTATTATCACGAGTAGGCTTCAAATGAAGTTACTGTGAAAAGCCCCTAGTCGCCACATTCCGGCGCCTGTTCAGGGAGGCTGTTACGGGAATCGAACGGTGCTGCTGGCCTGCTTGGTCTGCTTTCAAAGCCAGCAATTTAGCGTTGTGCTAAACAGCCCCTGTCACTGAATAGGAAATTCTAGGTTCATGTTACAAGGGAGCTAAAGTAATCTTTAATCTACACATAGATTGGGCAAATCCAATTAACAACAATACTGTAGCAGATGAATTCCTGGAGATGGTTTTTCAAATCAGCATGTTGAAGAACTAACTAAGGAATATGCTATCCTTAATTTGGTATTATGCCATTAGAAGGAATTAATAAATAATTTTGTTGTACGGGACCCTGTAGGGAACAGTGACCATAATATGATAGAATTATTCATTAGGGTAAAAAGTGAAGAAGTCTGATATAAAACTAAGGTCCTAAATCTAAACAAAGGAAACTATGAAGGAATTAGGTGTGCGTTGGCTAAAACAGATTGGGGAACTTCATTGTGAGGCATATGGGGTGGTACAGTGGCACAGTGGTTGGCACTGTTGTTTCGCAGCACCAGGGACCTGGGTTTGCTTCCCTGCTTGAGTCACTGTCTGTGTGGAGTTTGCACGTTCTCCCTGTTCAGGTGTGGGTTTCCTCCAGTGCTCAGGTTTGCTCCCAGAAGATGTGCTTGTTCGGTGAATTAGAGATTCCGAATTCTCCCTCTATGTACCCAAACAGGCGCCGGAATGTGGCGACTAGGGGCTTTTCACAGTAACTTCACTGCTGTGTTAATGTAAGCCTACTTGTGACAATAATAAAGATTATTATTAAAAGTATTTTTCTGTGTGCAGCTCAAACAGATTATTTGTACATGAAAAGAAAATACATAATAGGGCAACACAAGGTACACAATGTAAATACATAAACACCGGCATTGGGTGAAGCACACATGAGTGTAGTATTAATCAGATCAGTCCATAAGAGGGTCGTTTAGGAGTCCAGTAACAGCAAGGAAGAAGCTGCTTTTGAATCTGTTTGTGCGTGTTCTCAAACTTTTGTATCTCCTGCCCGATGGAAGAAGTTGGAAGAGCAAGTAAGCCGGGTGGGAAGGGTCTTTAATTATGCTGCCTACTTTCTCAAGGCTGCGGGAGGTTTAAATCGATTCAATGGATAGGAGGTGGGTTCATGTGATGGACTGGGCGGTGTTCACAACTCTCTGAAGTTTCTTGTGGTCTTGGGCCGAGCAGTTGCCATACCAGGCTCTGATGCAGCCAGATAGGATGCTTTCTATTGTGTACAAAACGTTGGTAAGAGTTAATGTGGGTATGCTGAATTTCCTTAGTTTCCTGAGGAAGTATAGGTGCTGTTGTGCTTTCTTGGTCATAGCGCGACGTAGGTGGACCAGGACAGGTCTTTGGTGATGTGCATACTGAGAAATTTGAAGCTGTCGACCATCTCCACCTCGTCCGTAATTTTGCATGCTATGGCATTTCAAATGGTTCTTAAACATTGTGAGGCTTTCCGCCTCTACCATCCTTTCAGGCAGTGAGTTCCAGATTCCCACCACACTCTGGGTGGAAAAGGTTTCCCTCAAATCCTCTGTAAATCACCTGCCTTTGATCTTAAATTTATGCCCCCTGGTTTTTGCGCCCCCCCCCCCCCCCCCCCCCCCCCATTAAGGAGAAAGCTCCTTCTTATCTATCTTTGACAAAGGATCACCTGGACTCGAAGCGTTAGCTCTTTTCTCTCCCTACAATGCTGCCAGACCTGCTGAGATTTTCCAGCATTTTCCATTTGTTTTCTTATCTATCCTATGTCCCTCTTAATTCTGTACACTTTGATCAGGTACCCCCTCAACCTTCTTTGCTCGAAGGAAAACAACCACAGCCTAACCAAGCTCTCTTCATACCTGAAACTCTCCAGGTAACATCCTGGAGAATTTCCTCTGCATCCTCTCTCCTGCAATCACAATCTTTCTCTGGTGTGGCGACCAGAACTGTACACAGTACTCTAACTGTAGCCTAACAAGCATTTTATACAGCTCCATCATAACCTCTCTGCTCTTAAATTCTATAGCTCAGTGAATAAAGGCACGTACCCCATATGCCTCTCTTTAAAAAAAAAAATTATCAAAGGAAATTTTCATTGTGACAAATTAATACACTATACCACCAATACATAAATGTACAAAGCAAAAATAGCACAATCAATACTCAACAACCCAACTAAACCTAACCCTTCAAACATATAACTAACCCCCCCAACAGCTGATGGTGACTCACTCTTTGAAAAAGGAAATGATGGCTGCCATCTCGAGTAGAACCCTTCTACCAATGCCCTAATGATGTACTTGGCCTTCTCCAGTGATAGAGTATTGATTTATTCATAGGGACTGATAGATTATTGATTGATTCATAGTTTATTCACATAGATAGATAGATAGAGAAATACAGCAGAGAACAGGCCCTTCGGCCCACGATGTTGCGCCGAACTTTTGTCCTAGGTTAATCATAGAATTTTGGACAATTTTTCATGGCCAATCCACCCAACCTGCACATCTTTGGACTGTGGGAGGAAACCGGAGCACCCAGAGGAAACCCACGCAGTCACGGGGAGGATGTGCAGACTCCACACAGACAGCGGCCCAAGTCGAAATCAAACTTGGGACCCTGGAGCTGTGAAGCAATTGTGCTATCCACAATGCTACCGTGCTGCCCTTAAGAAGTTAACCTACCGTACTTTCCGGACTATAAAGCGCACCTGACTATAAGCCGCACCCACTGATTTTGAAATTTTTTTTTATTTTGAACATAAATAAGCCGCACACGTATATAAGCCGCAGGTGCTTACCGGTACATTGAAACAAATGAGCTTTACACAGGCTTTAACGAAATACGGCTTGTAACAAAAATAAAAATTAGCGGTAAAGAATAGCCTACCAAGAAAGTCATTGGTCACTGTGGAGCGAAATCAATCCGATTAAGCTCTTAAGATTAACATAGAATCATCAGTTTGAAACATTAAAAATAAATAAATCATGTGTAAAAAGAAGTATTTTATTACTGATCGTAATCAAGATATCACCAACCCAGGTGATCAGAGTCACTATCCTCCTCTTGTGCACTGAAACCACTGAAGTCATCTCCTTCAGTGTCAGAGTTGAATAGCCTCAGAATTGCTTCATCCGATGTTGGATTGTTTTCATTGTCGCTCTCATCACTTTCATCCGGAGGCAAATTTCCCGCTGAGCTCATGCTGCCCTCTTCAACACGCAGCAATCCAGCTTTTCGAAACCCGTTGATGATAGTGGATTTTTTAACAATGCTCCACGCTGTCAGGACCCACTGGCAGACTTGACCATAAGTTGCTCTTCGCATGCGGCCCGTTTTAGTGAAGGATTTCTCCCCACTTGTCATCCAAGCCTCCCACTGAACACGAAGCGCCACCTTAAATGCACGATTTAAACTGATGTCGAGTGGCTGTAAATACTTTGTTGTGCCCCCAGGAATCACAGCTGGAATTGAGTTTGTCCTCTTGATGGCTTCTTTCACAGAATCTGTTATGTGGGCCCTCATGCTGTCCAAAACGAGCAATGCCTTGTTCCTGTGAAAGAATCCTCCCGGTCGCTTGCCGTAGCACTCCGTATGCCATTCATGCATTAGGCTTTCCGTCATCCATCCTTTCTTGTTGACTTTCACAACAATTCCTGTAGGGAATTTTTCTTTTGGTATCGTCGTGCGTTTAAAAAATCACCATCGGTGGAAGCTTTTCTCCCGATGCCGTGCAACTCAGAACACAGGTGAAGTGCGTTTTTTCATGCCCAGTTGTTTTCAGCATGACGGATGATTCACCTTTCCTGTTGACAGTCCGAGTGAGAGGCAGGTCAAATGTCAGAGGAACCTCATCCATATTTATGATATTGTGTGGGCCAATGGAATGCTCTGCTATCATTGCATCAGTGAATTTGCGGAAGTTTGAAATTTTTTCCTCGTAGTCGGGAGGGAGCTGCTGACACAAACTCGTCCGTACCCTGATGGACAGGCCTTTACGTCTCATAAATCTGAGACACCACGATGGTCCACCTCTAAAATTCTCAAACTTCATTGCGGTGGCGATTGTTTTGGCTTTCAGTCGGATCTGTACAGTTGAAACACCTCGGCCGTCTGCTCTCTGCATGTTGACCCAGTCTTCGAGCTCATTTTCTAGTTCGGGCCATCTGCTTTTCTTCCCTCTGAAAGCTTTAGTTGTCTTTTTGCACTGAGTCAATTTCTCACGCTGCTGTTTCCAACGTCTTATCATCGACTCATTAAGACCAAGCTCTAGTGCAGCAGCTCTATTTCCTTTCCCAACAGCCAGATCGATCGCCCTCAACTTGAAAGCTGCATCATATGCATTTCTCCGTGTCTTTGCCATGATGAGGGTGACAAAATGACTACCGTAATCAGAATGATGGGATGTTTGAGCGCGCTCGATTTAATCTAAACAGTAAACTAAAAAGTTACATTGTTTTACCTTGACCCGTTACGCAATTTCATTGGTTTAGTGAAAAGAAAGCGGGAAAAATCCATAAATAAGCCGCGTCGTATAAGCCGCGAGGTTCGAAACGTGTGAAATAAGTCGCGGCTTATAGTCCGGAAAGTACGGTACACTCCATTATTCTACCCTAATCCATGTACCTATCCAATAGCCGCTTGAAGGTCCCTAACTTTTTCGACGCAACTACTTCCACAGGCAGTGCATTCCATGCCCCCACTACTCTCTGGGTAAAGAACCTACCTCTGACATCCCCTCTATATCTTCCACCATTTATCTTAAATTTATGTCCCCTTGTAATGGTGTGTTCCACCCGGGGAAAAAGTCTCTGACTGTCTACTCTATCTATTCCCCTCATCATCTTATAAACCTCTATCAAGTCGCCCCTCATCCTTCTCCGTTCTAATGAGAAAAGGCCTAGCACCCTCAACCTTTCCTCGTATGACCTACTCTCCATTCCAGGCAACATCCTGGTAAATCTCCTTTGCACCTTTGCCAAAGCTTCCACATCCTTCCTAAAATGAGGTGACCAGAACTGCACACAGTACTCCAAATGTGGCCTGACCAAGGTTTTGTACAGCTGCATCATCACCTCACAGCTCTTAAATTCAATCCCTCTGCTAATGAATGCACACCATAGGCCTTCTTCACAGCTCTATCCACTTGAGTGGCAACTTTCAAAGATCTATGAACATAGACCCCAAGATCTCTCTGCTCCTCCACATTGCTAAGAACCCTACCATTAACCCTGTATTCCGCATTCATATTTGTCCTTCCAAAATGGACAACCTCACACTTGTCAGATGCTAGTTGAATGCAGGGAGCTGAGGTAAAATCATTAAAAGTGTCTTGACTGTGGGAATCCATTGTTTCATATAATGAATTAACCGTTATATTCCAGTGTATTCAGCACTAAGAATGTATTGTTCTTGGTCTAATCAACTAATCAGTTACACCAATATCTCCACCGAGCTGTGTAACATGGCAAACGTGATGTTCAGGGAGGCTGGTACGGGAATTTAACCCGTGCTGCTGGTGCTACAGGCACCAAGAAACACGTCGCTAAACATGCCCAAAACAGGACTCTGTTTCTGTCCCATTAAATCGCGCCCAAAGTGACAATCAAGCTCGTAATTTCAACTTCAGGCACAGAGCATGCACCTTCAAAGTTCCACAGTGTGTGGAGAGAGTGTGGATATAAGATCAACAGTAAAAAGGCACTGTAAATGAAAGAGCTCTGCAATTGAGATCCTATAGAATTCAGACAGACCAAGGAAATTTCAAAATGAACCAAAAAGCCTTGATACCATTGGGAAGGAAACCAATGAACATACTGTTTAGATCTGGACAGAGGTAAGGAACTAGAAACAAGTAGAAACTATACAACCACCCAGGTAGAAGACACTCCCATAAATAGATGAGGGCACAGTTCATCCTCAACCTCAAAATGAAATCAGGACCAGATGAAGGAGATTGGTCAATCCACCATGGAGACTAAGCCTGTGAAGTCAAAGACTTTGGGCGCGATTCTCCGCTCCCCACGCCGGGTGGGAGAATCGCGGGAGGGCTGGGCGACTCACGACACGCCGCCCTGGCACCCCCCGCGATTCTCCCACCCCCCCGCTCGGAGAATCGGCGCTCGTCGTTTTTCACGGCGACCACCGATTCTCCGGCCCGGATGGGCCGAGCGGCCTGCCTTTCCCGACCTGTTCACGCCGGCGGCAACCACACCTGGTCGCTGCCGTTGTGAACATGGCACCAAAGGCTCGTTTATGGCTTGTGGGGGCGGAGAGGGGAGTGAGCACCACGGCCGTGCTCGGGAGGAAACTGGCCCGCGATCGGTGCCCACCGATCGTCGGGCCGGCATCTCCAAGAGATGCACTCTTTCCCCTCCGCCGCCCCGAAAGATCAAGCCGCCATGTCTTGCGGGGCAGCGGAGGGGAAGACGGAGCCGGCCAACCTCGCATGCGCGGCTGACGTCACTTAGGCACCGCCGTCGCGTCATTCTCGGCGTGCCGCCTTGACGCAAGCGTCAAGGCCCGGTGGCCATGATTTATGGAGCGCCGCTTCTAGCCCCCTGGGGGGGGGGGAGTGAATAGGGTGCGAGGAGCAGGCTCTGAGGTCGTCATGAAACTCGGCCGAGTTCACGACGGCCTTCCCGATGCCGCACGGGAGCGGAGAATTCCACCCTTTGTGAGGCATTGTAGGACAATGTACATTGTTGAGATAAAGACTTGGGGGGAGGGAGGTAGGGCAGATGTAAAGAGTTAATATCAGGAGCACCTGATAATGATTTTTAATTTTTTAATTTAGAGAACCCAATTTGTTTTTCCAATTAGGGGCAATTTAGCGTTGTCAATCCACCTAACCTGCACACCTTTAGGTTGTGGGAGTGAAACACAGGAAGAATGTGCAAGCTCTACACAGACAGTGACCTGGGGCCAGGGTCGAACCCAGGTCCTCAGCATAGACAGCAGTGCTCACCACTGCGCCACCGTGCCGCCCTTACCTGATAATGATATAATTATGATTGATTAACAGCCAGAGATCTGATGGGAAGCAGAAGTACAACCTCGTGTAGAGTACCAAAATGTATATTGTCATGGGAGTGTCCCTTTCAGAAATGTTTTTGTCTTATCACCTTGCTTCAGTGATGTCATTGTGCGGGTGGAGCTGGGCTGTGGCTCTGAGTTTTACTTTTGCTTTGAGTTTGGACTGGTTTGAACTGCACAGTTTGAAAGAAGTGTCTCTCTATCTTCATTTTAAAAGCTGCTTCCAGACTGCTTGATAACTTAAAAGATAATTTTCTGGAAGGAATTCAAACCCGCTGTTTGAAAAGGCATTCAGAGTATTAATAACAAGCCTTATACCAGTCGGAGTGCCGTGTGCTGGGCCACACCTTTGAAAAGGGGTTTCTGGTTTTACTTGGATTTTGTTATTGAATTGGAACAGTTAAGGGTCAATTCATTATGGGTTATACATAAATTACTGTCTGTGCTTATGCAAATGTTAACTAAATTTGTAGAATAAAGCTTGTTTTTTGATTAAAAGCGCCGAAGGGCAGGCCTTTGTGCTGATCATAACCAAAATCAATAAATAGTTGCAGGTCAGGTGAACTCCATGATATAATTTGGAATTTTCTAAACCCTGGCCATAACAATATAGATCTGTAAATAAACCAAAATGTTTTTTATGAATAACAGTCAACAGTAGCATACGTAAGATGACAGACAAATCCTAAAGAAACCCCATTCAGACCTCAAACCAAGATGAAACATTTGCCCAGCTGAGAACAGGCTTGGGCTCTGTATCAAGCCTCCCAACTTTAAGAACCCATGACTTCCCACCCCATTAGACATGGTTTATATTTTTACAGAGCACTTGTGGGAGGCATCTCTGTTAGGTCTCAACCTCAAAATTCAGTGGCAACATCAATCCTGATTGAATAAACAAAACGTTCTTTTTGATATTTCACGCAAACACTTACTGTGATTGTTATCAAGGAACATTTAAGAGATGAAGCAGTAGTACCATCCTTCTCATGGATGGTCAGGGGCATGCCTAGTTTACAGATATAATAATGTGATGCAAGCCGGTCAAAGTAGAAGAGCCAACTCTTATCTCTCTGCACAAGAACAGTCAATCGTTCCATAACTAAATTGGTTGACCTCTCATCTTCCATCCTGCAGAAATATAAATAAAGACAAAGTGGGAAGGATTAATGTCTGCAAAAAACGAAGCTTTGGAAGTAAAGTGATGTTTTAGAATGTTAAGTTACTTCTCAGCATTCTGTAGTTCAGTTAAATTTTGAAAGAAATTTATCTCCCAAAAAGGAGTTGATAAGGCAATCAGCCTACAGGACATGGAATGGCCGCTGATGGGCTTTTACTGCCAGGTTCTCTGATCTGGCTGAGTGGAAAATATAACGCTCAAAGCCACACTAGTCCTTGCTGACCTTCCTGGAAGAGACATTTGGGCACTGGGGTGAATGCTCATCCAGCCACTGAGGTCCAAAACTGAGCTTGTTAATGTTTTAAAATAAAATTGTTTCCAGGCGGATTGCATCGGCTTGTTAAATGAGGCTTTAGATGACTGAGCAGTTTCAGGGAGAATTTCTACAAGGCTGATGAAATTCCAGTTTCACAAAGCAACAGGACTAAAGTTTGAGTAGCTGCCCCAGATTCTGAAGACATCAATGACTAATTGCTTAAATTTTGTAAATTTTTGACTATATCCTGGAAATAAGGAATTTTAGTAGAAGCCAAGTGAATCTGGACCAATTAGACACACACTTCTGAATCCAAGCAGGAGGGAGCAAAGAAGGGAAGAGCAGTGGATGGCAGGCAATGGCATTGGGAGGAAGTGGGAAGCAGGTGGGGGGAAATGGCAGGGAATGGCGAAGAGAGAGGGGCAGAGCGGACAGCGGGGTGTTCAGAGACTGACAAAGGGAGTAGGAGCAGTAAAAAGAGCGGGGAGAGAGCAATTGAGCAGGGAACGGGGAATGAGTGACATGGGAGCAGGGAGAGGGCACTCAATAATGACATCAACAGCAGGAGAAACACAACCTGTACCGGCAAACAGGGTGGGATCCAAATTCCTGTTTGTGGGCAGGAGTTATAATGATTACTTGACAGTGGTAATGTCACAGTACATTAATCCAGCAAACCAGTCAAATACTCTGGAGACATGGAGCGGGATTCACCAGCCTCCCAGCTGTGTGTTTCCTGACGGCAGAATGCACAGCGCTGTTTACTGGCAGAGGGATTCATTGCTCCCACTGCTTTCAATGGGGATTCCCATTGAAGCTTCCCCATGTCGCTGAAAACCCCATGGGCGAGGTGCACTGCAGGTGGGACCAGAGAATCCCGCTGCCAGCAAACAGTTGGGAGAAATCAGGCCATGGCATCTGGTGGAATTTAAACTTAATTAAGAAAATCTAGAATTCTCATGGAGCCGAGGTCCCAGGTTCGATCCCGGCTCTGGGTCACTGACCGTCTGGAGTTTGCACATTCTCCCCCTGTTTGCGTGGCTTTCGCCCCCAAAGATGTGCAGGGTAGGTGGCTTGATCACGCTAAATTACCACTTAATTGGAAAAAATGTTTTATCTGATCCATAGTGTGGCTGACTTAACTGCCCTCTGAAATGGCCAAGTAAGCCACTCAGTCCAAGACAATTAGGGATGGGCAACAAAGCTGGCCTGGCCAGTGAAACCCAGATCCCATCAAGGAATATTAAAAAGAGTTTCAAAACCAGACGTACAGTTGGCTCCAAAAAGTAAATAAATGTATTAACTCAAGAATCAGGGGCGGGATTCTCCCGTACCCGGCCGGGGGGGAGGGGGGGGGGGGGGGGGTCCCGGCGGGATGGAGTGGTGTGAGCGCTGGAGTGGTTTGCACTCCACCGGCCGGCGTGGAAGGCCTTTGGCGGCACGCGAGCCAGGGGCGAAGGGACTCCGCTGGCCGGCGAGAGTCCGTGCATGCGCGGGCGTGTCAGCGGCTGCTGACGTCATCCCCGCACATGCGCAGGGTGGGGGTAAACTACGCGTCGCCCATTGCGGAGGCTGACACGGCTGACGCGTAGGAAAAGAATGCCCCCATGGCACAGGCCCGCCCGCAGATCGTTGGTCCCGATCGCGGGCCAGGCCACTGTGGGGGCACCCCCGGGGCCAGATCGCCCTGTGCCCCCCCAGGACCCTAGAGCCTGCCCACGCCTCTAGGTCCCACCGGTAAGGGACTTACTCTGATCCACGCCTCGACTCACGTCTCGCCGACTTTTGGAGGGCCAGAGAATTCGGCAGCCGGCGGGGGCGGGATTCACGCCGACCCCCGCCGTTTCTCCGACTCGGCGGGAGGTCGGAGAATTCCGTCCCAGAAATCCAAATACTCTGGGGAGTGTTGTCCCTACATGAAATAAATCTCATGCCTTCAGAACCCACATCCCTGTAGTCACTTCTAAATCGGTACTAATAACTGTGTTTTGGTATCTATGAAAGAAAAGAAGTGGAATATTGGATGACCCTGTTGTCATATTACTTGAAGTAGCATGTGCTACTCATTTGTTTATGCCGAGAAGTTCTTAACTTTGGTGATGATAAATCCTCAAAGTCGTCCAGTGATAACAAATAATTTATTTTTTTTTAATAAACAATTTTATTGAGGTAGTTTTTGGCTTTATAAACAGTTACAGACATCATCAGAAAGGAAGCAAAAAAGGCAAAAATGTGCAAACATCCACGTACTTTCAATACTTCCATCATACCGTATTGCACAAGCCCGCTCCCCTCCCACCCGTACTACCCGCCATATTTTCCCTCCTACTCTACTCTACCCCCCCCCCCCCCCCTCCCCCCACCCCCCTGCTGACGCTCACTCTCCCGCAAAGAAGTCAATAAATGGTTGCCACCTCCGGGTGAACCCCTGCACAGATCCCCTCAAGGCGAACTTAATTTTTTCCATCCCCAGGAAACTTGACATGTCCGCAAGCCACCACTCAGTCTTCGGGGGCTTTGAGTCCCTCCACGCCAATAATATTCGTCGCCGGGCTATCAGGGAAGCAAAGGCCAGCACATCGGCCGCTTTCTCCCCCTGGACGCCCGGGTCTTCCGAAACCCCAAAAATTGCCACCCCTGGACTCATCACCACCCTTGTTTTTAGCACCTGGGCCATGACCCCCGCAAATCCCTCCCAGTACCCCCTCAGCTCAGGGCATGCCCAAAACATGTGCACATGGTTCGCTGGTCCTCCCGCGCACCTAGCGCATTTGTCCTCTATCCCGAAAAATTTGCTCATCCGAGCCACCGTCATATGGGCCCGGTGAACGACCTTAAATTGGATCAGCCCGAGCCTTGCACATGTCGCGGTCGAGTTTACCCTACTCAGGGCCTCTGCCCACAGCCCATCCTCCATTTCCCCGCCTAGCTCCTCCTCCCATTTAAGTTTCAGTTCCTCTGTCTGGGACCCTTCCTCCCTCATGAGCACCTTATAAATACCTGAGACTCTACCCTCCCCTTCGTCCCTCCCAGAGACTATTCTGTCTAGGATCCCCATTGGCGGGAGGCGCGGGAAAGATGGGACCTGTCTACGAACAAAGTCCCGCAGCTGTAGGTATCTAAAATCATTTCCCCCTACCAACCCAAATTTCTCCTCCAAGCTCCTCAAACTCGTGAAGCTCCCTTCCAGGAACATATCACCCACCCTTCCCGCCCCTGCTCGCCGCCATACTCGGAACCCCCCATCCATACTGCCGGGGGCAAACCGATGGTTGTCGCAGATTGGCGCCCAGACAGACGCCCCCATCTCCCCCACATGCCTCCTCCACTGGCCCCATATCCGCAGGGCCGCCACCACTACCGGGCTGGTGGTGTACTTGGCCGGCGGCAGCGGTAGAGGAGCCGTGACCAGGGCTTCCAAACTGGAGCCCCTGCACGAAGCCGCCTCCACTCGCTCCCAAATAGACCCCGTACCCACCATCCACTTCCTTATCATAGCGATGTTGGCTGCCCAGTAATAATTGACCAGACTCGGCAACGCCAGCCCTCCCTCGCTGCGGTTCCTCTCCAACATCGCCTTCTTCACCCGCGGAGACTTTCCCGCCCAGACAAAGCTCATGATCAGCCCGTTAACTCTTTTGAAGAAGGACTGTGGGATAAAGATCGGGAGGCACTGAAAAATAAACAAAAATCGAGGGAGGATTGTCATCTTTACAGTCTGCACCCTCCCTGCCAGCGACAGCGGGAGTGCATCCCATCTCCGAAACTCTCCCTTCATTTGCTCCACCACCCTGGCCAAATTTAACTTGTGCAGCCTGCCCCAGTCTCGCGCCACCTGGATTCCCAAATACCGGAAATTTTCCTCAACTAACCTAAACGGTAGCCCTCTCAATCTGTTCTCCTGGCCCCTTGCCTGTACCACAAACATTTCACTCTTGACCGTATTTAATTTGTATCCTGAGAACTGGCCGAACTCCCTCAGCATTCCCAGTATAGTTCCCATCCCGGCCACTGGGTCCGACACGTACAGGAGCAGGTCGTCTGCATAAAGAGAAACCCTATGTTCAACCCCGCCCCTCACCATCCCCTTCCAACCCTCTGCGGCTCTCAGCGCAATCGCCAGCGGCTCTATGGCCAGCGCAAACAGCAGCGGGGAGAGCGGGCAGCCCTGCCTGGTCCCTCGGTACAACCTAAAGTACTCCGACACTTCTCTGTTGGTCCTGACGCTGGCCCTCGGGGCCTGATATAATAATTTGATCCAATCCACCAATCCCTCCCCGAACCCAAACCGTCCGAGCACCTCCCATAGATATTCCCACTCCACCCGGTCAAAGGCCTTCTCGGCGTCCATAGCCACCACTACCTCCACCTCTCTACCCGCCGGGGGCATCATTATCACATTGAGCAATCTCCTCAGATTGGCCGCCAGCTGCCTACCTTTCACGAACCCCGTTTGATCCTCCCCAATCACCTCCGGTACACAGTCCTCCATTCTACCCGCCAGTACCTTTGCCAGGAGCTTGGCATCTACATTAATCAGGGAGATTGGCCTGTAGGACCCGCACACCTCCGGGTCTTTACCCCGCTTTAATATCAGAGATATGGTGGCTTGTGACATCGTCGGCGGCAGGGTCCCTCTGTCCCTTGCCTCATTGAAAACCCTCGCCAAGACCGGGCCCACCAGCTCAGAGAACTTCCTATAAAACTCTACTGGGTATCCATCCGGCCCCGGGGACTTCCCCGACTGCATGGCCTTTAGGCCCCCCAATACCTCCTCTACTCTAATCGGGGCCCCCAGCTCTTCCACTCGCCCCCCCCCAACTGTTGGGAATGTTAACCCATCCAGAAACCTTTTCATCCCCTCCGGTTCTTCTGGCGGCTCCGAAGTATACAGCTTACGATAGAAGTCCCGGAATACCCTATTCAATTCTGCCGGATCCTCCACTTTGTGCCCCCCCTCGTCCCTCACTCTACCTATTTCCCTGGCCGCCTCCCTCCTCCTAAGTTGCTGCGCTAACAGTCTGCTAGCCTTTTCCCCATACTCGTACACCACTCCCCTCGCCTTCCTAAGCTGTTCCACGGCCCTGCTCGTGGATAGTGCCCCCAGTTCCGCCTGTAGCCTCTGCCTTTCCCTGAGTAAAACCTCCCCCGGGGACTCCGCGTGCTCTTCATCTATCCGGCCCATTTCCCTGACCAATCTATCCATCTCTGCCCGGTCTGCCTTGGCTCTATGGGCCCCAATTGAAATCAGCTCCCCCCGCACTACTGCCTTTAGCGCCTCCCACACGGTCGCCGCTGAGACCTCCCCAGTGTCATTCACCTGCAGGTAATTTTTTATACATTTCCGAAGCCTCTCGCAGATCCCCTCCTCCGACAGCAGTCCCACATCTAGCCTCCATTGCGGGCGTTGATACCTCGCTCCCCCGAACTGCAGGTCCACCCAATGCGGGGCATGGTCTGAAATGGTAATTGCTGAGTATTCCGTGTTCTTTACCTCCCCCCTACAGTCCCTGCTTAGCACAAAGAAATCTATCCTGGAATATACTTTGTGGACGTGCGAGTAGAACGAGTAGCCCCTTCCTGTTGGCTGTCCCTCCCTCCAGGGGTCCACTGCCCCCATTTGCTCCATAAACCCTTTCAGCTCCCTTGCCATTGCTGAGAGCCTACCCGTTCTGGGACACGACCGATCCAAAGTCGGGTCAAGGACCATGTTAAAGTCCCCTCCCATTATTAGCCTGCGAGAATCCAAGTCCGGGATCTTCCCAGCACTCTTTTAATGAAGTCCACGTCATCCCAGTTCGGGGCATATATATTCACCAGCACCACTCTTCTCCCCTCCAGCCTGCCCCGTACCATCAGGTATCTGCCCCCCCTGTCTGCGGATATGCCCTCTGCCTCAAATTGCACACGCTTGTTGATCATGATTGCCACCCCTCTGGACTTCGAGTCCAAGTCCGAGTGGAAGACCTGGCTAATCCAGCCCTTCCTTAGCCTGGTCTGGTCTGACACTTTCAGATGTGTCTCCTGCAACATAATTACGTCCGCCCTCAGGGCCCGCAAGTGCGCGAACACCCGCGCCCTCTTAACCGGCCCATTCAGTCCCTTGACGTTCCAGGTGATCAGCCTGGTCGGGGGGCACATCCCACCCCCCCCACCCCGCCGGTCAGCCATAGCCTTTCTCGGGCCGGCCCCTGACCCGTGCGTCGCGCCCTTCCTGGCCCGCCCTATAGCTGCCTCCACCCTCGACCTCCTTTCCAGTGCCTATTTCAAGTCCCTCTCCCGTCAGCAGAACAACCCCCCCCCCTCCCCTAACCCCATCCCCCGATACCCCCACCCCTGCCATCTACTGGCTATAGCTTTCCCCCCCATCTGACTTCCTTGACTAGCCAATCTGCTAGCCCGGTGACTCAACACTCCGGCGCCTTCCTGTCCCATTCCCCTTGTTTCCCCGCCCTCCTCCCCACCCACTGGGGCAAGCCGGCTCCAGTGTCTTCCGCGAGCTGCACAAAAAGCCCAAACAGGAAAAAAAAAAAGGGAAAAAACATAGAAAAAAGAGAAAAAGCACATAAATGTCCATGAACAAAGGAAAGAGTCTCAAATGTTCCGTTTGGCCCCATTGGCCCAGCAAACCGTTGAGCAGCAGTCCAGGCACATTCGGCGTTCCTCCCCACAGAAATCCTCGGGCCCTAACTCGTGTCCTTAGGGCCTCCTTTCGGGACCATCCCCAGGTCCCTCACAAAATCCATCGCTTCTTCGGGCTCGGAAAAGTAGTGGTGTTGACCCTGGTGCGTGACCCATAGCCGAGCTGGGAACAGCAGACCAAACTTCACGTGCTTCTTGAACAGCACCTCCTTGACATTCTTAAAGGATGCTCGCCGCCGAGCCACCTCCTGGCTTAGGTCCTGATAGATGCGGAGCACACTGTTATTCCACGTGCTGCTCCTGGCGCTCTTTGCCCACTGCAGCACCCGCTCCTTGTCCACGAACCTGTGGAACCTAATCACCATCGGGCGGGGGGGTCCGCCCAGCCGCCCCTGCCTTGCCTGCACCCTGTGTGCCCCCTCCAGCTCCAGCGGTCGCGGAAAGGCTTCAGCCCCCATCAGCTGCTTCAGCAGGTCTGCTACAAACGCTGCAGCATCAGCTCCCTCCGCCCCCTCCGGGAGGCCGACCATCCTCAGATTGTTCCTGCGGACTCTATTCTCCAGCTCCTCTACTCTGTCCAGCAGTCTTCTCTGCCGCTCTTTCAGGCCGTCCACTTCTAGCGCTGCAACCGTTTGCGCATCCGCCTGCTCCTCCACCGCTTCTCCCAGCTCCTTAACTTTAACATCCTGGGCGTCCATCCTCTGGTTCAGCTGATCCACCGCTTTCTGGATTGGGTCCAAGCTGTCCCGCTTCAGCGCTTCAAAACTGGACTTCATTACCTGGAGCATGTTATCCAGCGCCAGCTGGATTGCTGAGTCCGGGTTCCGTGTGTCCGCCATCTTAGGTCCCAGGTAATTTTCTTCCGGTCCTTGTCTCTGTCCCTTTTTCTCCTTCTTCTTCTGCCTTCTGGAATCCCGCTGTTCCATATGCCGCAGCCCGCTCCTCAGCGCCTCCGCTGCCGCTTTCCTTCGCCCAGCTCCTTCAATTTGACCTCTTGGGCATCTGAAGTGGGTCCAAGCTGTCCCTCCTCAGCAACTCCAAACTTTTTCTTTTTCCCTTTGTCCTGGAGGAAGGAAGGTCCGTGGGTCCGCCATCTTAACCTGCAGGTCAGCTTCCTCCTTCTCTCTCTCTCTCCTTCTTCCTCACCTGCTGGCCTCCACACTTACATCCTCTGCAGCCCGCTCTCCTCCTCTGTTCCAGGCAGCCTTTCTGCCGCCTCCGTAGTCCCGCTATCGCGGGGAAACAGCTGTTCCAGCCGGCCGGAGTGAGAGCCCACCGAATGTGCGGCTCACTCGGACATCGCCGCCACCGGAAGTCCGATAACAAATAATTTATTGAGTAACTAATCAATTAACTTGTGAGTTTGATTCTTCAATACTTTTACTAGTAGTTAAATTAAACAATATAGAATTAGATTAACTATGAATCTTGCACTCTGAGCTAACTGTACATTTCTGTTCTCGAGCCACAACGCACCCTAACTGAGCGAGGAAACAGATTGAGCTTGTATTTGTACCCCCTGTTAGTGTTGCCCTCTAGTGATCATCTGACTGTACTGACTATGCATTAACCCTTTATGCATATACATAATCAGAGATCATATACCTGTAGCCCAAGGTATGACAAGTTTATGTTGCTTTGCACTCACGCTTGTCTATTATTCACAACTATTTTGAGCTGTCGGCTTCTTGGGGTCTTTGTCAGCTTTTTAAAACTGTTAATCAGCTTCTCCTTGCTTGAAATGTGAGCCAAAGACAATAAGGTACTTCAAAATACAGTTATGAGCTGGGTGAGTCAGAGTATTTCAGGGGCAAACTTGTTATTTAAATAACTGCTTCTTATTTCAACCCATTTTAATGCTAAAAGCAAATTACTGCGGATGCTGGAATCTAAAACAAAATCAGAAAATGCTGGACAAGCTCAGCAGGTCTGGCACATATTAAGAGATCAGAATGTGATAATGGCAGTATATCAAATGACAACTTCAGAACAGGTGGCCCGAGTGGAGTGTGGAGACAAATGTTGAGGGGAAAAGAAGGATTGATGGAAGAAATGAAAATAAATTGATATAAGTAAAAATGAGGTGAAGGTAGAGGAGAGGGGTCACGGCCTGAAGTTGTTGAACTCAAACTTATGTCTGGAAGGATGTAACATGCCTAATCGGAAGATGAGTTTGCATTGGACTTCACTGGAACATTGCAGCAGGCTAAGGATGGCAATGTGAACATAAGAGCAGGATGGTGAGTTGAAATGGGAAATGACAGGAAGGTCTGTGATGGACGGACCGAAGGTGTTCTGCAAAGCGGTCATCCAGTCTGCTTTTATTCTCTCCAATGTAGAGTAGATGGCATTGGGAGCAGCGAATGCAATATGTCGAATTGAAGAAGATGCATGTGAAGCGCTGATTCACCTGAAAAGAGTGTTTATGTCCTGGGATGGTGAGCAGGGAGGAAGTAAAGTGGCAGGTGTTACACCTACTGCAATTGCATGGGAAGGTGACATCGGAAGGGATGAGGTGTTGTTGTTATGGTGGAGTGGACCAGGGTATCCCGGAGGGAATGGTCCCTGTGGAATGTTGACTGGAGGAATGAGGGGAAAATGTGTTTAGTGGTGGCATCATGCTGGAGTTGGTGGAACTGGCGGAGGATGATCCTTTGAATGTGGAGGCTGGTGGGGGTGAAAAGTAAGGACAAGGGGTCCCTATCCTGGTTCTGGGAGGGAGAGGAAAGATGAGAGTAGAGATACATGAGATTGTTGGACACAGTTGCGAGCCCTGTCAACCACAATGGGTGAAAAATCAGGAATAAGGAAGACATGTCAGCAGCACCCTTTTGGAAAGTGGCATCATTGGAACAGATGTGACAGAAGTGAAGGAACTGGGAAATTGAGATGAAGTCCTTACAGGATGTAAGGTGTGAAGAGTTGTAGTCGAGATAGCTGTAGGAGGCGGTGGGCTTGTAATAGATATTAGTGGCTAGTCCATCCCGAGAAATAATGGATACTAGTGGACAGTCTATTCCCATAAATAGAGAGCGAGAAAGAGATCTAGGAAGGGAAATGCCAGAGATGGACCATGTGAAGCTGATAAGAGGGATAGAAACGGAAGCAAAATTGATACATTTTATAGGTCCAGACTGGAACATGAAGCAGCGCCGAAACAGTTGTTGACATACCAATAAAACAGTTGTGGGAGGGGAAAACAGTAGACCTGGAACAAGGAATGTTCCACATACCCATAAAGAGACAGGTAAACCTGAGACCCATGCAGGTATCCATAGCTATGCCTTTGGTTTGGAGGAAGTGAGGGAAGAAAAAATTGTTGAGTGAGGTCAAATTCAACTAGATGGAGGAGCGGTGATGGGTGGGGATTGTCTGAAGGGGAATTGAGGTATAGAGGGATTGGACATCGATGGTAAAGAGGAGGCAATTAGGGCTGGAGAATTGGAAGTTGTTGATAAGATGTAGGGCATTAGAGAATTCATGGGTGTAGTTGGGAAGGGACTGGACAAGAGGAGAGAGTTTGGAGTCAAGATAGGAAGAGATGAGTTCAGTGGGACAGGAACGGCTGACACAATAGGTCTACTGGGACAGTTTGTGGATTTGAGGTATGAGGTAGGAGCAGGCTATCCGGGGTTGGGAGACTGAGGTTGGAAGCTGTGGAAGGAAGATCTCCGGAGGAGCTGAGGTCAGTGATAGTTCTGGAAACAATGGTTTGATGTTCGGTGGTTGGGTCATAGTCCAGGGTAGGTAGAAGGAAGTATCTGAGAGTTGGAGCTCACCCTCTGCAAGGTAGGGGTCATGACGCCAGACAACAGCTGCACCCATACCGGCAGGTTTGATGACAAAGCCAGTTTTGGACCAGCCTCACCCTTATTGACGAGTTTCATGACAAAGTTAGGGTTAGACCTGAGAGAGCGAAGTGCAGCAAGTTAAAAGGAGACAGGTTAGAGAGTGAGTCGGTGCTGCTCAAGAGATATACCAAGTGTGTGCATATGGTGATGCATGGCACAGACCTTTTTAATGGTTTTTGGTCAGAGGCTTTGCATAGGATTATAGTTGACTAACATGAACATCTATTTGGTGAAAATTCTATTGTTGCTTGCATTGGCATCGTTCATAAATTGGATAAATGCTCATTTAGCACCAGATGCCAAACTGGTACTTGAAAGTGCTCGAGTTGGGAAACGTTCCTCTGATGTACTTCTCATTCTCCTATCATCTTCCATTGAGTAGATAGTGAACTTTGACCATTTTTCAGCCAGATATATTAAATTACTCATCTTAAAATAATAGACCCATTGGTATCAGGTGTACACCAAGGTTGCCCTTGGATCTACCAGGGCTTGTATCAATACTAAGATTGACACCTTATGGGATCTGTATGGATGAATTAATGTTTTGAATAATGAAGGATAGAAGACATCTCAACAAAACGAAGCACATGCTAGGACAAATTTTCAATGGGTCAGGATACAATATTGAGTGAAACCTTGATCAAGTCCATCCTCCTGCATGCCAGTGTCCTGGCCAGGAACTCAAAGTAGCACTGACAAGGAGAGAGGGAGATGAGATACCTAGGTTCTGCACCTAGTCCTTGTTCTTACTAGGACAGCAAGGTGGTACAAATGTGTTGTGCAAAGGGTGAGGAGCAGCTCCTTTCTCTTCTTGTGGTTCTGATCAGGGCACTCCTGGAGTGGTCAGCAGCTCCTCGGCCCCTTTGTGGCTCCAATCCTCTATAGTGCAAGGTTGTGCTCGAGTATACTGAGGGTTCCACCGGATTGATTAAGGCAACTGAATCTTATCTTCAAGTTCAATTGCCTATTCAATGGTCTCGTTGGTTGATCCTTGGCAGGTATTGATTCTTTCCTCTGTCTCCATATGTGGGATCCTCACAGGTGTGAGTAGTCATTGCGTAGCCCTTGATTTCAAGTATCCATCCTTGAAGGGCCAAGAAGGGCTGGAAAAGCTGTGTGGCTGGATTCTCTGTTTCTGAGACTAAGGGCAGGATTCTCCGGCTACATTTGCCCGGCAACCGGAAGAATCCAGCCCTACGTATTGACGCAGGAGCGGGATTTGTGGACTTGCACGACAGCAAAACTGGCGCCTCACCTGGACAAATTCAGCGACTGTTGAGAGGTGAGCACTGGCACGATGTGGAAAACAATTAATTCCAATGAGAAACGTAGTGGGATTTGCCAAATTTGCGATTGATACCCAGGAGGCCGACAAGCTGCAACCGTAATACACACCATCACAGCCAACAAGGTGGCAGCGAGGAGAGCGGCACATCATTCCAGGACGCCGAGATGGAGGCATCCCTGGACGCGGTGGAAAGAGGCACCCTGTATCCCGGCTTGGGAAGGAGGCTTCCAGCTGCTGCCGTTCACTGTGCCTGGGCGCAGGAGAAAAAGGCGGTGAGCGCCACCAGCAACACTGTCTGCAATGCCATAAAAAACTGAACATCCTCCTTAGGGTGACCAGGGTGAGTAGGCGACACTGCTCCATCCCACACACCTGTAGCCCCAACGCCACCCCCACCTGGAGGGTGGGCGAACCCCCACCCTACACCACATGATGGCTACCAGACTGGCCGTCATGGCCACTGAGGCCACCTGTTACCCAGCCTCTGGGCTGCATGTGTCAGATTGTCTAACACTATCGTTTTCTGTTTCCTCACACCCCAGGAGAAGGACGCACATAACCCCCGGAAGTGGGAGAATACTGGAGGGCAACCTCCTGATCTGTAGCCCCTCTCCGCGGCTGAGCAGAGGGCCCTGGTCGTGGTCTTCAGCCCAGAGGAAAGGGGGGTTGTCGGGGTGGAGATTGGCCATGGGCGAGGAGACCCCACTTAGTTGCAGTTCCCCATGCCATGTGTCAACACCACCTCCACATCACACTCCCCTGCCACAGTCACTCCCACCCTCACCCCCACACCACCCTCACTCCCACACCCCCATGGTCCACTGTCTAATCATACTCTTGTCTTGTGTCTTGCAGGACTATCTGGTGATAGGACAGGTCCATCTGGTGACCCCCGTCCCCAGCCAGTGCCATAGCCGGAGAACCTCCCCACACCTCTTCCCCCCCCCTACCCACCATTCCCTCACCGCGTGACGACCAGCAATGAAAGCACATCATCCCCGAGACACTCACCTCAGTTGGGGACTTTAGTGAAGAGACTCCTGAGACACCCTCTGCTGTGCACCATAGAGCTGATCCAGTACATCAGGTGAACATAGGAACATCTGAAGGGGCGGACGGTCGGAGGGCGGGCCGACCACACAGTCTAACTGCCGTCCAGATGGTTTTCAGGCTTCTGCAACGAACAGTTCCATCGATTGTGGAGATGCAGTCACAGAGCCATAGACTACTTGAGGGGTTGTCGGCGAGAATCCAGTACCTGCAGATGCAGTTCGAGTTCAAATGTATGTAGGAGCAGGAGGTGGTGCCGACCACACTTGCCACCCAGGCCAACACCGCATGGACGCATGGATCTTGCCATGGTACAGCGAGATCCTGATTTTACCTATGGCAGCAGGCTGGTTGTATTGCAAATGTTTGGCGACTGACACAGTTCTCATTTTTGGCCTTTCCCGCTGTCCACCAGCCTCAAGTGAGAGCGCAACGAGGTATGAGAATCGCGCCCTAAGTGTCACTTGTGGTGGGATTTGGTGGGAGTTCCCTACCGGCTCTGTCAGCAAGTTCCCCACCGCTATCTAACCACACTTTTTTGGGCCCTGGGCAGTTTCTCCCCGGTCAAGGCTGATGCGACCATCAATTCACTCAGAGACACGAGTTGGAGTAAACTGTGGCTTTAATCGGCTTACAACTGAGCCTGCCTGCGACTATGCTGAACTGAAGGCAGACTCGCAAGACCGCAGCACTTATACTTCCTGAAGGGGGTGGAGCCGAGAGCGGAGCCCTGTACATGCTCCTCATCTCCCCCTGTGGGCAGAGCCATGCAACGGCACACAGATGGAGCCCATAGGGACACAGTATACAGTGTGAATTATAGTGGTTACACATTCATCACATTCACTCCCTGTGAAAAAAATCAAGTCCGGCGGGGGTGACGGGTCCACAAGTTCAGTTGGACCGGCGTCCGAATCGTGCGTAGCGACCGACGAAGTACCGGTGTTGCAACCGTCTCGGATGGCTGTGAAAGGATGTTTGGTGCGGGTCCAGGGGTGAACTCCGGGGATGGTTCTTCCAGAGCTTTGTTCCTGCGAACCTGTGTGTAGGGCGGAAGGGAGCGCAGGAAGCAAATAGGCGCAGGGGCGCAGGGCATGGGAAGTCGGATGGGTTGTAGTGTGGGAGATACATTGGCGGTTGCGATAGTAGAGCCTGCGGGTGCCGGGTCCGGGAGGGAATGGTGTCCTGTCGGCCATCGGGGTGTTCAACGAACATGTAGTGGGGGTTCGAGTGCAAGAGTTGGACCCTCTCTACCAGGGGTTGGTCTTATGTGTCCGAACATGTTTCGGAGGAGGACAGGGCCCGGTGTCCTCAACCAGGGTGGAAGCGAGACCCCCTTAGTAGTTACCCAGGGAAGGCAAATAGGCGATCATGAGGAGTCAGATTCTAGGCCGCACAAAGGAGGGACCTAATTGCATGGAGCGCATCGGGGCTGACCTCCTGCCAGTGGGAGGTCGGGAGATTCCTGGACCGTAGGGTCAGTTTGAAGGTCTTCCAGACCGTCGCGTTCTCCCTCTCCACCTGCCCGTTACCCCTGGGGTTATAGCTAGTAGTCCTGCTCGAGGCAATGCCCTTACTGAGCAGGTACTGACGAAGCTCGTCGCTCATGAAGGATGAACCCCTGTCGCTGTGGACATAGTTAGGGAAACCGAACAGGGTGAAGGCACTGTGCAGGGCTCTGATGACTGTATGGGAGGTCACGTCGGGGCATGGGATGGCAAACGGGAAACGGGCGAATTCATCTGTGACGTTGAGGAAATAAACGTTGCGATTAGTTGAAGGGTGGGGCCCTTTGAAATCGATGCTCAGGCGTTCAAAGCGCCGGGATGCCTTTACCAGGTGTGCCTTGTCTGGTCTATAGAAGTGCGGTTTACACTCCGTGCAGATCGAGCAAATCCTGGTGACGGCTTTAACCTCTTCAGTGGAGAAGGGCAGGTTGCGGGCCTTGATTTATTGGGCGAGCCGGGTGACCCCCGGATGGCAGAGGTCATTGTGGATAGCCTGTAGTCGGTCGTCATGCGCGCTGGCGCATGTGCCGTGGGACAGAGCGTCTGGGGGCTCATTGAGCTTCCCAGGACGATATACTATATCGTAATTAAAGGTGGAGATTTCAATCCTCCACAAGATTTTGTCATTCTTGATTTTGCCCCGCTGCGAGTTGTCAAACATAAAGGAAACCGATCTTTGGTTGGTCATAAGGGTAAACCTCCTACCAGCGAGGTAGTGCCTCCAGTGCCGCATGGCTTCCACAATGGCTTGGGTTTCCTTTTCGACTGAGGAGTGTCGAAGTTCCGAAGCAGAGAGGGTTCGGGAAAAGAACGCTACTGGCCTGCCTGCCTGGTTCAGAGTGCCAGCGAGAGCCACTTCTGAGGCATCGCTCTCCACCTGGAATGGGACTCATCTACTGCCCGCATGGCGGCTTTGACGATGTCCGCCTTAATGCAGTTGAAGGCCTGGCGAGCCTTGGCTGACAGTGGGAAGACTGTGGCCTTAAATAGTGGGCGGGCTTTGTCCGCATACTGGGGCACCCACTGGGCGTAGTATGAAAAAAATGAGGGCCTTGGGACAGTGAGGGAGAGGTAGTTGTAAGAGGGGGTCGGGTCCTATGACCACGTTTTCCACGACGTAGCCGAGGATGGCTAGTCTGGTAGTACGGAATATGCATTTCTCCTTATTATAGGTGAGATTGAGTTTTTGGGTGGTTTGGAGAAATTGGTGGAGGTTGGCGTCGTGGTCCTGCTAGTCATGGCCGCAGATGGTGACGTTATCCAAGTACGGAAAAGTGGCCCACAGCCCGTACTGGTCCACTATTCGGTCCATTGCTCGTTGGAACACCAAAACCCCGTTCGTGACGCCAAAGGGAACCCGGAGGAAATGGAAAAGGCGGCCATCTGCCTCGAACGTCATGTAGTGGCGGTCCGCCGGGCGGATTGGGAGCTGGTGGTATGCAGACTTCAGATCCACCATGGAGAATATGCGGTACTGGGCGATCTGATTTACCACGTCTGCAATCCAGGGGAGGGGGTACGCATCAAGGTGCGTGAACCGGTTAATGGTCTGGCTGTAATCAACCACCATCCAGAGCTTTTCCCCGGTTCTGATGATCACTACCTGAGCTCTCCAGGGGCTATTACTGGCCGCTATGACTCCTTCACGCAAAAGACTCAGGACTTCGGATCTGATAAACACCCTGTCCTGCAGACTATACCTCCTGCTGCAAGTGGCCACTGGTTTGCAGTTGGCGGTGAAATTAGCGAAGAGTGGAGGGGGGTCGATTTTCAGAGTTGCTAAACTACATATAGTGAGTGGGGGAAGAGGTCCGCCAAAGCTGAGTGTTAGGCTCCTGAGGTTACACTGGAAATCCAGTCCGAGGAGGAGGGGGGCGCAGAGGTCTGGGAGCACATACAATTGGAAATTGTAGCCGGTGCCCTTTATTGTCAGAGTCGCCGTAGTGCGCCCCTGTATTTGGACTGAGTGCGACCCTGAAGTGAGGGAGATTGTTTGCTGTGTTGGGAATATTGGGAGCGAGCAGTGCCTTACCAGATCTGGGTGAACTAAGCTCTCAGTGCTCCCGGAGTCGAACAGGCATGGTGTCTCGTATCCGTTGATCTGGACGGACATCATGGAGCTCTTGAGGTGCTTTGAACGCGACTGATCCAAAGAGACTGCACTGAGCTGCGGGTAGTTGGTGGCGTGATCGGCAGTGCTGGAGCGGCCCCGTGATGACTGTCCGCGGAGGTCGTAATCTTCGAGTGGCGTAGCGGGTGATGGCCAGGATGGCGGCCCCCGTTGATCGCACGTGGCGGGCGGTGAGGAAGATGGCGTCCAAGATGGCCACCCCCATGGATCACACATGGCGAGTGGTGAGGAAGATGGCGCCCAAGATGGCGGCCCCCATGGATCGCACATGGCCAGCCGCGTGGAGGAGGGCTGCCAAGATGGCGGCCCCTTTGAGTCACACATATTGCGCGGAGGCGGAGTCGGCAGACACGCTGCCACATTGCGGGGTCTGCGGACCTGGGAGTCGGAGGAGCGCATGTTCGGGTCAGGGTTCGAGTTTTTACATTTGGCCAGGCAGACCTTAGCACAGTGCCCTTTTCCCCTGCAGCTGCTGCAGGTCGTGTTGCGGGCCAGGCATTGCTGTCGGGGGTGTTGGGCTGGCTGCAAAAATGGCACAATAGTCCTCCGTGCTGGGCGGGTGGCCTGGGGCAGCCTTTGGTCGGGGGTCCATGATGGGGTTGTGCGATCGGCCAGGAACGCAGTTAGGCTTTGGAAAGCGTCCTCTAATGAGGTCGCTAGTTTTACCGTGTCCTCCAGGTCCTGGCCCTCTTTCTCGAGACGACGCTGCCGCACATAATTGCAGCCAGGTAGGCCTTGAAGCACCAAAGCCAATACAAAAAAATTTCCTTTGCTTCTGTGGCCTGTGGATCGAGTTCCAGTCGGTCAGGTTTGAGGGCTGATTCCATAGTAGTTCTTTAAGCTGATTAAATTGATGCGACCATCAATTCACTCAGAGACACGAGTTGGAGTAAACTGTGGCTTTAATCGGCTTACAACTGAGCCTGCCTGCGACTATGCTGAACTAAAGCGGACTCGCAGGACCTCAGCACATACTTCCTGAAGTGGGTGGAGCCGAGGGCGGAGCCCTGTTCATGCTCCTCATCTCCCCCTGTGGGCAGAGCCATGCAACGGCTCACAGATGGAGCCCACAGGGATACAGTAATGTACAGTGTGAATTATAGTGGTTACACATTCACCACAAAGGCCACACTGAGAATTATTTTCGTCACTGGGGAGATAAACTCACAGACCTAACCAGCTCCTCAGTGATCGGGATAGCATTTTGACAAGGTGCCCTGATCTCTAAGTGAGCTTGTCGGTCACACACATCCCCACCCATGGGGAATGTCATTCCCCGCATACACATAGGCATTGCCCTCCCCCAAGTGATGGCACCCCGCTGTGGGGTTGCTGAGGGCTCCCTTTTTCAAGTTTCCCACAGCCCTTTTCGGGCCCTCCATTCCAGGACATCCACCCTTTATCCCTCCAACCTTTCAGAGGCTCCTTCATACCCACCCTGTCTCCCCACACCTTTCATACGCCCCTCCACCTTCCTTTCATGGGCACAACCCCCCTCAAGCCTTGACCCTTGGCAATGTCAATCTGGCTGCAATCCTGGCACCCTAGGAGTGCTCCAACTGACTTTGCGGCAGTGCCAAGGTGCCAGCCTGACTGTGCCAAGGTGCTCACGTTCCAGGAGCTCACCTTACCCTACCCCTGACCACCCAAGGGGGGTCCAATGGCCCAGGAGATCCTCCAGGTGCTGTGGCGGCAGGTCCACGTTTGTGGGCTGCTGGTTAGATAATGGGAGGGCGATAGATAAGGTGTCCTTTCTGTTAATGGGAGGAGATTGCTCTTACCTTGTGGTTATTCGTTTCTCTCCACTCCACAGGGGCATCCGGATCTTGCCAATGGGAGTGGGTTAATTAGATCAGAAACCGATCTGCACCTGGCATGGTTCCCGATTTCGGACTCTTCCGTGATCTAACTGGCTCGCTCAGATTCGAGTCCAGCACGATGCTGCCATTAGATCACGCCCTTAGTTCCCTATACTCTCCACCCATGGGAAATGTCACCCTTGCACCCCCCCAACACACATGGGAATTACCCCACTCCCTCCCCCAAGTGAGAACACCCTGCTATGGGATTGCTGAGGGCCCTCTCCTTTTCAAGCCTCTCCACCCCCACTTTCAAGACCCACTCCCAACCTTGAGGCCCCTTCATGCCTTCCCTTCCTTCCCCCACCCCTTTCGTGTCCTGCTCAGCCTCCCTTTCATAGGCATGGCCATCCTCCGGCCCAGACCCTTGGCAGTGCCACCTGAGCACCCTGACACTGGCACCTGGCAAGTGCCCCAACCAGCCTGGCAGTGCAACTGGGCACCTTGGCAGTGCCAGGATGGCAGTGCCAAGGTACCAGACTAGCAGCGCAAAGGAGCCTGGGTGCCAGAGGGAGAGCCAGGGAACCACCCTGCCCTGTCCCACACCACCCAGGGGTCTCCATTGGCCTGGGAAACCCCCACGTACCGTTATACACAGTCCATGTTTGTGAGGACCAGTACTAAGCAGTGCCTGGTCCAGGCCTCACAAGGGAGGCCATTAGTTCCTGGGTTCCGAGAGAATCCGGCGCAGAAAAATTTAACGAGGGCAAAATCCAAATCGCGATGTCCAGCAAGGTTTGGATGAATCTTGCAACTTCCCTTGAGAGACTTCTTACGAGATTCAATGGTCTTGTCGCGTCACCAAGTCGGGCGTGACGAGGCCAATAAGTCGTGACCCACATCTAAAGAAGTGAGTGTTTAAACAATAAACTGAGTATCAGCTGTATTAACTGGACAGGCTGAAGTCTAAATTTATTGATGAATTAGTTTGGTTTGGGATAGTTTGGGATATCCACCCATTGAATTGTAGGTGTCCAAATTCTTCCTGCATTTGTGTCGACACATCTGATTCAATTTTTTGTCACTAGCTTGGACACTGAAGCCAATTGTACTATCTCGACTACAATCTAAGCTGACTCAGGAACTTAATATATGATATATAATATGCAAAACAGGGACCTGCAATTAGAGAGCTAAGTTAACTACTGCCTCCCCAGTTCTGCTTCCACAATCTAACCAAAAAAAAAGAATCCTTTCCGGGCGGGTTTAGAGGGGTGATTCCTGGTGCTTGTAGTGGCGGGAATGACCCCGCTATCTAAAGGCACTCGAAGGTTTTTTCGGGCTACAAAAGGGAACGCCCTGCCGAGGCCACACTCAGTCACATTTCCTGCACTGAGGAGCTCCACTTTTAAATTTTTAAATGCTGCTTTGATCTCCTGACCCCCAGACGAGGCCCCTGGATTTCCCCAATGCCCTAAATCACCTGCTGGAGGACCCTTGAGCCCCACACACTCAAATTCACATGGATAGGGCGCCCTCAGGCCTGATCCCAGTGCAGGTAAAATGCCACCGGGGCACTTTGGCACTGCTTGCCTGGAAGTGCCACCTGGACATCCTGGCAGTGCAAGGCTGGCACCCAGAGGCCAGCCACCAGGAGCATATGATCACCGAGGGAAGCCCCAAATGCCATTCCACCTGGTCCCCGTTTGTGGGACCAGTGCCAAACAGTGCCCAGTTGGTGTCTCCTCGGCAAATGCAGTAGATCCCGGGAGCCGGTTAAACCTAGCATTGGCTCTCGCGAGGTGTAACAAAGTTCAGGAATCCCAGAAGAGGCCTCTCCCATCCCCGATTCTGGCAGGATGCGTCCGGTAAATAACGCCCTCTGTCTTTAGTTTTTCGCTGGTTTGAAACATATTCATGTTCTGTACTCTTTTTAAAAATCCCATGTGTTTGGTTAAAAAATATCCAGAAAAGAATAATTTCATAATCTAAGAATACCACTTTTAGGATATTGAACTGTATCACTCTTCTTTTGAAAATGAACTCAAGCATCTATATTTCTTTTGGAATGTTAATAGTCTTACCT
This sequence comes from Scyliorhinus canicula, assembly GCF_902713615.1. Classification (NCBI taxonomy): domain Eukaryota; kingdom Metazoa; phylum Chordata; class Chondrichthyes; order Carcharhiniformes; family Scyliorhinidae; genus Scyliorhinus; species Scyliorhinus canicula. The sequence continues at coordinate 177,361,947 of NC_052151.1, forward strand.
TATAAATGTTTTGGTTAGCATAGCAATAAGTAAGTTGTTACAGATAATACTTCCAAATATTAACAGGCAAACCAAGATATAGGTCATTATGGGATCAATGCGATGCAGCACTTCATATCCATATTGATGAACAATAGTAACTTTAAAAATAATGAAAAGTAATGACTCAAAGGTCTTCGTCTCTTGTGACTCCCCTGCAAAAGAAACACAAAATTTTAAAATAAAAGCAAAAAACTGGATGCTGTAAACTTGAAATAAAAAAGGATTACCTACAACACTGTGACCATGTCCAACCATTTCTTGTACTTCTGACATCCTTTTCTCAACCCCCCAATACGTTGGTTCCACTTTGTCCACACTTTCCACCTCACTAGTCTTCGCATTCAATGGATCATCCTCTGCAATTTCTACCATCTTCAGTGTGATGCCACTACTCAACATATGTTTCCGTCCCCTCCCCTATCAGCATTCAGAAGGCACTGTTCCCTCCAAACACTGTGGTCCACTCCTCTGTCACTCCCAACACCTCGGCCCTTCCCATGGCAGCATTCCATTGCAGTCACAGCAGGGGTAACACCTGCCCTTTTACCTACCTCCTTTTCACAGTACAAGGCCCCAAACCCTTCAGGTGAAGCAGCATTTTACTTGTACTTCTTGAAATTTAGTATACTGTATTCACAGCTGACAATGCAGTCTCCTGTACACTGAGGAGACCAAATAGAGGCTGGGTAACCCTTTGCGAATACCTCGACCCAATCTGCAAGTATGGTTTTGGTTGCTTGCTATGCCGTTAAGTCCCCTGACATTCTAGGTGATAATCCTGGTGGGTTTTTTTTGTCCCCCCCTCCTGCGGGATCAACCATACTTACCTGGTTTCCCCCTCCACCATGCAACTTGAGTGACAGTTGTGTGTACCATCTATAAGATGATCTACAGCAAATCATAAAGGCCCCTTTGGCAACACTTTCCAATCTCATGATCTTGACCAGCGAAAACGACAAGGAGAGCAGACGTACAGAAACCCCACCACCTGCAAGTTCCCTTCTAAGTCGCATACCATCCATACATAGAAACATATTGCCATTCAAAGAACAAAAGAACAAAGAACAGTACAACACAGGAACAGGCCCTTCGGCCTGCCAAGCCTGTGCCGACCATGCTGCCTGTCTGACCTAAAGCCTTCTACACTTCAGGGGTCCATATCCCTCTATTCCCACCCGATTCATGTATTTGTCAAAATGCCCCTTAAATGTCACTATCATACCTGCTTCCACCACCTCCTCCTGCAACGAGTTCCAGGCTCCCAATACACTTTGTGTAAAAAAACCTCCCTCGCACATTTCCTCTAAACTTTGCCCCTCGCATCTTAAACCAATGTCCCCTAGTAATCAATTCTCCGTCCTGGAAAAAAGCATCCGACTATCCACACTGTCCATGCCCTTCATCATTTTGTAGATTTCTATCAGGTCGCTCCTCAACTTCCGTCGTTCCAGTGAGAATAAACCGAGTTTGTCCAACCTCTCCTCACAGCTAATGCCCTCCACACCAGGCAACATCCTGGTAAACATCTTCTGTACCCTCTCCAAAGTCTCCACATCCTTCTGGTAGTGTGGCTATATTCCAAGTGTGGCCTAACTAAGGTTCTATACAGCTGCAGCATGCCTTGCCAATTTTTATACTCAATTCCCCGGCCTATAAAGACAAGCATGCTGTGTGCCTTCTTGATTACCTTCTCCACCTACATTGCCACTTTCAGTGACTTGTTGCCCTGTACAGCCAGATCCCTATCAATACTCTTACTTCCGGTGGCGGCCATGGTATGAGTGGTTGCACATTTGGTAGCTCTGGCTTGTGGCAGTGTTTTTGGACCTTTTCCCCAGCTAACTGGTGGGCTTATTGATGGAAAAAGGTGCAGGAGTGCTGGACGAAAAGTGTGTTTCAGTGGTGGATGGATTTGTGGACCAGAAGTGGTTTTAAGCAAAAGGAGCAGTTGGAGTGAGAAAGTGTGGCTGGGACACAGAAGACCTTTTAGTCCGTACCGTCCTTGTCGCCGTAAACACCATCCTCTTACTGATCAGTATGGCTACTCCCCCGGGCTTTGTCCCGGAACATGAATGATACATCTGTCCCTCCCAGCTCATCCTTACCTACAGTTAGTCCTCTCCCTCAGGTGTGTCTCTTGCAGGAAGACTATGTCGGCTTTCAAATTTCTTAAGTGGGCGAAGATTCCGGATCTTTTCACTGGGCCGTTAAGTCCCCTGACATTCTAGGTGATAACCCTGGTGGGTTTTTTTGTCCCCACTCCTGCGGAATCAACCATACTTACCTGGTTTCCCTTTGTTAGGGGGTCGCCCAAAATGGCTTCCCTTTGTTAGGGGGTCGCCCAAAATGGCCACGGTCACCTTTCTCATTGTGAAGTCGGGCCCCTGCACTCCAGCGTTCCCTTTGTCCAGGGGGCACCCAGCATGGCCACCAACTGTGTATACAGAACGTGGGTGTGCCCCTGCACTCTGGGGTTTCACTCTATTTAGGGACCTTCCAAAGTGGCTGCTTGCGGTGCCATCTTGTTCCCTCGACCTGCACGTTACCTGCTGAAGCCAATCTGAAAACCAACCCTTTTTCCCGTTGTGTTCCTTCTTGCCTCTGCTCCCTTACTGTCTCCCCCATGTCACCCCTTCCCCGTTTCCCCCTTTGCGTTCCCCCTCCCTGTCCCTGTGTTCCCCCCAACCGGCCACTCCCTCCCTACTGAGAGATGCGCCGCGGCCCCCATTACTATCTTACCCCGAGCGCTAGCTATCCCTGCTAGTGTGGTGGACCCCCCTTCCGGGGCTGATCTTACCTCTGTCTTATGCCCGCTATCTGTCTGCTTCCTCTGCCTATGTCTCACCCTCACTGCGTTCCGCTGCCCTCACCTTTCCCTGTGACCTGGCCTTCCTGATCAAAGTGAGGCAGCATAGGCCATGAAAACATATCATGTGTCCATTAGATTTCTTTCTCTCTCTTTCCTCCTCTGCTTCGCCTTCATCGCTACCTTGTCTGCCCCTCGTCCAGGCCATTTGACCGAACAAACTCATCCACCTCCGCCGGGGTGTTGAAGTAGTGTTTATTATTCTAAAACGTGATCCAGAGCCTAAGTGGGAACAGCATCCCGAATCTTACCGTGTTCTTTACAGGATTGATTTTGCCTGGTTAAGTTTGGCCCTGCATCTTACCAAGCCCACCCCAATGTCTTGGTAGACCTGGATTCTGTGTCCTTCCCAGCTACTTATCTTGGTCTATCTCGCCCACCTCAGGATCCTCCCACATACCTGGTGTTGATGACCACCCTCAGTTGTTCCCCCGCCTTCGATTTTGGCCTGAGTGACCTCTGCACTCTGTCGATCTTCCGTGGGGGGGGGGGGGTTGGGTAAGCTATCTCGCCTGACTAGGTTGACCAGCATTTGGGAGACGTAGCCCGTCGGGTCCCTGCCCTCGCCCCTCTGATAGGCCCACAATTCCAATGTTCTGCCATTGGGACCTATTCTCTTGGTCCTCAACTTTCCCCTTCAAGCAGTCCTGGGCTGCCACCAAGTTTTTGATTACTGCCTCCAGGGCAAAAATCCTGTCACTCTGGTGTTGACGCCTTCTCCAGCTCCTGGATTTTTTTTTCCTGCACCTCCACCTTTTTCCCCAATTCATCGATCACCGTTTGTATGGAAACCATCGCCTGTTACCGCCACCTGGATTTCTATCTTTATCACTTCTCTCATCACGGCCAGTTCCTTCATAAGGAATGTCTTTCATCCATCTCCAGGTGGTGGTAGTGGTGGTGTTGGTGGAGGGGGGGTGGGGTTGATGCTTGGATCATTGGTCTCCCTCTGTCTTGGGTGGCTGTGCCCCCTCGTCTCATGGGTTCGCCGGCTCGTCCGCCTGTTGCTTGTGTGCTCTACTCATGTCATCCCTTCGACCCCTCTGGCATGTTGGCTCTATTCCTTCCCTTTCTCGATTAAGGGTGAGTTACTGCCAAATCTTCGGGCAAAATTTACTAAAAGGTGCCTGTTCGTTATGTTCTGGAGGACAGCCACCTGATGTGCGCCTGCTCAGCACATCACTGTCACTAAAAGTCTCACTGTGGTGAGTTTTCAAGTTCTCCCCGTGTTGTTGCAGGTTTCACCTGGGTACTCTGGTTTCTTCCCACAGTTCAAAGATATTCAGGTTAGCTGGGTTGGCCATGCTAAATTGTCCCTTAGGTGGGGTTATGGAGTTGCAGGGAAAGGGTGGAGGAGTGGGCCCAGTTAGGGTGCTCTTTTGGAGGGTCTCCTTCGGCACTGTAGGGATTCTATGGGTGCAATCTACCAGAAAAGTTTCTGAGTGTCATTTATGGCAGGATCTGCTGGGACTCCCCCCCCCCCCCCCCCCCCCCCCCCCCCCCGGCTATGTTAGTGGGTTCCCCACCGCTATCTAACCACACTTAGTCACTGTTTTGCGCCCTGGGAAGTTTCTCTCTGATCAAACCCATGCTTAGAATTATTTTCAACAGTGGGGTGCTGAACTAGCTGGCCAAACTGGTTCCTCTGAAACCAGGCCACCATTTTGAAAGGTTGCCCCAATCGCTAAGTGAGGTTGTGGGTCCCCAAACACCCCCCCAGGGAAATGACACCCCCCCCCCCCCCCCCCCCCCCCCCCCCCCCCCCACACACACACACACAATGGGCATTGCCCCACAATCCCCTAAGTGATGGCACCCCGAATTGGGTGGCTTTTACAGACCTCCCCAAGCCCCCTTTCGGGCACCACTTGCAGGGCCCCCACCCTTCACCCCCTAACCTTTCAGAGGCCCCTTCATACCCAACTTTATCCCTCCACCCACCATTCATAACACCCCTAGACACTCATTTAATGCACACAGCCCCCCTTCAGGCCATGACCCTTGGTAGTGCCACCCTGGGAGAGCTTCTACTTGTTTTGCAGTGCCAAGGTCCCAGCATTTCAATGCTAATGGGCTCATGTTTCAGGGGGAAGCCCAGGGGGCCACCCTGCCCTATCCCTGACCACCCAATGGCCTGGAAGACCTCCCAGGTGCCGTGACGCCTGGTCCACATTTGTATGGACCAATATAAATCGGTGCTCGCGTGTCCGTTCACGAGGGATGTTGGTAGGCCGTTAGATGGAGGGCCCTGCCCATTCATGGGATGGAAATTGACCTTTACTGGTGATTATTGGTTTCTGCCATGCACGGCAGGATCCAGATTGCGCTCACGGGTGTGGGCTGGTTAGATCAGAAACTGATATGCACTTGGCGTGGTTCCCGAGATCGGACTCTCCCCCGATCTAATCGACTCGCTCGGATTCGCACCTGGCGCGACCCGGCTGTTAGAGTCTATGAGATCATGTATGAATGATTAATTCCCTTCCAAACTGTTTTTAATTTACAGGTAGTGAAATAAGATTAAATAATGAAAACCTTAAACTACCAAATAACTATTATTAAAATATATTCTAAATAATTTCATTAATACTAAACGATAAAATACAAGCTTTTTATGAGTCAGCTATACTGAGTAAATAACTGCTAATGATGACACCAATATTAATGCAGAACAATGACAGGGTCACCACAATCCAATTCACTTGATAATAGCATATTAGGATCTAGACTTTAACTTAATCTGCATGATTATAATGCTTTGTTGTTTTGAACAGGCTGACTAATCTATTTGCATGGTGTTTGTGAGATAAAACTCTCTAAATAACAAGAAATGTCTCAATAAAGGCTGGGGTGCCAACTCCAGAGAGTGTACGTGCATTTCCTGGTTGTCAGGCTGAAAGGAGAGACATCTTCAAGTTTGTCGATCATCCCCAGATGAAGAATCTGGACGTGCTGGTTTATCATCTAAATGCATGGAGTGGCTCACTTAGAGCACCTGGAGAAAGTCAGACATAGGAGTGGTCATGGTGCTGTTGAGTTGCCTCTAATCCTGGTATTATGTAACTCCCAGGTGGGATGGCTTTTATCCACGTGGTTTGTGTCCTGATGTACATTACCAGAGGATTGATTAGTTATGTGGCCTCCTTTCTCTGATCAGGACATATTTGAACTCATTCAGGACCTGGCAGGCATTGGGTTTGGGTGTCATTTGTCATTTAAGTTTGATTTATATATACTAACGTGTGTTTCTGAATAGATTTCTGATCCATTTGTTTTGGGAGAAGTGTGAATCAGGAATATCCTATATCTAATCAATTGTCAGCATCTGCATAGAGCCAGATAGATTGGAAGCGGGGACAGTTTTTCTTTTGAGAAGAGAGAATTGAGAGGAAATTTGATAGAAGCATTAAAAGTCATCAGAGGTCCTGGAGAGAGTAGATAATAAAAATCTGTTCCTATAGGTGGAAGGATTGAGAACAAGACGGCACAAATTTAAGGTAATTGGCAAAAGAAACAATTGAGACATGAGAAACTTTACACTCAGTTAGATGTTAATATCTGAAATGCACTTCCTGAGAGTGTGATAGAGGCAGGTTCAATTGAGCATTGAAGAGGAAATTGTATTGTTCTCTAAAACGTATGCATGTGCAGGTTAGTGGGAGAAGATGAGGAATGCTGTGACGTGCATTGCTCATTTGGAATGTTGCCACAGACATAATGGGCCAAATGGCGTAGTTATTCTGTGATTCTGTAATTGATTTTAACTACTTACCCATGAATATAATCCTGAAAGCCAATATAAATGCGATAATCATTTCAGTAAATATAAACAAGTATTCCAATATAAAGACGCCAATTTTCTGAAACATCAGAATAAATGGTCCAATAAAACTGTAACAAGAAAAACAGGTTTTCCAACTGTAAATCTAAATTATTATCAAACACATCATAACAAACAGAAAACTGAGATTTTTTATTTCACCCCTGCCACTCTCTACTCAGTTATGCCCAGTAATTAACTCCTTAGTAAATCTAATACAAGAGCTTTGGATGCTGGATATTTGGTCTGGCAACATCAACAGTGAGAGAAACAAGAATTAACATCTTAGGTTGATCACCGCTTATCAGAAAACCAATGAAAGATCATCGACCTGACTTCCAGTGGCGGCGATGGAGTGAATGGCCGCACACAGGGCAGCTCGTGCTTGAATGTATTGCTTTTGGCCCTTTTCACCCGTGCTTTGGGTAGATTCATTGGAAAAGTGGAGCAGGGAGTGTAGGGGAAAGTTTTCTCCCCTGGATGGGCATGTTTACGGGCTATCAGACCCGGCTGAAGACATTGAAGGACCTGGTGAAAGAATTGGAGGAGACTCGTGGCGCAGTTCCAATTATGAAAATGACGGAGGGGGGAAGGGTCAACAGCAGGAAAGCTGCAGATGGAGCAATTGATGGGCTTCATTAAAGAGGAGTTTCAGCAGCAAAAGAAGAAGTTGTAGAGTGATTGTGTAGTGGCACGTTTTCGCAGGACCCTGGAGCGGGTGAAAAGTGCCTCAAAACACAGGGGGTGACAAGCCATGAGGGAGAAGGTAGTGTCTGACCAGAGTGACGCATTGTGTTTTTGGAGGTGGAGGTGATGATCCTGGGGGTCTGTGCAAGTCGCTGCAGTTAAGGTAAAGGACCAGGAGAATAGATCCAGGCGACAAACACTGCGAATTGTGGGTCTGTCTGAGGGAGTGGAGGGAACAAGCGCCACAAACTACGTTGCGAGGATGTTGGCCAGGTTGGTGGAGGAGATGACAAGGTGGACTGGGCCCATCAGCCCTTGAGGCAGGAGCCGAGAGTGACAGAACCACCATGGGCAGTGATTGTGCAGATGCACAGGTTTCTGCACAAAGAGAATATCCTGAGTTGGACCAAGGTGAAATGGGTCTGTGAATGGGAGGGAACACAAATCCAGATTTATCAGGACATTGGAGCAAGAGTTGGCCAGAGGATGCGAGCAGGGTTCAAAAAGGCCAAGACAGTGCTGTACCGGTGACAGATTTGTTTTGGGGTGTTGAATCCAGCCATCTTTGGGTAACCTCTGATGGCCGGGAATATTACTTTGGGACACTGGAGTAGATGAAGGACTTTATCAGGGATCATAACTTTATCAGGAGGAGCAATGCCGAAGTGATATTCTCACTGGATTAGTAATCCAGAGTCCCAAGGTGATGCTCTGGGGACATGGGTTCAAATCCCACCAGGGCAGATGGTAGAATTTTAATTCAATAAAAAAAAATCTGGAATTAAAAAAGTCTATTGACGACCATGAAACCATTGTCGATTATTGTAAAAACCCATCTGTTTCACTTCCCAGACCAGCCCCATGTCTGCATGGGTTTCCTCCGGGCGCTCCGGTTTCCTTCCACAAGTCCCAAAAGACGTGCTTGTTAGGTGAATTGGATATTCTGAATTCTCCCTCAGTGAACCCGAACAGGCGCCGGAATGTGGCGAACAGGGGATTTCCACAGGAACTTCATTGTAGTGGTTATGTAAGCCTAATTGTGACACTAATAAAGATTATTATTCTTAATGTCCTTTAGGGAAAGAAATCTGTCATCCTTATCTGGTCTGGCTGACATGTGACTCCAGATCCACAGCAATGTGGTTGACTCTTAAATGCCCTCAGAGATGGGCAACAAATGCTGGCCGGACAGCGATCCCAGATCTCATGAACGAATAAAGGAAAAAAAGATAAACTGGGGAGAACTGAATGGTGACTTGGGATGAAGGAGTTGTGTCTGCGAAAGTTGGGTTTTGTTATTGTTTGCCGATGTGGGGCAAGTTAAGAAGTTTTAAATTCGTAAGGGAGGGAAGATTGCTCCCACCCCCCTACATTTTTCGGGCGGTCTTTTGTATTTTTTGACATTGTTTTTGTAAGGGTTGTACTGTTGGGGCATTTTGGGGTTGTGTTGGGGGGGGAAATGTGGGAGTGTTGAAAAAGGCCTTCGGGTGGGAGTCGGCACGCTAGAGAGCAATTCCAGTGAATGAGAGGCTGCAATAGTTGGCCAGTATGGGGGGGGAGGGAAAGCAGAATGGCGGGAGGAGGGGTTTGGGGGGGGGAATACAACGTGGCAGGTATGGAGGATGGGAGGGGCAGGGAGGCCATCTTAGACGTTTCCAGGTTGGTGGGAATGGGCGAGGCAGAGCCTAAAGGTGGTGATGGCAGACACTAGAAGGTGTGGAGACATAAGGCTCCAGTGAGAATTGTGACATGGGATGTCGATGGGCTGAATGGGCCGGTCAAGAGGTCCTGGGTGTTCATGCAACTGAAGAGCTTGAGGGCAGAGATGATTCTCTTGCAGGAGATGCATCTTCGGGTGGCAGGTCAGATGAGACTGAGGAAGGGATAGGTGGGACAAGTGTTTCACTTGAGATTTGATTCAAAGTCAAGGGGGGGTGGCCATTTTGTTGAGCAAGAGAAAGGGGTTGTGGGGCCCACGGAGGTGTGGGACCCAATGGTGGAGGCATGTGACAGTGAGTGGGGTGTTAGAGGGGACGCCAGTGGTGTTCGTAAATGTGTATGCAGCTAATTGGGATAATGCTGATTTTGTAAAGAGGTTACTGGTGTGATTCCAGACCTGGATTCTCACTAGTTGATCATGGGGTTGGGGGGGGGGGGGTTTAATTGTGTAACGGAGTCGGGGTTGGATAGGTCGAACCCTAAGTCGATGGGAAGGTTGAGGATGGCGAAAGAGCTGGAAGGGTTCATAGAATCATTGAATTTACAGTGCAGAAGGAGGCCATTCGGCCCATCGAGTCTGCACCGGCCCTTGGAAAGAGCACCCCACTCAAGCACATGGCTCCACCCAATCCCTGTAACCCAGTAACCCCACTTAATCTTTTTGGACACTTAGGGCAATTCAGCATGGCCAATCCACCTAACCTGCATATCTTTGGACTGTGGGAGGAAACTGGAGCACCTGGAGGAAACCCACGCAGATACAGGGAGAATGTGCAGACTCCACACAGTCTTCCCAGGATCAAACCTGGGACCCTGGAGCTGTGAAGCAACTATGCTAACCACTGTGCTACCGTGCTGCCCTTTCATTGAAAGGATGGGGTGGTGGATCCGTGAAGGTTTGGGGACCTGTAAGGAAGGGACTACTTCTTCTTGCATGTCTACAGGGTGTTTTCTAGAATTGATTTTTTTTGTGATGAGCCAGATGGTGCTGATGGGGATGATAGGAACAGAATATGCAGGGATTGTGATCTCAGACCGTGTGCCACACTGGTTAGAAGTGAGGCTTTGTTTGGGGCAGGTGCAGAGTCTGGGGTGGAGGTTGGACTCGGGACTTTTGGCTGATAAGGAGTTTTGTGGGAGTGTGAGAGTGGCAATTAAGAACTATGTGGAGCTCAACCAGAATGGTGAAGTATGAGCAGTGACGTTTTGGGAGGCCTTGAAGGCGGTGGTCCGAGGGGGTATTATTTTGTTCAAAAGACCACAGGGATAGGAGGAGGAGGGAGCAGCAGCAGCAGTTATTAAACAAGATAGTTGAGGTGGACAGGAGTTACTCAGTGGCCCCCACAAGAGAGCTGTTGGCAGCGGGAAAATTGCTGAACATTAGGAGGTTGCTGAATATAATTATGACTCTATCAAGGGGAACGGGAGCCAGAGGTGATTGTACTCATGGACGCAGAGAAGGCATTCGACTGGGTGGAGTGGAGGTATCTGTTTGAGATTTTGGGAAAGTTTGGGTTTGGACCAAAATGTATGGTGTGGGTTCAATTGTTATATGCATTCCCCATGGCTAGCATGGCTAATGTTTGAACAAACGAGATGAGTTTAGGGGATTTTGGGTTGCATAGGGGGGCAAAAGGTAGGGTTGACCACTGTTGCCATTGTTGTTTGCATTGGTGATACAGCCCTTGGCGATGGACCTTCGGTTGTCAGCTGAGTGGCAAGAGATTATGAGGGGGGTAGGGAGCACCGGGTATCATTGTATGCGGATGACCTGTTGTTTACATCGGACCCATTGGAAAGTATGGGCAGAATTATGGGCTTATTGGAGAGATTTGGATTTTTTTCCGGCTATAAATTGAATGTAGGGAAGAGTGAGGTATCCCCGTGAAAGTGGCAACCGGGGGCAAACCTGGGGATGCTACCATTTAAGGTGGCAAGGGAGCTGTGTGGATATTTGCGGATTCAGGTAATGCATGAGTGGGTCACAATACATAGATGGAACTTGACAGGGTTAGTGAAATAGGTGAAGGGGAATTTTAAAAGGTGGGATATGGTCCACTTGACTTTGGCAGGGAGGGTGCAGGTGGTAAAGATGAATGTGCTGCCAAGGTTCTTGATTGTCTTTCAGTCCCTCCCGATTTTTCTCCCTAAGGCCTTTTACCAGAAGGTGGAGGGGGCGGAGTCGATCAGGTCGGACAGGAGTCCTGCAGGAACTTGGGTTTGAGGGCTTTGGTGGCGGCCCCGTTGCCGTTGGTTCCGAAGAAGCACACAGGGAGTCCGGTGATGGAGTCAACTATTAAGATCTGGAATCAGTTGAGGAAGCACTTTAAACTGGGCCACATTTTGGTACTGACACCAATATATGAGAACCACAGGATTATGCTGGGGGAGCAGTGGATTGGATGAATAGACAGTGAAAGGAGGAGGGGTTGAAGTGGGCCAGGGATAGGTTCCCAGGGGGAAATTCGCTGGGTTGGATGAGCTGCAGGAGAGGTTTAAGTTTTTTAAAAAAAAAATCTTTTTATTGGCTTTTCTCATATTTATGAACAGTTGTTGCTTATATACATTACATTTTTCTTGCCCGCGCTAGTTTGATTTATCTTACAGAGAGGTTTGTTTTGTCCTTCATTTGACTAACTGTACCTACATTTTGCTGCCCTCTGATTCGGTTTCTGATATCCACCCTCCCCCCCCACCCCCCCCCCCCCCGCCCCCCATCCCCTCCCCCTCCTCTCCGGGTTGCGCAGTCCTTTGGTTCTTCATCTTTTTTTTCCCCTGGCTAACTCCTTGTTGCTGGCATCGAACAGATTTTGGAACAGGCCGACAAACTGCCCCCAAGTATCCAGGAAGCCTTCCTCTGACCCTCGGATGACGTACTTAATCTTCTCCAGGTGGAGAAATTCCGAGAGGTCAGCGAGCCAGTCTGCAACTTTGGGTGGTGCTGCTGATTGCCAGCCGAGCAGGGTTCTCCGGCGTGTGATTAGGGAAGCGAAAGCGAGGGCGTTGGCCCCCTTCCCCATGTGTCGCTCTAGCTGCTCCGATACCCCGAAGATTGCCACTATTGGGCATGGCTTCACCCTTACCCCGCAACCTTGGACATTGCCTTGGAGAAGGCTGTCCAGAACCCAGCAAGCTTGGGGCAAGCCCAAAACATGTGAATGTGGTTGGCCGGGCCCCTCTGGCACCTCTCACATTTGTCCTCCACCTCCGGGAAGAACCTGCTCATTTGGGTTCTGGTCAGGTGCGCTCTGTGTACCACTTTGAGCTGCATTAGGCTTAGCCTGTGGCTTCGAGACATAGAGGAGCAGGTCATCTGCAGAGAGTGAGACTCTGTGAGGAGAGGTTTACGTTACCAAGCGGAAGTGAGCTTAGGTACCGGCAGGTGCGAGGCTATGCACGTAATGAGCTACTGACGTTCCCCGAACTACCAGAGTACATGCTGCTGGAGAGACTGTTGCTCCCAGATGAGCTGGGGGAGGGCAGGTTCGGGGCATATACGGGTGGTAGTCGGGAGAGCAGGGTTTGGCACTGGTGGAGAGGATTAAGTGGAGTTGGGAGGGGAGTTGGGGAGGGAGATAAGATGGGGCTCTGGTGTGAGGTGATGTGGCAAGTTAACTCAACTCCTTCCTGTGCTAGAATGAGCTTGATTCAGTTTAAAGTGGTACACAGGTCCACATGACTAGGGTTCAGATGAGTGGGTTCTTCCTGGGGGTGACAGATAGATATGAGAAGTGTGGGTGGCGGCTGGCGAATTATGTTCACATATTTTGGGGTTGCGAGAAGTTGGAGGCAGTGTTTGGGACCTGATTGAGAATAGTGGGAGCCGAGGTAAAGCTAAACCCCATGGTGGCGATCTTTGGGGTTTTGGAGGGGTTGGACGTGCTGGAGAGGAAGGAGGCCAATGTTGTGACCTTCGTCTCTCTGATTGCCCTGCGATGGATTCTTTTGAATCGAAGGTCGGATATGCCGCTGGGGGTTGCAGCCTGGCTGGGAGACTTTTAGGAGTTTCTCCTGTTGGAAAAAATTAAGTTTGCTTTAAGGTGGGGAGCCTTGGAAGAGAGCTTTGAAGTACGGTGCCATTCATGATGAGGAGCTGTCCGTCGCTTGGGTGGGGGCGAAGGGGGAGGGGAACTAAAGGGGGAAAAATGTACAAACTGTTAATTCTGTTTTGTTAGAATATGGTGTTGTTATTTTTTTAATGTTTGGAATAAAATCTCTTCACAAAGAAAGAATGATCATGATCATCGACCTAAAACATTAGGTTGCCACTAAATGTGGTGGTGGCGATTATTGGCGGTGACCACCCCACTGCTCAGAATTACAAGAACTTGCAGCTAATTTCGTGCTTAGAAGCTCATTAATTATGCTCAGGCGAGTGTTCACAGAACCACAGAATACTACAATGCAAAAGAGGACCTTTGGCCCATTGAGTCTGCACCGACGCATGAAAGGCCCTGACCTGCCCACCTAATCCACAGAATTACAGAATAGTGTTGAACTAAATCACCTGGTGGGTTAGGTGCTCATTTATCCTCCTGCAATTAATTGGTGGGGTTGAATGGCCATATTTAAATAACAGTCAAACATATACATATCACTCTCCACAGTTGTCTCCAGATGGTTACAGATGTCAGCAACCTGCAAGAAGAAGGCCATAATGCCTTTTCGGCTTTGATCAGGGGATTGTGGGCACACAGGTATGCGCTATATTGGGTCCAGGAAGGACACCAGCTTCACTTTCCTGGCCTGCTAGGCTATCACAGAGCAGGCCAATATGACAGGCAACCCTGCCCAAAATGCCATCCAGCGCAAGAAGAGAATGAATGATTTAATTGGCTCCACCTGGGGAAGTCATCCTTCAGCTTCCTCCAATGTCAAACTTTTATCCCGGCACCGTGCACTCAAATGGCTACCCTCTTTAGGGATCTCACACCACCATTAGCAGGTGACAAATGTTACCACTGATGGTCTCACGGAATCTCTCATATTGTCCGAAGGGCTAATATAAAAGACCAGGGTTGTACTTCTGAGGCTGTATAAGGCTCTGGTCAGACCCCATTTGGAGTATTGTGAGCAGTTATGGGCCCCATTTCTAAGGAAGCATGTGCTGACCTTGGAAAGGGTCCAGAGGAGGTTCACAAGAATGATCCCTGGAATGAAGAGGTTATCATATGAGGAGCGGTTGAGGACTCTGGGTCTGTACTCGTTGGGAGTTTCGAAGGATGAGGGGGAGATCTTATTGATACACAGGATACTGAGAGGCGTAGATAGGGTGGACGTGGAGAGGCTATTTCCACGAGTAGGGAAAAGTCGAACCCGAGGGCACAACCTCAGACTGAAGGGATGATCCTTTAAAACTGAGATGAGGTGGTGAAGCTGTGGAACTCTTTGCCGCAGAAGGCTTTGGAGGCCAAATCACTGAGTGTCTTTAAGACAGAGTTAGATTGGTTCTTGAATAATAAGGGGATCAGGGGTTACGGGGAGAAGGCAGCAGAATGGGGATGAGAAACATATCAGCCATGATTGAAAACCGGAGCAGACCTGATGGCCTAATTCTGCTCCTATGTCTTATGGTCTTATCACTATCTCACCTATCATGCTGCTTGCACTCCATCCTCTGATCCTTCCGGGGAGGACTTCTGACACACAGAGTGTGCATCTTTCCCAACCTTGGTTCTTTTCGTTCTCATCGTGTGACTTTCTTTCTCAACTAGGGCATGCTGGCATTCAACAGAATGGGAAGTACGCAGACTGGAGGAGGGATGGCCAAGTCATTCTCCTCAATGAGTAAAGGAGGCATCTGCTGAACTGGCTGGGAAGGGCAGGGATCGCTCCTGTGGGGAAGGGGAGATCAGATTTTCTTAATGCGTTAGTATGGATCACAGCACCATCGCATCCTGTCAATCACCAGTGAGTCACATGCAGTGTTATATTGCTCATGCGCATCAACTGAAACTGCACTCTCTATCTTCTAGGCAGCAGCAGATCGAGGCTTACAAGGTACCCACCATAAGTCCAAGTCCTGATCATGCCCAAAGAGGAAGCACTGTAGGAGCCATCAGTGCACTCTCCCACATCATCCACCAGTTCAGAGATAAACACCTTGGTGGAGCACAGCTCTAGATTAGGCTCCAAGTCACTTTCTGAATAACACCTCACTGCCACGTCTGTGAAGCAGTTGGGAGGGAGGAACAGCCTAGGTCTTCGGCACTCAGAGGTCTGCTGGAGACGAATCCCTACTCAGTTTGAATCAGGTGATGAATCTTTGTGAGCAGCTGCCAACAATGCTGGAGTTGCAACAACATGCGGCAGCAGAACACCCAGCAGAGATTCGGCAGTCACTTGGCAAACTAGATCAAATGATGGAGTCCATCTGTGACCCATCTGATGCCATGGTTCTGACATGAGAGTGCATCAAGCTACCATGGGAAGGTTGCCAACGACCATTGAGACTTTGCTCCAGCAGGTGTTGCTGGATTTGCATTCAGCCTTACAATAAATGATCACGCATCCTGGTGGGCACCATCAAGATGTGGGCGACAGGGTGATGAGGCACCTTGACTTCCCTCCAGGTGCATTATCCCAAGTAGTCAGGACACCCACAGAGAGAATGAGAAACAGCCGGACAACCCAGGGGGTCTCCACTCAGAACACTCAAATAGTGTACATCCACTCACAGTCTCCTCTGCCTGCGACCCCATCCACTTCAGCTGCTCATATTGATGAGGGTGCATCTGCCACTGAGCAGGGACCTTTATCAGGTTGGGGTCCTCCAGACTTCGGGACAGCAGAGAATGTCCGCCAAGGTCATTGCAGACATCAGGAGGCCACATTTAGCAGGCTGCCTCCACCTGTGCTGTGGATGCAGGGTGCCATGAGCTGCAGGTAAACCCCAAATTATGTATGGACATATGGAACTTTGGAATATCACCTGAAGTTTTAAAAATGGACATACAAGCCAAAAATGACTGAGGAGGTAAATTCAATCATTGGCTGAATTGCTGGTAGTTACTAGGTGAGAGACAATGCAATCAGACTACTTCCAGTTTAGAAGACAGATTTTCAGTGTGGATCACAACCAATGAGTGGATGTCGAGAGGGTCTTGGGTTCGATCTTGGGTTTCCGCGATGGCCCCGATCATAGTGAAGCACCTGATGGTCGCTACGGGAAATTTTTTGAGAATGGCGGCTGCTGCCGCCATTTAAATAAGAAGAAATAAGGCTGTGTGTAGTCTTTAGGCCAGAAGCGGCAGCAGTGAGCAAGTCACGTTCCCTGTGTGAAGACTTGACATATATACTTTTGGTGCCAAATCACAGAGGACTGTTTCTTCTATTTTCTACCTGCTAGAAAGCAAGCCAAGAGGACTGTGAAGATTAATTGTTTTCTTACAAATAAGAAACACCCAGAGGCACAAATAAAGAGTGTACCTTCAAGACAGGATTTCACAACTGAATCTGCTCAGGAGAGTCCAGTGCAGGACAGAGCAGTGCAACTGTTAACTCTGTACAGAGATCGAGGGCCTCTGGTTAACAGCCTACAAAGAAGAAACTTAACAGAGCGGCATGGTGTCGCAGTGGTTAGTACTGCTGCCTCACGGCACCGAGGCCCCAGGTTCGATCCCAACCCTGGGTCACTGTCTGTGTGGAGTTTGCACATTTTCCCCGTGTCTGTGTGGGTCTCACCCCCACAACCCAAAGGTGTGCAGATAGGTGGATTGACAATGCTAAATTTCCCCTTAATTGGAAAAAAATGAATTGGGTACTCTAAAATTTAAAAAAAGAAGACACTTAACGCGGGAACAAAGCAGTATAAAGATGATTTCTTGAGGTATGGTTTTGTCAATTGTGCAAATGCAAATGAGGATGCAAAGGCCATGTGTGTTATGCACAGGGAAGTACTGGCAAATGAGAGGAGATTTTGAAAGCTAGGTTGCAGGTGAAAAATTCCTTTTGAGGTTAAGACCCCAGAGTCAGTTATTAACTTAGAGCTGACTCCAAATTAAAAGACTACGCTGAAATACCTGATCTGTGATGGCATATCAAAAATGCGGCAAAAGCCCGGAGCACTCCCAGCACTCTGGAGTAGCATGTCCTAGGAGTATCCAGTGCTGAGTAAAATAAACAGTTTGTTGCTATTGCGCTTCATGATGACCTAAAAGTGCAAGTTGGATTTTCCATTTTCGCAAAGGTGAAGATGGCACAAAGAAACTGGCTGAAGTCTGCACTTGTTATGTGCATTGCCCCATCCTCCTGTGAACCTGACTGGAGTGAGATAGTGAGGACCAGGGGACCAAGCAGCTCCTCTTTTGCATTAAAGGGAAGTGAACATGGCATATATTTCAAAGGGTGACTGTGTGGGTCCCAAATGTAGGCTGCCGTGGGTCCTGAAGGTCAGCCGGTTGCCAAAAGTGGGTCCCAGGAAAAGAAGTTTGAAAAACACTGGTTTTGAGTCAGGAACTGTATACTAAAATGGGCCGACATTGTTCACAAGCTTGTCAGCAAAGCCTAAATCAATTATATGGTTCTTTGACAGCTTTTTGCATGAAAGAAGACATACATGTCCCAGGATTGATTACTCAGAGACACTTAATACCTCTCTGAAAATGTGTGCTTCTCACTTCACCAAATTGAAAAACATATTTATTCTGCTCTCAACATTCCCATGAGGCTTTTTATAGAAGCATAAAAAAGAGCAGGGATATGTCTTTGGTCCTTTAAGCCCACTCCACCATCCAATAGGCTCATGGCTGATACGCTTGTGGCCTCAACTGCACTTTGTTGCCTGCTTCCCATAATCCTTGACTCCCTTGTAAACCAAAATTCTGTCGTGAATATATTCAATGTCCCAGCCTCCAATGCAGGTATATCTCTACTCAATTAACATGATCAGAACAATATACAATGCCTTCGTGATCTCATAGACCCTATATAGATGCAGCAAGATTTCCCTATTTTTTTTAGTCCACCCCCTTGCAATATTTTTAAAATTCATTTGTGGGATGTGGGCGTCGCTGATTAGGCCAGCATTTATTGGCCATCCCTAGTTGCCCTTCAGAAGGTGGTGGTGAGTTTCCTTCTTGAACTATTGCAGACGCTGAGGTGTAGGTACACCTACAGTGCTGTTAGGGAGGGAGTTCCAGGATTCTGACCCAACAACAGTAAAGGAACGGCGATATATTTCCAAGTTGGGGTGGTGAGTGGCTTGGAGGGGAACCTCCAGGTGGTGGGGTTCCCAGGTATCTGATTCTCTTGTCCTTTTAGAAGGTCGTGGTCATGGGTTCAGAGGTGCTGTCTGAGGAAACTTGGCAAGTTCCTGCAGTGCATCTTGTAGATAGTACACATGGCTGCCACTGTTCGTAGGTGGCAGAGGGATTGATTGATAGAAATCAAGCGGGCTCCTTTGCCCTGGATGGTTCCGAGTTTCTTGAATGTCGTTGAGCTGCACTCATCCAGGCAAGTGGAGAGTATTCTTACACTCCTGATTTGTGCCTTGAGGATGGCGGACAGGTTTTTTGGGGGGGGGGTGTCAGGAGGTGAGTTACTTGCTGTAAAACCCTTAGCCTTTGACCTGCCCTGGTAGCCACAGTATCAATATGGCTAGTCCAGTTCAGTTTCTGATTAATGGTAACCCCCAGGATGTTGATTGTGGGGGATTCAGATGATAATGCCACCGAATGTCAAGGTGATGGTTAGGTTCTGGTGGTGATGATGTGCTGAGCCGACACACATCAGGTGGCTCTCCTCCCAATCGGACCCAAAACAGCGAGATTTCAAGGATTTTTGGCTCAAAAAGCCACCCATAACTCCACTAAACCCGGAAGGTAGCAATGAAGAATAAGTAGAAAGGAAGATGCCGGCAAATGGTAGCTCTAAGGGCTGGCGAGAAGGCAGAAGCGGCAGAAAGGGCCGGAGCAACGAGCGGAAGGAACTGCGGACCGACGAGGCGATCATTCAAGGCTACCTTGAAATACCAAGACGCTCCAGCTCCAAGCACCCAACCCCATTCCCAGTAACAAGTATCAAACCCCAGAGACAAGCACCTAACTCCCCCAAGCACCTACCCTCTCCAGCTCTGAACACCCTACACCAACAACTTCAAGAACCCAACAACCCCCAGCTCCAAGCACCCACTCCCTCCATCTGCTCCGAGCACCCAACCTCTCTAGCCCCACGTGAATTATATTGTCCCACTTGTCCAATCATGGGCTGGTTTCATCCTACATAGGCAGCCACTGGTGAGCCTATGCATGGAGAAACCCGCCTGTGATTGGATGAGCAGACTTTGCGTATTTTTTAAAGTTCTGTCCGGGTATTCTTGGGGACTTCATTGTTGACTCCAAGGATGTGGTGGGCTAGATAGAAATGGCTAGAGGGCCGCATCTGGCCCAAGGCTGGGTCTTGGACGAGCCTGGTTTAGAAGAATGAGAGGTGACCTTATGAAACATATATCATAGAAATTTAGCGTACGCAATTCCCAATTCTTTTTGTCCAATTAAGGGGCAATTTATCGTTGCCAATTCAACAACCTGCACATGTTTGGGTTGTGCGGGTGATACCCACGCAGACGTGGAGAGAATGTGCAAACTCCACACGGACAGTAACCAGGATTGAACCTGGTTCCTCGGCCCCACGAGGCAGCAGTGCCAACCACCGCGCCACTATGCTGCCCCATATCCTAGGAACTTAGCAAGGTGGATACTGAGATTATGCTTCTCCTTGTGGGGGAGTCTAGAATTAGGTGACAGGGTGTAAAAATTAGGGCTCTCTACTTAAGACTGCAATTAGATTTTATTTTCTCTCACAGCCATTAGCCTGTGGGATACTCTTCTCCAGAGGTTGGATCATTGAATACATTCAAGGCTCAGTTAATTTTTTGATTGGCAAGGGTCGTGGGTTATGAGGGGCAGTCAGGGAAGGGGAATTGAGGCCACAATCAGATCAGCCATGATTGTATCAAAAGGCGGAGCAGGTTCGAGGGGTTGATTTGCCTATGCTCCCAAGTTTTGTGTTCTTGTGTTCCCATGTCACAATTTAATGCTGTATGATAAATTATCTACATTTTTTAATACAGCAAGTGATGACAGGGCTTTGTTCAGGTGCAGGTTGGTGAATTGGCCACGATAAATTGCCATGCCCTCATTTTGTAGACTTCTATCTGATCGCCCCTCAACCTCCATCATTCCAGTGAGAACAAACCTTAAAAAGTAAGTGACCATTAAATTGACCAACATTGTGTGAAAATGTAAATTTCATTCAATGTTATCCATTGGATAAAGTGCCCTTCTGCACTGAACAATGTTGAAATTCAGATTTGACTGTGTCAATTGTCCACTGTTCTTTCATCTTTTCATTAATTTCCATGTCACCAGTTCAAAGTTTAAACAGGTGGCTGAACTCTTTGAATGACTTCAAAGAACAAAGAGAAGTACATCAGAGGAACAAGCCCTTCGGCCCTCCAAGCCTCCGCTGACCATCTAACCTAAAACCTTCTGCACTTCCGGGGTCCGCATCCCTCTATTCTCATCCTATTTATGTATATCAAGACATATCTTAACCGTCACTATCATACCTGCTTCCACCACCTCCTCCAGAAACAGGTTCCAGGCACCCATTACCCTCTGTATAAAAAACCTCCCTCGCACATCTCCTCTAAACTTTGCCCCTCGTACCTTAAACCTATGGCCCCTAGTAATTAATTCTTCCACCCTGGAAAAAAGATTCTGACTATGCACTCTGTCCATGCCCTCATTTTGTAGATTACTATCTGATTGCCCCTCAACCTCCATCATTCCAGTGAGAACAAACCAAGTTTATCCAAACTCTTCTCATAGCTACTGCCCTCCATACCAGGCAAAATCCTGGTAAACCTCTTCTGTACCCGTTCCAAGGCCTCCACATCCTTCTGGTAGTATGGCGACCAGAATTGAGCACTATACTCCAAGTGTGGCCTAACTAAGGTGCTATACAGCTGTGGAGCATGACTTGCCAATTTTTATACTCATGCCCTGGCTGATAAAGGCAAGCATGCCGTATGCCTTCTTGATTACTTTCTCCATCTGCGCTGCCACTTTCAGTGACCTGTGGACCTGTACACCCAGATCCCTCGGCCTGTCAATACTTTTAAGGGTTCAAGGGCAGTACGGTGGCACAGTGGATTAGCCCTGTTGCCTCACGGCACTGAGGTCCCAGGTTCTATCCCGGCTCTGGGTCACTGTCCGTGTGGACTTTGCACATTCTCCCCGTGTTTGCGTGGGTTTCTCCCCCCACAACCCAAAGATGTGCAGGCTAGGTGGATTGGCCACACTAAATTGTCCCTTAATTGGAAAAAATGAATTGGGTACTCCAAATTTATAAAAAAACACTTTTAAGGGTTCTGCCATTTACTGTATATTTCCCATCTTTATTAGACCTTCCAAAACGCATTACCTCACATTTGACCAGATTGAACTCCACCTGCCATCTCTCCGCCCAAGTCTCCAACCGATCCATATCCTGCTGTATCCTGACAGTTCTCATCACTACCCGCAATTCCATCAACCTTTGTGTTGTCCGCAAACTTACTAATCAGACCAGTTACATTTTCCTCCAAGTAATTTATCTATACTATAAACAGCAAAGGTCCCAGCACTGATCCCTATAGAACACCACTAGTCACAGTGCTCCATTCAGAAAAGCACCCTTCCCCTGCTACCCTCCATCTTCTATGACTGAGCCAGTCCTGTATCCATCTTGGCAGTTCACCTCTGATCCCGTGTGACTTCACCTTATGGACCAGTCTGCCATGAGGGGCCCAGTCTTAGGCCTTATTTAAGTCCATGTAGACAACATCCACTGCCCTACCTCCATCAATCATATTCGTCACTTCCTCAAAAAACCCAATCAAGTTAATGAGACACAACCTCCCTTTCACAAAACCATGCTGCCTGTTGCTAATATGTCTATTTGCTTCCAAATGGGAGTAAATCCTGTCCTCTCCAATAATTTCCCTACCACTGACGTAAGGCTTACTGGCCTGTAATTTCCTGGATTATCCTTGCTACCCTTCTTAAACAAACAAACACAATATGCTATTCTCCTGGGACCTCACCTTTAATATATTCAGCTCAGGAAGTTTTGTTGACACCGCTGTGCAATGGAATCGCATCATGAATGTTTTTTTCCATAGCAAAACCCACTAATAGATTCAGCTCAGCAGATGTTGTTGGTATAGCTGCCAAGGGTCTGTGAATTTGCTTATTTTGACAGCTTTATGACCTCTTAATATGGTTTTTATAAATTTGATTTGAATTATTTTATTTATCTAGTGTTTTATGGGGTTCTAGTAGGATATTTTTCAAGTTTCTTTTGAAATATTGTTTATTTTGACAGTTTTCTGAACATCTCAGACTTCCCAATATTGTTATAGAGCTTGTGGGTTTTTACATAGTGGATACTGGGTGAGTAGATATGGAGAGGTGAGAGGATGGTGAGGAGGATGAATGGGGGCATTGATGGGGCAGGCGTTGAGGGTTCAGTGGCCGCATTCTTATTTACTGAACTTGGCCAATGTCTGAGCAAATGGAGACGGGGCTATTTAGCCTACCTACATTGGCATTCACCCACCTTCACTTTCACATCAGCCATGCTTCTATAGGCTTCAGCCCGACACCAGCCTTCTTCTCCTGCTCCACCTTGGCGAAAGCATGTTTGGGAACTACTGGGAAGGAGGTGGAATTGTGACATTTGTAAATGGCCCAATTCCTGATTCCTGCTTTCAAGATGGAAATTTGGTCCTACGAATAAATTTCTTTCCTATCTATCTTTTATTGTCAACAAATTTAGTTACAAAACATTAAGCCCCTTTATCTAAGTCATCAATAGTGAGATACATATATGTATCCTGAGATCCCTGCTATGTGAAAATGTTTTGTCCCATTCTCTACATTGTAGTCGTGACTCTCCTTTAAAATGTACTTAGTTGTCTGTAAAGCTGCTTAGAGTTGTAAAGACTAGAGGTTGTGAATAGTGCTATATAAATGCAAATTTTCCTTTCCTTTCAAGATGTCACATTCTATAGCTATTATTAGAGATAGCACTCCAAAACTGCATCATCAATTCTCCAAAACATGCTTCTCTTCTACCCACAACATAGCTCCCCTTAAAATTCAGGACAAGTGAACCTGCCCTTTGTTCTTAAATCCATAATGACTATTTCTTATGGCCTCCATTCTCTCATACATTTTTTATAATGTGTGATATGAGGCAAGGTGTGTGTCTTTTTTTTGTTGTTTGCAGTCCAAGCCTCAGGCAGCTCTCCAATATTTATGATGTTCCTAAAATTACTTACCAGAGCTTTGTTTTTTCCCCCCTCACCTTTATGACGTTTTTCAGTTGTGGGGAGACCACTGACTTAAAGAAAACAATAATGACCCTAAATATCCACAGGATTCTTCCAGTCTCCTGGCATTCGATGATACCTTTTATGGGAACCCTTGGACAAACAACATAAAAGGCCACTTTTTAATAGTTTTTCCAGGGTTCTGCCAATCTTCGCCCTGTTGCTCCCGCAGAAAATCTAAGCACGGTGGCGTAATGATTAGTACTGCAGCCTCACGGCATCGAGGTCCCAGGTTCGATCCCGGCTCTGGGTCACTGTCCGTGTGGGGTTTGCACATTCTCCCCGAGTTTGCGTGGGTTTCGCCCCCACAACCCAAAAGATGTGCAGGGTAGGTGGACTGGCCATGCCAAATTGCTCCTTAATTGGAAAAAAATGAATTGGGTATTCTAAATTTATTAAAAGAAAGGAAAATGATAGGATGCAGAGCTGGGCCGAAAAATGGCAGATGGAGTTTAACCCTGATAAGTGTGAGGTGATTCATTTTGGTAGAAAAAATTTGAATGTGGATTACAGGGTCAAAGGCAGGGTTCTGAGGAATGTGAACAGAGAGATCTTGGGGTTCATGTCCACAGATCTCTGAAGGTTGCCACTCAAGTGGATAGAGCCATGAAGAAGGCTTATAGTGTGTTAGCGTTTATTAACAGGGGGCTTGCGTTTAAGAGCCGTGGGGTTATGCTGCAACATGACCCCGGTGAGACCACATTTCGAGTATTGTGTGCAGTTCTGGTCACCTCATTATAGGAAGGACGTGGAAGCATTGGAAAGGGTGCAAAGGAGATTTACCAGGATGCTGCCTGGTTTGCAGGATAGGTCTTATGAGGAAAGGTTAAGGGAGCTAGGGCTTTTTTCTTTGGCGCGGAGGAGGATGAGAGGCGACTTAATAGAGGTTTATAAGATGATGAGGGGGATAGATAGATTGGACGTTCAGAGACTATTTCCTCGGGTGGATGTAGTTGTTACAAGGGGGCATAACTATAAGATTCAGGGTGGGAGATATAGGAGGGATGTCCGAAGTAGGTTCTTTACTCAGAGAGTGGTTAGGGTGTGGAATGGACTGCCTGCTGTGAGAGTGGAGTCGGACACTTTAGGAACTTTCAAGCGGTTATTGGATAGGCACATGGAGCATACTAGAATGACAGGGAGTGGGATAGCTTGATCTTGGTTTCGGATAATGCTCGGCACAACATCAAGGGCCGAAGGGCCTGTTCTGTGCCGTACTGTTCTATATTCTATGTAAAATCTAAGAACATTTATAAACAAGTACCGAAATGTTTGGAGATACTTCAAGTTACGTAGCCAAAGCAGAATGAGGGTAATTGCAATAATTTGTTCTGTATGGTATCTAAGGCTATCCTTCTTCAATATGACATCAACAGTTAGGATATAGACGATGAACATCAGGAGAACATACATCACCCAGTTGTACAGTCTCCTGAATACACACACAAGAGAAGAACATTAAAAATAACATTTCAAAGCAAGGCGTTAATAAAAATACTACAATGTAGTCTACTTGTGACAATAATAAAGATTATATTATTATAAAGTAATCACAAATATGAATCTCAAAATTAATATTGCCAACATGAATGTATGAACATTTAGCTTTCTGTATGCCATTTTAACATATTTGTTCAGCCATTTAAGTGCATAATGGCTCCCTAAAATAGCAAACAAAGAAACTTCAAAAGAATACATTAAGTGTCCATCGACTAAAATTGACAGCATTCACTTTTAGACGACAAGAGACAAATGTTCCTGGTGGACAACTTTACTTACTTTTGAATGTGAATGGGTGGACTGGGCCAGGAGGCCAATGTGCCTGATTCACTAAATTATAACCGGAAAATTGGAAGCATGCTCATTGGGCATAACATTCCACACACAATGTCCTATCCTGTATTTACAATGGCCGAAGCTCCGTGTTGGGAGAGGGCTAGATTCTTCCCCCCCGCCCACCGCAAGATCGCCACGGGTGAGAGACAGACAATGGAAAAGACCATTGACCTGGGCGGGATTCTCCGGTCACCAGGCGGGCATGGCCAGAGAACCCTGCCCAATCTAACTTTGCGAAAACCAAGATATCTTTGTTCCTCAGGAATTCCCAGTGGTGCCATTCATTGAACATTTCCTTGTCAAATTGTTCCTTCCAAAGTGTAACACCTCACACATTTCAGGATTAAATTCCATCTACCACCTTTCTGGCCATTTGACCATCCCGTCTATATCTTCCTGCAATCCAAGACTCTCAGCCTCACTGTTAACCACCTTTGTGTCTTTGTGTCATCCGCAAACTTACTGATTGTATCCCCCACATAGTCATCTAAGTCATTTATATAAATGACGAATAATAAGGGACCCAGCACAGATCCCTGTGGTACTCCACTCGACACTGGTTTCCAGTCACTAAAGAAGCTAGGTGGATTGGCCATGCTAAATTGCCCGTAGTGTCCTAAAAAGTAAGGTTAAGGGGGGGGGGGGGGGGGGGGGGGGGGGGTTGTTGGGTTACGGGTATAGGGTGGATACATGGGTTTGAGTAGGGTGATCATTGCTCGGCACAACATCGAGGGCCGAAGGGCCTGTTCTGTGCTGTACTGTTCTATGTTCTAAGCTGTTAGTCACCATCCTCTGTCTCCTACAGCTCAGCCAACTTTGACTCCACCTCATCATGTTTCGCTGTATCCCATGTGCATTAGCCTTTTTTATAAGTCTCCCATGTGGAATCTTGTCAAATGCTTTTTTGGAATCCATGTAAACTACATCAAGTGCACTACCCTCATCTACACACTTAGTCATGTGCTCAAAAAATTCAATCTAATTTGTTAGGCATGACCTCCCTCTGACAAAGCTATGCTAACTATTCCTGATCAAACCTTGCTTCTCCAAGTGGAGATAGTTTCTCGCCTTCAGAATTTTCTCCCTTAGTTTTCCCGCCACTGACGTGAGAGTCACTTGTCCATCCCTGTGACAACTTGCTCAATAACCTCAGTCTCTCTCCCAGAGTTCCATATCTGCCTCCTCATTCTCCTGGGTGAAGACAAATGTGAAATAATCATTTAACACCCAACCAATGTCCTCTGGCTCCACCCACAGATACTCCTCTTGGTCCCTAATGGGCCCTTCTTTTTTCCTAGTTATTCTCTTCCCATTAATATGGGGGCATGGTAGCACAGTGGTTAGCACAGTTGCTTCTTGTTTAGCTCACTCAGCTAAATCGCTGGCTTTTAAAGCAGACCAAGCAGGCCAGCAGCACGGTTCAATTCCCGTACCAGCCTCCCCGGACAGGCGCCGAAATGTGGCGACTAGGGGCTTTTCACAGTAACTTCATTGAAGCCTGCTGGTGACAATAAAGCGATTTTCATTTTCATTTCATTTCATAGCTCCAGGGTCCCAGGTTTGATTCCCGGCTTGGGTCACTGTCTGCACGTTCTCCGCATGTCTGTGTGGGTTTCCTCCGGGTGCTCCGGTTTCCTTCCACAATCTAAAGATGTGTAGGTTAGGTGGGTTGGCCATGATAAATTGCCCTTAGTGACCAAAAAAGGTTGCACTGGGTTGGGTTGTGTTGCTCTTTTTAATGAGTGGAATACTATCCTACCAGCGTCACCAATAATGTTGCCAATCGGCACCAATAATGTTGCCAAATTAACTAGATATGGCAATTATTAATGATAATATTGCTTTTCAGAGTCGCCAGGTATCAAATGATACCACCACAAGGCTTTACCAGATATCGATCAAAGGACCAAACAACCAGTTAGTCAGTTCATGTTCAGATAGTTTATTTACACACAAGGATTACTTTGATATGAAACATAAAATACTACAAGTTAAACTACACCTAACAACTACAGTAACCTATACTTAACTTCAGGGAAACCGGCTCTTTGCAGATTAACAAGGCCTTTGTTCGGATCTTGCGTGGCTGGGTAGATGAAGTGGCTTCGTTTCTACTGGGCTCATCCATCTGGTAGCGATCATTGGTCTTGAACTTGTCTTCTGGTCGTAATGCTACACTTGGTTTTAGGAGTAGGCCGGGGCCAAGAGAGACCTAACACATGGCTGTGTCTCTTTTTATCCCTCTGGGATTTCGTGCTCTTTGGGGCGGTCCTTAGCTTTCAACCCAATAATTCGACAGGCTTCGATCACTGCCTTCGATTTTGCCAATAAAGGGGCGGGTGCCTTGATGGCTGGGCGTGTCCTAAGCGGTCATTCACCTTGGCTGTTTGGGCTTTCTTAGTAAAGGGAGTGGCGCCGGTTAGTCTGCATCTGTATCAGTTCCCTGAGTACGGTCCTTTTGTTCTGGGGAAATGGGCCATTAGAATGCAAACGAGCGGGGGTTTCAATCGTGTCTAGCTATCTGGGTTGCAAATACACACAAAATCTCTGCATGTGGCTGAGTCTTGGGTTGGCCATAATTCCCATGGTCCTTCGTAGGTGGCCATCTGAGATGGCTACAGTTGGGTGGGATTACTGGATTACAGGGAAAGGGTGGAGGTGTGACCTTAGGTAGACTGCTCTTTCCAAGGGCCGGTGCAGAGCAGACTCGATGGCCGAAAGACCTCCTTCTGCTCTGTAAATTTTACGACTCAATGATTCTTTGAATATACTTATAGAATATCTTGGGATTTTCCCTACTTTTACCACCTAGAGATCTCTCATATTCCCTCTTTACTCTCCTAATTGCTTTCATAAACTCCATCCTGCACTTTCTGTAGTCCACTAATGCCTCTGTTGATTTGCTCCCCTTGTACTTATTAAAAGCCTTTCTCTTCCTTCTCATTGTATCCTGAATATCTCTGGTCATCCATGGCTCTATGTGCTTGTTACTCCTTCCTATTACCCGAGAGGGAATATGTTGGGCCTTTACCCCATTTCCTCTTTGAACACCCCCCACTGCTCTTCTGTACATCTCCCTAATAGCAACATGTTCCAATCTACCTTGGCCAGATCCTGCCTTATTTTAGTAAAGTCTGCTCTCCCCAATCCAAGATTTGTTTCTGCAATTTGTCTATTTCCTTTTTCATAAAACTTAAACTTAAATTACACTATGTTGTGTTCCCCATCACTAAAATACTCCCCCACCATCACATCAACCATCTGCCCGGCTTCATTCCCCAGAATTAGATCCAGCATTGCACTATCCCTTGTTGGATTCTCCACATGTTTAGTTAAAAAGTTCTCTGGTATACATTTTATGAATTCTGCTCCATCTAAGCCCTTAACACGATGGCTATCTCAGTTAATGTTGGGAAAGTTGAAATCACCCACTATAATTACCCTATTACTTTCTTTCACACTTCTGCAAATTGCACAAATATTTTATCCTCAATTTCCCACTGACTATCTGGGGGTCTATAATAAACCCCCAGCAATGTGGCCATGCCTTTTTTATTCCGAAGCTCCACCCACAAATTTTCATTTAACCCTACCGCCAGGATGTCATCTCTCCTTACTGCAGTAACTGATTCCTAACTAATAGGACAGCACGGCAGCATAGTGGTCAGCACAGTTGCTTCATAGCTCCAGGGTACCACGTTCTATTCCTTGCTGGGTCACTGTCTGTGCGGAGTCAGCACTTTTTCCTCGCGTCTGCGTGGGTTTCCTCCGGGTGCTCCGGTTTCTCCCACAGTCCAAAGATGTGCTGGTTAGGCCATGCTAAATTGCCCATGCTAAATTGCCCTTAATGACCATAAAGGTTATGTAGGGGTTAGGGGAGTTGTGTAGATACGTGGACTTGAGTAGGGTGCTCTTTGTAAGGGCTGGTGCAGACTCGATGGGCCGGGTGGCCTCCTTCTGCACTGTAAATTCTATGATCTATGATAATACTGCAATGCCTCCCCCTCTTTGGCCCCCTCCCCTGTCTCTCCTAAAGGTTCTGTATCCAGGATATTAAGCTGCCAATCATGGCCCTCCTTCAACCACATCTGATGGCTACTATATCATAATTTCATGTGCCAACCCTTGCCCTTCATTCATCCTTTTTACCTGTAATACTCTGGGCATTAAAATAGGGGTCATTCAGCCTGTCTTACTCTCCTGAAACTTACTACCGCTGTAATTCCTCTGACCTGATTACTTTTCTAAGTTATACTATGTTCTTATTCTGCTAACAGTCTGCGTCCCCTCCCCTTGCCGAATTAGTTTAAACTCCTCCCAAAAGCACTAGAAAACCCACTAGCAAGGATGCTAGTCCTGCTCTGGTTCAGATGTAGGCGGTCCCACTTGTACAGGTTCCACCTTCCCCAGAAATGGTCCCAGTGGTCTAGGAACCTAAAACCCTCCCTCCTGCACCAACTTTTAAGCCACGCATTAATCTGTGTTATTCTACTATTTCTATACTTGCTGGCGCATGGCACTGGGAGTAATCCAGAGATTACAACGCAAGAGATCCTGCTTTTTAGTCTACAGCATAGTTCCCTGAATTCCTGATTCAGGACCACATCCCTCTTTCTATTTATGTCATTGGTACCAACATGTAACACAACCTCTGTCTTTTCACCCTCCCCCTTCAGGATGCCCTGCAGCTGTTCAGCGACATCCTGGACCCTGGCACCAGGAAACAACACACCACCCTAGAGTCACGTTGATAGCCACAGTAGCTTCTATCTGTTCCCTAACAATTGAATCCCCTACCACTATAGCCCTGCCAATCTTCTCCCTCCCCTCTTGTACAGCAGATCCACCCATTGTGCCATTAAGTTGGCTGCCACACTTTTCCTCTGTAGTTATCCTCATCCATATAGTTTCCAAAACGGTATATCTGTTAGAAAGGGGGGTGGTCACAGGGGACTCCTGCGCTACCTGCCTACCTCTACTCTTTCTAGTGGTCACCCGTGCCCTCTCTGCCTGTTCAATCCTCGCCTGCGGTGTGACTACCTTACTAAACGTGCTATCCACGACCTGCTCAGCATTGAGGAATCTCCACAGTGAATCCACCCTCAACTCCAGCTCCGAAATGTGGTTAGTCAGTAGCTGCAGTTGGACACACTTCCTGCAGATGTGGCCACCAAGGACAACTGGAAATCCATGATCTGCCACATAGCACAGGAGGAGCATACCACAGATCGTGCTCTCCTTCCATGACTAGGCTCCTAATTTACTCCCTTTTTTTTTTTACAAAAGATTAAGCTATATAAGTTAAAGTAATCAATTAATTTGTTTTTTATTTACTCTTTTTTACCTGCCTTTGGTTTAGAGAACCCTTTACTTATGTTTTAGTAAGTAATTGATCAGGTTTAATTAGTTTAACAATGTTTACGTTTCAAGTTGAGTGCATATTTCCTACCAGCCAATCAAGTCACAGCTTTCCAGTGACATCACATTTTTTGAGTATTTTTCACCTCAGGTCAGTTACTCTGTTTACTCACCTGTGTCTGGAACTCTTTTCTCTAACTCTGCTTCCTGGAGGCATTTCTCTCCCTTGTAGTCTCAGCTGCCAGTTTCACCTTCTACCAGTTCCACCTAACTTCCTGTTTCTACCCAATTCCAAAATGCACTCTCACTCAGCCAACGTGGCACTCACGAACCTCCACCCCGCGTCTGCCACAATATTCCCATCTCGAACGCCACCCGCTTATTCACCAACACGGTCAACGCCTTTGTCTTCATATCCTGTTCCAAGTGGAATACCTGCCCAACCCGTCCTTTCCTCAGCCTTTGATCAGCCTGGTCAGGGGGCTTCCCGAACCTCTCTCCTGACGATCAGCCATATCCCTTTTTGGGCCAGCTCTGGCCCTGTGTCACACGACCCTCCAGGCCCACCCCAGAATGTCCACCATCATCAATTCTTTCCCAACTGCGCCACATCAACCACACCCTTGTCAGCACCCGTTGCCTTCCCTACCCCACCCTTAAGCAAAACATCAGCCCCATTCGCCCCCGCGATTCCCTGCTGACAACCCCTCACTTCACTCCCATTAACTAGCCCACCCAGCTAGCATGGTGGTTCTCCCCTGTCAAGGCTTCCAACTTCCCCCCACCCCCAATTCCCCTCCCGCCTGTCCATACCTCCCTAAAGAGCAACTATAGGTACACTCATCCTTGGTGTTCCCCCATGAAAAGCCTGTCCTCCAGAAACCCCACCATCAAAAACTCTTCAAAGAACTCAGAATTCTGGAAAGTCATACAGAAGAGGGCCGGGTACAGCACTCCGAACTTCACCCCCTTTTCAAAGAGGTCAGCCCTGGCCCGGTTAAACCCAGGTCTCTTCTTCGCCAGTCCCATGTCCTGGTACACCTACAGCTCATTCTCTTCCCAGGTGCACTTCCTAGTCTGCCTAGACCATCGGAGGATCTTCTCCTTATCCAGAGAGCGGTGCAACTGTACCACCATTGCCCTTGGTGGCTCATTTTCAGCGCCCTTTAAGCTCGATCGACTTCCAGAGGCCGGTCAAAGGCCCCCTCCCCTATCAGCTTCTCCAGCATTTTGGCCATGTATGTGCTGGCTCCGCACCTTTGATGCCTTTGGGTTCCCCACGATCCTCAGGTTTTGTCTTCTGCAGGGACTCTCCAGATCCTCTATCTTCTCCTTTCTCCTTGCCCCACTCCTAGTTTGTGGGTCCATCCGCCAGCCACAGGGAGTAAAACCCTCTACAGCACTTCTGCACCTCTTGCCATCAAATACTTTGTCCATCAGGCAGCGAAAAGACCAAAAAATACCACTTTGAGTGGGAACCACCAAGTGTGCGACTGCTCACACCATGGTTGCCACCGGAAATCACCAGTGGGAAGAATGGCAGCGGCGGAAAGGTCGACGTCGACTGCCACACTGCCTGTGGAGCAGTTGATGAGCTTTGTTAAAGAACTTCAGCAGCAATGAAAGGAGATGCAGGGAGACTGGTCAAGTGCGATTAAGGGGGCAGTAGCACCTCTTTTTGGGACCCTGGATCAGTGGAGAAGCGCTTGAATGGCACAAGGACCAAAGTCCAAGAGGTGGAAAGGGTGGTGTCAGACCAATGTGACTGGATTGTGTCATTGGAGGCGGAGCTGGCAATCCTGTGTGAGGCCTGTAAGGTGCTGTGGGTGAGGATGGATGACCAGGAGACAAGGTCCCGGAGGTGGATTGGGTCCACCAGTCCTTGAGGCAGAGGCTGAGGGCTGGGGAGCTACCTCGGGTGGTGATTGTGTGCATGCACAAATTCCAGGACAAAGATAAGATTCTGAGTTGGGCCAGGGTGATTTGGGACTGCAGCTGGAAGGAAATAGGATCTGGATTTATCTGGACATTGATGCTGATCTGGCGAAGAGACCGGTGGGGTTCAGTAAGGCCAAGGCAGGGCTATTCTGGAGCAAGGTTCAGTTTGGGATACTGTGCCCTGCTAAACGTTGGGTAACGTTCAAGGGCAGGGATCATTATTTCCTGACGCCGGAGGAAGAGAACGACTCTATTAAGGAGCATGGGTTGGCGGAAGGCGAAGAAAGGGACTTTTACATCTTTTGTACCTTTTGCATGTATTATGATCTGTTATAGAACATAGAACAGTACAGCAGAGAACAGGCCCTTCGGCCCTCGATGTTGTGCCGAGCAATGATCACCCTACTCAAGCCAACGTATCCACCCTATACCAGTAACCCCCCCCCCCCCATTAACCTTATTTTTTAGGACACTAAGGGCAATTTAGCATGGCCAATCCACCTAACCCGCACATCTTTGGACTGTGGGAGGAAACTGGAGTACCCGGAGGAAACCCACGCACACACGGGGAGGGCGTGCAGACTCCACACAGACAGTGGCCCAGCCGGGAACTGAACCTGGGACCCTGGAGCTGTGAAGCATTTATGCTAACCACCATGCTACCGTGCTGCCCGTTATGTTTGGGTTTACACTGGTTCTTGATTGTAATTGATAATTTCATGTATGTGTTTTTATTCTGTTGTTGTTTTATTATTATGGGTGCTTTTGTATAATGTGTCATGTACTTGGGACATGGAAATTGTGGTCAGTTGTTTGGTTTGCACATGGGGGTCTTGGGGGTGGGTTGAAGAGGGGGCATTAAGATCCAAGCAGAGTGGGGGGATGGGTAGGTCAGAGGGCTTAGATAGGGTCCTTTGTTGGACCCTCCACTGGGAGTCGCCATTCCAGCTGGTTATGCAGTGAAAGCAAACAATGTGGGGGTGGGGGCTGTGGTGGGTAGACTGAATGGGGGTGAGGGGGAGGAGGGGAAGGGGGAGGGAGGGTTTGGCATGGAGGGGGGAGATGGTCACACAGTTGGCTTGCTGGTTGAGTTTAGGTGAGGATGGAAGGAATGGCCATTTTGGATGGGCTCAGGTTAGTGAGGGGATTGATGTCTGGGCAGGGTTTGGGCCGGATGATGATTATGCACCCTAGTTAAGGTGGAGGGCAGAAACTCCCGGTGAGGATTATAACATGGAAAGTACATGAGTTAAATGGTCTGATTAAACGGTCGTAGTTTTTTCACACCTAGAGAGTCTGAGGGGAGATGTAATTTTCCTACAGGAAACACATTTACAGGTGAAGGATCAGATGGGGCGAAGGAAGGGTTGGGTGCAGCAACTGTTCCACTCGGGGTTTGATTCAAAGTCGAGGGGAAGTTGCGATCCTGCTCAGGAAGAAGAAGGTGTTTGTGGTGGCCAGGGATGTGCGGGACCGGGGTGGGAGGGGGTAGGTTACTGATAGTGAGTGGGGTATTAGCGGGGGCACTGGTGGTGTTAGTGAATGTATGCGCGCTGGGATAATGTAGACTTTATGGAGAAGCTGTTGGTGTCTATCCTAGATTTGGATTTTCACCAGTTGATCATGGGTGCTCATTTTAATTGTGTGTTGGCGTGTAGGGAGGATAGTTCTAGTCCCAAGTCAATGGCTAGGTCAGGGATGGCGAGGGAGTTGGGGATGTTTATGGACCAGATTGGGGGAGGGGGGGGGGTATGCGGGGGGGAGCTGGAGCCGTGGAGGTTGAGGCACCTGGAAGAGAGGGAATATTCCTTCTTCTCGCATGTTCATTGGGTATACTCCCGTATCGATTTTATTGTGGTGGGTAAGGCGGTTATGTCGGGGATTGTGGGGGTGGAGTATGGAGGAATAGTGACCATTAAGAATTATATAGAGCTCAATCAAAGCAGGGAGGTCTCTGCAGACACGTTCTGGGAGGCACTGAAGGTGGTGGTTTGGAGAGAATCTCTTTCTTACAAGGCCCATAGAGATGGAGTCGAGAAGCAAAGGTTGTTGGAAGATATTGTGGAGGTGGATCACAGATACTCGGTGACCCCAACTACCAATTGTTGGCGGAAAAAAAGAAATTGCAGGAGCAGTTTGATCGGTTGACAACAGGGAAGGCGGTGGGACAGCTATGCCTGCTAAGGGGGTTACAGTATGAGTACAGGGAGAAGGCTAGCCCATCAACTGAGAAGGCAGGCAGGGGCAAGGCTAACTGTGCAGGTGAGGGTGGCAAGGGGGGAGAGTTGGTGACGGAATTGGAGAAGATAAATTTTGAGGACTTTTATCAGGAACTTTGCATGGCCGAGCCAATGAGGGAGGAGGCAAACATGGGACAGTTTTTGAATGGGTTTGTGTTCCTGGAAGTGAAAGAGAGAAACCAGCAGACTTCCAATGGATTGGAGGATTGGGGCTGCAGGAGGTAACACAATGTGTGGGTATAATGCAGTTGGGGAAGGCACCTGGGCAGGACCGCGTTCCAGTGGAATTTTATAAGCAGTTTTCAGTGGATTTGGCTCCTTGTCCTTTGAGCATGTTTAATGAGTCATTGAAAAGGGGGGAGTTGCCAACTACACTGGCACAGGCATTTATTTAGTTGATCACAAAAAAGGACCAGGATCCGACAGAGTATGGGTCTTACAGGCCCATTTTGTTATTGAATATGGAAATGAAAGTGTTGGCCAAGCTGTTGGCGAGGTGATTGGAGAGTTGTGTGCCGGATGTAGTTTTGGAGGACCAGACGGGGTTCGTGAAGGGGTAGCAGTTGTCTCATAATACCAGGAGATTATAGTTTGTGGTTATGACCATTTGCGCCATTTTCCAGGTACAAATTGAATGTTGGATAAAGTGATGTCTTTCCGGTGAACGCCCAGGGAGAAGTATGAATTTGGGGGCCTTGCAATTCAAAGTGGCCAGTGTTAGGTTTCGGTTGGGGATTCAGGTGGAGTATGATTGAGCAACTATGCACAAGTGGGATCTGACAGGTTTGGCAAGGGTCTTAGAGGGGATCTGAAAAGGTGGGACTTCCTACATCTGACTTTGGTGGAAAGGGTAGAGGTGGTGAAGATGAATGTGTTGCCAAGGTTTTTGTTTATTTTTCAATTTCTTCCAAATTTCCTTCCCAAGGCAATTTTCCAGAGGGTGGATAAACTGATCATAGAGTTTGTTTCGGCAGGCAAGACACCGAGGATTAGTAGGGCCCTGTTGCAAAGGAGACAGCAGAAGGGGCTTGCGTTCCCAAACCTGTGAGACGGTGGTGGGGGGAGGGGAAGTCAGACTGTGTTCGACTGGAGGAGAGCTCTTGCAGGGGGGACGGTTCTGAGGCCCCTATCGATGGCCCTCTTGCATTTTCCCGGGGAGATATACGAGCAGCCCCGTGGTAGAGTCTTCAATTAAGATTTAGAACTAGTTGAAGAGAAACTTTAAACTAGGGCTTATGTCAGCATTGACCCCAATATGTGGGAACGATAAGGTTATACCAGGGGGGTGAATGGGATTAATGGGAGGTGCCGGGGGAAGGGTGAGCGGGTAAGTGACCTGTTTGTAGAGGGGAAGTTTGCAGAGTTGGAGGAAGTGTGAGAGAGGTTCAAGTTACCAAAAAGGGAGTGAGTTTAAATATTGATAGGTGCGGAACTTTGTGCGGAAGGAACTAGCCCTGTTTCCTTAGTTCCCGGAGTATACGTTGCTTGAGAAGTTGCTGGTCTCGGGCGAGTGGGCGAAGAGAAACTTGTGGATATCTACCTGTGGTTGGGTGAGAAGGGACGTCGCTAGTGGAAGGGATCAAGCAGATGTGGGAGGAAGAGTTGGGATAGAGATGGGGTGGGGAACTTGGAGTTAGATGATGCACTGGATCAACTCAACCTCCTCTTGTGTGATGATGAGCCTTATGCAGTTTAAGGTGGTATACAGGGTCCACATGACTCAGACCGGATGAGTGGGTTCTTCCCAGGAGTAGAAGCAAGAGGTGTGGGAGGGCCGGCAAACAATGCTCACATGTTCTGGGGGTGTGCAAAGCTGAACTGCTTTTGGGAGGCAGTGTTCAAGAGATTATTGGGGATTGTGGGGGTTAGGATGATGCCGAGCCTTCTGGTGGCAATTTTTGGCGGAGGTGCCAAGGCTCAGGAGGGGAAGGGGGCTGAAGTCGTTGCCTTTGCCTCTTAGAGTGTCTGGCGACTGATATTATTGAACTGGAGACCGGCAATGCTGACGGGGGTTACTGCATGGTTGTGGGATTTGCATGAATTTCTTAGGCTGGAGAAAATGAAGTTTGCTGTTAGGGGAGGGTCGGAGGGTGGATTTTATATGCAGTGGAGGTCATTTCTGTCTACATTTGAGGAATTGTTTGTCATCTGGGGAGCGTTAGGGATTAAAAGGGGGAAAAATTAACAAACTGTATGTACCATGTTTATTTGAGGTGTTATGTGTAGATGTATTTGGAATAAAATAGATTTAAAAAAATAAAACTGCTGAAAATTCTAAAAAAAACGTCTTAAACTTTACATTATGAAATGAAAGAGCAAATGACAGAGCAAAATAACTTTTTGGGGGCTAATCTTTTTGCTTTCCATCTAATTCCTCGCTATTCTAAAATCAAAATGGTGGGCAAATAACCATGCTTCTAGCAAACCTCTTCTAAACAACTGAGTGAGGTGTGCAAGAGCTATCTTCCCTGTCAAGAATGTCTTACTTTTGCTTTAGCTACATTTGACAATTCAATTTAGACAGGTCTGAATGCGGTGAGGTGCATCTTCAAAAATTGTCTACATGTCACGATCCGAATTCAATCTAATTTACAACATTCGTGTTAAATTGGCTACTAAATAGGGCAGCACAGTGGCGCAGTGGGTTACCCCTGCTGCCTCACTGCGCCGAGGTCCCAGGTTTGATCCTGGCTCTGGGTCACTGTCCTTGTTGGTGTTTGCACATTCTCCCCATGTCTGCGTGGGTTTCACCCCCACAACCCAAAGATGAGCAGGCTAGGTGGATTGGCAACGCTAAATTGTCCCTGCATTGGAAAAAATTAATTGGGTACTCCAAATTTAAAACAAAAATTGGCTACTAAATCCCACAAGTGTGAGAACTCACCAGAGAGTTATCCGATAAATAGATTTCATTTCATTCAGTTCTTTCAGTTTGTTTTTCAGAAAAGCTTCCTCCTAAGTAGAAAAATGATAACAACATGAAATATTAGAGCCGGTTAGCCAAATTATTTGAACTTGCACTAGGGCACGTTAAATCCTTTGACAAGCCTTCTGACAGCCATTTAAAGCTAAGTGAATAACTACAATTGGGGATGTGTAAGGAGGGATCATCCTCTGATCATCTGACTAACCACAGACCGTGAAGCAATTGTCTGAAAGAAATTACTACAACATGCATTGTTAAGATGAACGGTCCAAATTTCCTATTTGTACAGGCCTTGC
The DNA here is from genome assembly GCF_902713615.1 of Scyliorhinus canicula. Classification (NCBI taxonomy): domain Eukaryota; kingdom Metazoa; phylum Chordata; class Chondrichthyes; order Carcharhiniformes; family Scyliorhinidae; genus Scyliorhinus; species Scyliorhinus canicula. Next base: position 177,400,052 of record NC_052151.1, read on the forward strand.
ATGTTTTCTACTGTACCCCTGCCACAACATCGAAACAGCTATTATCAAAGTTACAAATAACATCCTATATGACTATGACAAGAGTAAACAAGTCCTCCTCATCCTTCTCAACCTTCTGCAGCCTCTGATAAAGTTGATGACACCATTCTCCACCAAAGCGTCCCCACTGTTATACAACTGGTTTGGACTGCTCTCACGTGGATCTATTCTTATCTATGTAATTGTAGGCAGAGAATCACTTGCAATGGTTTCTCCTTCTGCTTCCATGCATTCTTGTGTGAATGCATTCCATTCTTGTGCCCCCTAGAATCTATCCTTGACCCCTTCTATTGGCTATCTACATGCTGTCCCTTGGTGACATAATCAGCTCATCAGCACTTCATGGAACTCCTCCACTGCTGCTAAACTATCCAACATCCAGCAAGTCAGACAGAAGCTGTGGGGAGAAAACAGAATTAACATTTCATATCTATGGGGCTGCATTCTCTGTTGGCAGGATCCTCCTTTTCACCGGCAGCACACTCATGCATGAGGGTTTCCCGACGGCGTGGGGTGCCCACAATGGGAAACCCCATTGGCCAGCTGCCAGGAAGGAGGAAACCGCTGCCGACAGGTATGCGCCACATCAGAAAAAGGGTGCGACGGGACGGAGAATCCCGCATGACCTTTTTAATCACCTGAAACATTATCTCTGTTTCTTTCACAGACGCTGCATGACCTGCTGAGTATTTCCAACATTCTGTGTTTCTATTTCAGATTTCCAGCATCTACAGTATTTTGTTTTTGTATCCAACATCCAGATGACCAGAAATTTTCTCCTGAATATTGGGGAGACTGAAGCCATTGGTTTGGGCCCTCCTGCAAACTCTTTTCCCTCGCCTACTATATTTTTATCGTTATGTTCAATAATCTTTTAGATGAGAATCATTTGTTCCAAATGATATTGACTTTTTATTGGTTTTCACTTTGATAAAGTGAGAGTACAGATTGTCTGAACTATTTATTGATTTTTTATTTGCAGCAGTTATTCAGCAGCTTGGACTGGGATACTTCCCTTTGGTCACCTTAATCCTAGAATAATTGGATCATAGAATAGATCATAAAATTTAGTGCAGAAGAGGCCATTCAGCCCATCAAGTCTGCACGGCCCTTGGAAAGAGCACCCTACTTAAGTCAACACCTCCACCCTATCCCTGTAAACCCAGTAACTCGACCTAACCTTTTGGACACAAAGGGCAATTTAGCATGGTCAATCCACCTAACCGCACATCTTTGGACCATAGAAGGAAACCGCAGCACCCAGAGGAAATCCATGCAGACATGGGGAGAAAGTGCAAAGTCCACACAGTCACCCGAGGCCAGAATTGTCCATGGAGCTGTGAGACAGCAGTGCTAACCACTGTGCCACCATGCCGCCAAAGATACAGAAGAGGAGGTAATTTGATACTTTGTGCCTATGCTCATCTTTGGATTATTAGTCAATATATGGAATATATTTCAATTATTCAGCATTGATTTTCTTTCTGTTGGCTTAGTGGGGATTCTTTTCATTTCAAAATTATTGTTCTCTACAGGGTTTGTAACAATGTGTCATCATAGTAGCATAGTGATTAGCACTGATGCTTCACAGCGCCAGGGACCCGGGTTCGATTCGAGGTTTGGGTCACTGTCTGTGTGGAGTCTGCATGTTCTCCTCCTGTCTCTGTGGGTTTCCTCTGGGTTCTCCAGTTTCCTCCCACAAGTCCCGAAGATGCTTGTTTGGTGACTTGTGTTCCAGAATCTGTCCTGTCCTAGCCAAGCTATTCCAGTATAGCTACAACATTGCCATTTGCCCAGCAATATGGAAAATTTCCCATGAATGTTCTGTGTATAAGACATTGGTAGAAGTAGTGTATAGACTCCCAAACAGTAGCCACACAGTAGGAAAGGATAAAAATCAACAAACAATAGAAGCATGTAAAAAGAATAGAGCAATAATTATGAATGACTTTAATCTTCATGTTGATCGAGTTAATCAAGGTGGAAAGGATAGCCACGACAATAAATTCATGTAGTGCATCAGAGGTAGTTTCCTTGAGCAATATGTCATGGAGCCAACCAAGGAACAGGCTATCTTGGATCTGGTAATGGTTAACGAGCCAGGTTTAATAAATGACCTCAGAGTAAAAGATTCCCTCGGAAACAGTGATCCTAACATGTTGGAATTTAATATTCAGTTTGAGACTCAGAAACTTGACTCGGAAACAACTGTGTTTAACTCAAATAAAGGGCATTACAATGAAATGAGGATACAGTTAGCTAAAGTAGACTGGGTGGATAGATTAGCAGGAAAGACAGTAAACAAGCAATTTACTGGAGGAACAACATCTCATCTTCCGGTTAGGCATGCTACAGCCTGCCAGTCTCAATATGGAATTCAACAACTTCAGATGATTAGCTCTACCCCACCTGAACCCATTTGTTTAATCTCATTTCATTTTAATTGTCTTTTACCATTTCTTTCTTTCTTGTCTTTCTTTATATATATTTACCACCCCCCCCCCCAATCTTATCGACCTTCCTTACCCCTTCTCCCCTTTGCTTCCCCTTCCCATACATCTACATCTGTTACAGTTTGCCCTCTGATGTTAGTTTCTCTGCTGTTTGGCCTTTCACACCTTTTGTTCTCTGGGGACTGCCATTCACACTCTTTCCCCTTGGTTTCTGTGGTTATTAGTGCCCTATTTCCGTGGGTTTCTGTGGCTATGGCTCATCTTTCATTCTCACTCCACAGTATAAATATTTCCCACTTTGTCTGTTAGCTTTGACAAAGGGTCATCCAGACTCGAAATGTTAGCTCTTTTCTCTCCCTTCAGTTGCTGCTAGACCTGCTAAGATCTTCCAGCAGTTTCTCTTTGGTTTCAGATTCAAGCATCCGCAGTAATTTGCTTGTAAACAAGCAATGGCAGACATTTAAGGAGGTAATTCATGACTCTCAGCAAAAATATATCCTAGAAAGGAAGAAAGATTCTAAGAGATGAATAAACAAACCATGGGTAACCAAGGAAGTTAAGAAGAGGATTAAGTTGAAAGAGAAACTTATAAGGAGGCAAACATCAGTGATAACCCTGAGGACTGGGATTAATTCAGAATCCAGCAAAGAAGAACTAAAAAGATAATGAAGAGAGAGAAATTAAACTACGAGGGCAAACTAGCAAGAAATATATGAATTGTGCCACAGCTCTCCCCTGGCTGTCGTCAAGGAGCCGCTATTCAGGAATCCGCATCTCCACCAATACAATTTCAGGTGGCTGCCGGGATGATCAGGATGGTGGCAGAGGAGTGGGCAGGATGGCACTCCACAAGTTGGCATATCATGCGGCAGTGGGTGTCCAGCTCACTGCCAATGACATCCATAACCTCAAAATGGTCGTGCTTTGACCCAATGGCACTCATGGTTTCAATGTGGCACAAGTGTGCAGTCAACTCCCATATGAGTGCATCCCTGCTTGGACAGAAGATGACATTGGCCCCAAGACATGAACCAGCCCCCCCCCCCCCTCCCCCATAGGAGCCGGAGCCCGACTGCCCGAGCCGCCTCGCGGAAATATCTTCCGTGCCCTTTTGCACTGCTTGGAGGGGTTTCTTAATGGGGTGCTGCTACAACACACCTTTCACTTCCTTGTCCTTGCCCGTCACCTGGACATGGCTTGGCGAGTCTTGTTGCCATGCAGTGGCAGGGGTCCCCAGTGGAGGTCCATCTGTGAAGGAGTCTTCTCCTTAACATTGAGGACCTGGAGTGAAGGTGTTCAATACAGTAGTCCCATAAAACCGTAAGCTGCATCGGTTCAAGGACTTCCAAGATGCCTGTCCTTTTTGCGGTCTTGAGGAGTCCATGGAATGGGCATATGTAGGTTGCTTTAGAATACATCCCCTTTTCAGTTATTTAAAATACCTTTTGTAGCTGTTTTGATAAACATTCAGCCCCATGCTCCCATTCTATGTGTATCCAGTTGAGAGAGGAGAGATGAAGAGGGGGATCTCCTCGTGAACCTTCCTGGGCCTGGCCAAACTCACCATCAGCAGGTCCAGGCAGCGGGCGACCGAGGGAATCAGCCGACCCAACAGTCTGACCCTCTACCGTGGCTACAATCGCAGCCAGGCAGCCCTGGAGAGCGAGTATGTGGTGTCCACTGGCGCCGTTGAGGCCTTCCGTGCTCATTGGGCACCAAAGGGACTGAGGTGCAGAATTGACCCCTGTAATCACATTTTAGTTTGATGTTTTAAGCTTTACTTGTGATTTGGTTTTGTTCAAGACAATACCCTTTAAGGAGCTGCCCCTTATACTTTGTCACTCAGTGCTTTTGATTTAGTTTAATAGGATTACACTAAATAGTTGAACTCCAGTGCTCAAGAGTAAAGACACACAGAATACACTGATTTGAACCACAATGCATGGCTTCATGTTGACGTCCATAATCAATCACCCTGGTTGTTATGTTCTAGTACGTTACAATGATTGAGTCAGTGCACAAAAAAAATGTCTGGTTCGTGACTAATTCAGATTTATTAAATTACAATAACGTGGGTAGAAAACAATACTAACACGACTAATGAACTGTAAACTGTTAACTAGAATTTGAGAGCTAAGACGAAACTATCCACGACGACTCCTCACTCAGACTCTCCGAAGTTGCAGTGTCACGTGGTGTCGTCTACTGCCACCTACTGGTTGGAGATCTAACATATTAACATACAGAATTGCTTATGGATATTGTTACATCCTCTTTTCTTTAGATTTTAACAAAAATATAATATACATCATTTCAACCAATTATCATATATATGGGGCTGGATTCTCCGATTTTGAGACTAAGTGCTGACGCCGGCACGGAAGCAGTGGTGTTTTATGACTGCAAAAATGGTACAACAGGTGCACCGATTCAGCAACTCTGAATGGGCTAGCACCATTGCTGGTGTGACTCTCTGGGTCCGTGACTGGCGCACATGAGACTCATGCCACAGCCGCACTTAACGATCCTTCCCCTCCACACACACCGTCCCAGTTAACAAGATAACTGCAAGGAGAGCAGCACCACATTTCAGGGACACTGAGCTGGACACCCTCCTGCACTACGTGGAGGAGAGAAGGATGACCCTGTACCCTGGCCTGGAAAGAAGGCCACCAGGCGTCGCCGTGCGCCATGACCCCATACTTCCCCCCCCGCCTCTCCAGGTCAAGGCCGCGCACAAGCGCCGGGAGCAGGTGTTGACCAGAGGGGCACCACCAGACCTACGGTCCCTCACATGGTCACGGTACGGAGGAAAGGAAGGTCACCGACGTGGAGGTCAACGTCGGGCGAGCAAGTGAGACCTCCTGCTTAGTTGCGGATCCCTATGACGCATGTGTGGACACCCCCCACCTCTCCCTCGACCCACAACCCCCACCCCACCTCCCCTCATTGTCACCGCCCTTGCAGTGCACACCCCTTACCCCGTTATACCTTCTAAACCACAGTGTGTGTCTGTAACCCACATATGATGGACAAATGACCACAAGTTATTTAGTGCTGTAATAGTTTATTACACACGCACACAGTCAACACACATGTACAAGTTGCACTTTAAAATAACACAAAAGAATGACCCTAACTTCATGTCCAGGTGATTAGGAAGTACAGAGCACAAATGGCCTAATTTGTAATCCGTTGTCTGGCAGTGCTGGATGTCTGTCACTGGTCGTCTTGTCCCTGGCTCTGATCCCTATGTGGATGGCGTGGATGTCCCTCTCCTTGGCTGGTGAAGGTATCACCGCTTTGCAGTTGGTGGTCAAGAGAGCGAATGGAGCAGCATTTTGAATGGTTCAGTGGGTCCCCGGGTAGGACGGGGGAAATGCCGTGTCTCCAGTACCCGAGTGTGTTGAAGAACAGGACGAGTGTGCATTCCTAGGAAGGGGCTACTCCCTGGGTCTGGATAGACTGGTGGGTCAGAATCAGCAAGAAGAGATATGGCAATATGTTGGGTGTCCATGTACTGGTGACAGCACCTGCGGCTGGAGGGGGCCTCGGTTTGGGCACAAAGCTGTGGGAATCATTGGTTTGATCCCGAGGGGCTGGGCAGGGGATTTCGGGGGAGGCAATGGGCAGGAATTGAGTGGTTTGTGAACCTATTCGTTGGGGCAGCTTCTCGAGCTTCATGGAGGAATTTGAATTGCCCGCCGGGAATGGGTTCCGGTATTTGCAGGTGAGGATTTTGTCCAGAAGCAGGTGTCGTCCTTTTCTTACCTGCCGCTCCAGGGGCTGCAAGACAAGGTAGTGTCAAAAGCAGGGGTAGGTAGAGTCTAGTGTCAGAAATTTATAAGGAGTTGATGGATTGAAGGGAGCCCCAATAGGGGTAGTGAAGCTTAAGTGTGAGGAAGAGTTGGGGAGGGAGGTGGAGGCTGGGGTGTGTGAAGAAGCTTTGAGGAGGGTAAATGTATCCTTTTCATGAGCTGGACTTAGCCTTATTCAGTTCAAGGTGACTGTGGCCAGGATGAGCAGGATTTTTGAAGGGGTGGTGGATCGGTGTGGACGGTGCATGGGTGGGCTCTCGAATTTTTGGGCCTGTCCGAAGCTTTCTCCGACGTTATGTCGGAGGTCTTGAAGGTGAAGGTGGTCCCGAGTCGATAAGTGGCAATCTTTGGAGTGTCAGAAGACCTGGGTGTCCAGGGGGCGAGGGAGGCCAATGTCTTTGCCTTTGCCTCCCTGGTAGCCCGGAGACGGATCTTATTAGAATGAAGGGACTCGGGGCCACCGAAACCGGGCGTGTTGGTAAGTGACATGGCAGAGTTTCTCAGGCTGGAGAAGATAAAGTTCGCCTTGAGAGGGTCTGTCGAGGGGTTTTCCCAGAGATGGCAGCCGTTCATCGACTTCTTTGAGAACAGTTAAGATGTCAATGGGGGGTGGGGGTTAACAAAAGGAGGCTGGGGAGTTGGGGAGCGGGAGGCGGGATGGTGGGGTGTTAGTTATTTAGTTAGTTTGGTTATTTGCAGCCCTGATGGTTTGTTTTGTTTTATGGTTGAGTTTGATGTGTAAATATATAGAGGCCTCAATAAACTATTTTTCAAAAATAAGGAAAAAGACTGGGACCAGCAGGGCCAAGGCCATGGGCTTCACTCATTTAGTAGTAATGCTCCAGGTACAGGGTGTGATCAACAGTACCCACATTGCCCTGCAATCTCCCATGACATCATGCGGCACCATTTATGAAATGCAAGGGATACCACTCCCTCAATGTCCAGATCATCTGTGACCACACAATGGCATCATGCAGGAGTGTGCCCGTTTCCCGGGATGCATTCATGGTAGTTATACCCTGGGACGCTCTCAGATACCAGACATGTTGGAAGGAGACCACGTCTGGAGAGATAGCTCCTCGGTGACGGGATACTTGCTAAGGAGGTAGCTGATGGCGCCAGTGCGGAGGCCACAAACATAAATGAGGAGACTCGCTATAATGAATCTCATGTATTATCAAGCATGCTGGTCTAGCAGGCGATTGGACTGCTCAAGATGCAGTTCTGGTGCCTAGACCAGACGGGGGAGGGAGGGGAGTGACATGCAAGGCAGCCCGCAGAGGGTGTCTCACACTATTGTGGCATGCTGCACTCTCCACGTCTTGCCGCTGCAGACGGGAGACCACCTGGACGAGAAGGAGATGAAGGAATGCCACATGTCTTTGCATGAGGATGTTGAGGATGGAAGCGAGTGGCAATCTGTGGAGGCCATGGCCAGTACCCAGATAGGCCAATGAGCTAGGGACACTTTCATAGCCCCTCAGTTTGAGGATAAGCAGGATTAGGGGTTGGGATCTCTCACCGTGGGGAAATCATCATTTGTGTGAAGGGACTGTAATCTCATAATTTGGGAGGTGGCAGCAATAGGTTTTCATAATGTTGCCCTATTCCATGATCAGGGCGCTAAAACCATTGGCAAGACACTGCGGGAGAATGGTGATGACTTGCATTGAGGACCGAGCGATGCTCCTCGCTTCCTTACCGATATGTCTGACTCCTGTCTGACAAAGAGCTGAACTTGTCCTGGATGGTCCGGGCACAATTTCAGGAGCACAGGTATTGCAGTTTGCGGGGCTGGAGGTGTCACTCACAGGGAGGGTGGTGTCAAATGGGCTGGACACCCCCAGGATCCCCTCGGTGGAGGGCCCAGGATGCGCTCCTGTCGATCCTATTTCCTTTGGGTGCCTGGGGACTCTGTGCTCCTCCACGCAACAAAGAAGCAGCTGAAGTGAGATCCCCTCTGCTCTCTGGCGCAGACAGTCATGGATACCCATCAGTGCCTGCACCATGCAGTTGAAGTCCTACACAATGGAACTCATGCCATCAGCCATGGAGGTCATGAGCTGAGCAATGGAGTGGTCATTCCCTACTATGGGCAGACACGACCCTTAGCGTGTTGGCCTCGTTGCTCAAGAATGATGGAACCATCTCCTCGAGGGGAAGGTGAGTGGACTTCTCCAGTCGACCTTGCAGTCCGAGGATGGATCTGTCATCCCTTCCTCATTCTCACGACTCTCCCTCTGTAGTTGGATCAGCTCTGGGATGACAGGACCAGCCAGGGGTTCTCAAAGGTAAGAAATCAGCCAGATTTTTCCTGGTCAGGTATGTACAATTTTCATTTGGAGGCTGACAAAATTAGAAACAATGGGCATACTGCGATAAAGTGATATAAAAAGAAGGCTCTGTACCTGTGGCCAAATTGGACTGCAGTACTGTAAGTCATTTTCCAGAGCTTCCTGCTGCTGCCATTTCCAGAGCCGAAAAATTTTTTTCAATTCAAAATATTCCAGAAACTCAAGGCCGATCAAATATATTAGCTCAGAAATGCAGAAACAACCAAACAAAAATAGCCACATTTCCTGTGTCGAGAAAAGAATATCTCATCAGGTTGAATAGTGAGTAAATTGCAAAACCATCAAACCATATACACACTTATTACAAAAATGTTTCAATTTGGTCAGAATTTAACTTAGCACAATTGGTGTGTTGCAAAACTTAACAGGATTGCAATCTCTTAACTCAGATACAACTCAGATAGGGGCTGGTTTAGCTCACCAGGCTAAATCGCTGGCTTTTAAAGCAGGCCAGCAGCACAGTTTGATTCCCGTACCAGCCTCCCCGGACAGGCGCCGGAATGTGGCGACTAGGGGCTTTTCACAGTAACTTCATTGAAGCCTACTTGTGACAATAAGCGATTTTCATTTTTTCATTTTCAAAGGTGTCAGGAAGTACAGGAGGGGAAGATTTTATTCAACGAGCTATCCGCTTAATGGCAGGGCCGGCTCAAGGCACCGGCAACTCGGGCAGTCGCCCGGGGCGCCATGTGCCAGAGACTCGGGTCCCGCGCATGCGCAGTTGGGCCGGTGCCAACCAGCGCAAGCGCGGTAGCCTCCCTCCCCCAGGGCGGGCCCCCCCCCCGGTCCGCCCCCTTCTCGGTCCGCTCCCCCGCCTGGTCCGCTCCCCCGCCCCCCCCTCGGTCCGCTCCCCCGCTCGGTCCGCTCCCCCCGCCCCCCTCCTCGGTCCGCTCCCCCCGCGCCCCCTCGGTCCGCCCCCCCCCCCCCCCGCCCCCCCCCCCTCGGTCCGCCCCCCCCCCCCCCGCCCCCCCCCCCAAGAGCGCCAAAGTTCAGCTTGCCCGGGGCGCCAGCAACCCTAGGGCCGGCGCTGCTTAATGGAATATATCATTGGGCTTAAAATATATCATTTTAAATATCAGTTTTCTTGCCAGAGCTTTTGCTGCTCGGTTGGTCTAGTAATTTCACAAATAAGGGTTGCAAATTTTCTGTACCATTAAACTGGATTTTCTGTACCATTAAGCCTGTACCATTGAACTGGATTTTACTCACTCCCGCTGACAAGTTTGAAGGCACAGGGTGGAGGCTCGATAAATCCAGTGGGTCTGCCACCACTGCAATTATACAAGTGGTAAAGGTGGTGTTGGGCAGCCCGATCTCCTGTGGGCTAATTGAGGCCCTTAGTGGCCTCATTCCATCTCCGGCAGGATTTAAATGGTGTGGGAGATCCCAGGCCAAGTAGCTAGCACTGCAGGTGTCCCTGCAAGATCTGATAATGTAAGGGGCGGGATTACCCTTTTTTATAATTATCTTTATTGAGATTTTACATTTTTTAACAAAATAATACATCAAAGTTACAAATATAGCACCCAAAGCAATGAAGGAAAAGAAAATCAGATACAGTTTAACCCACATGAGCAAAGTACAGAACAGGAGAACAACATCACAGTTGGATGAATACCACCATTCAATGATCCAACACAGCCTGCATTTCCAGGTTTCCAGACCACCTGCACCCATATAGGAGCAATGGACGGATTTGTCAAACCCACCTTGGAATAACAAAAAAAAATGCACACAAACCCCAGATTTAGGAGTTACAGGCACACGACATAACGCAACAAAACACCAAACCCTGGCCCGATATAACAAAAGGCAAGGAAGGGAGGGCTGGCAATAGTTAAATGTATATTCAGATTATGGTTAGGCCTATAGGACTTCGCAAGGCAGAAAAGGGAAGAGCATAGAAACAGACCCACCCAACTATCCAGTCAGATGACTACACTCACCAGCGAGGAAGAAAACAGACCACAAAAATCAATAAAAATGTGGAGTCTCAACTCCTCAGGGCAAAACTACAGGATAACCACCAAGGCACAGACCTCAACACATCCCCTGACCCCTGAGCACTAGAGAGACAAGGAAACAAAACCCAGCCCCCAGAAAGCCCCTCCCCATTGTTACGTGAGGAAAATATTAGGAAGTGGGTCCAGAAGTGAGGTCCAGATGTAGCAGGCAATTTATGGGGTTAAACAGACTGAGGGAAAACAACCCGCTAGCACGGAGTCAGAGGGATATACCCACACCTAGCCGAGTTACATTGTGCCAGAAAGATTTAAATGCGTTAGTGGGAATACACAGGATGCCCCAGATCCATTGTCCTTTGGAACACCACTGTCTGACTAGTTATTAGCCCAGTACAGAGTCTGATGTTCTATTTGCCATCAATGAGAGGTCAGTAGCATATCAATAGCATGGCTCTGTTCTTTTGTATAACAGGGAGTGGGTCATCAAACAGCCAGATAACAATGATTGGTTCAAGTCTGGAAATCCCAGAGAACCTTTGTTTGAGGGGTTGGGCGGAGCTTACAGAGAGAGAGAATGCTGTTTTGAACTGGTACAGCAGAACGCTTTGAAAAGAAAGGTTTTGAAAGTTGCCACTCAGGCAAGCTTTGGAAAACGGTTCAGAATAAATTTCCCTAGCTGAAGAAAAACAGAGCTGCATGTTTTATCAAAGTGGTGTTTAATGAGAACTAGTGTGCTAAGGTTAAGAAACTGCATGTAATATGTTATTGTTGGTGTTGAAATTTAAAAGTTTAAAACTTGTTTCTTTACTTTTGTTTTAATAAAGTTTGTTTATAAAATAACCAAGCCCTATTTCCTATATTATCATTCCTGGAAAAAATTAATTTTTATTCTTAAAATTTAAAAAAGTTATGGCTCTGGTCCAGTCTCTAAGACACTGTTGAGAGTTGACCAGGGGACCGTAACAAATGTGGGGCCCATGGCTGTTATGTTCTTACTTATAATTCCTTGTTTGGCATGGGGTTATCAAACTTAAAGACAGTAAGTGTGTGTGGATCGATTGTATTCTTGAAATATTAAAGAGGGAGTGACTCGAGATGATCCTTGCAATTGCAAAATATGTCCTGAGGGTGGGGGATATCACTCAGGAGGATTTTATTTTTTTAAACAAACAACTTTATTGAGGTATTTTAGGCATATAGAAAAAGTAACATTTTCCAGTACAATAAAAAGTCAAGACACACGGCTCTGTTCACGCACGGACCTGCCTCAATATCCCCCTACTCTACTCTACCCTACCCCCCACTCCCCCTACTGACGCTTACTCCTCTGCGAAGAAGTCAATAAATGGCTGCCATCTTCAGGCGAACCCTAATAGCGAACCTCTCAAGGTGAACTTGACTTTCTCCAGGCCAAGATAGCTCGCCATGTCCGATAGCCATACCTCAGCCCTCGGGGGCTTTGAGTCCCTCATGCTAACAATATTCGTCGCCGGGCTACCAGGGAAGCAAAGGCCAGAACGTCGGCCCTTCTCACTTCCTGGACTCCTGGGTCCTCCGAAACCCCAAAGATTACCACCTCATGACTCATTACCACCCCAGTTTTCAATACTCGGAACATGACATCTGCGAACCCCTGCCAATACCCCCTGATTTTAGGGCACGACCAGAACATGTGTACATGGATAGCTGGCCCTCTGGCGCATCTAGCACACTTGTCCTTCAGCCCGAAGAATCTGCTCATCCGGGCCCCCGTAATGTGGGCCCGGTACACGACCTTAAACTGGATCAGGCTGAGCCTGGCGCATGTTTCGGTCGTGTTCACTCTGCTCAGGGCTCCTGCCCAGATACCTTCCTCAATCTCCCCCCCCCCCCCCCCCCCCCCCCGAGCTCCTCTTCCCATTTAAGCTTCAGGTCTTCGGTCTGCGTATCCTCAGCTCCCATTAGTCCCTTGACATCTGAGACTCTACCCTCTCCCTCCTCTCCCCTGGAAACTACCCTGTCCTGCCTCCCCTTCAGCGGGAGACATGGGAAGGACGGCACCAGTCTGTATACAAAATCCCGCACCTGTAAATATCTACAGTTGTTCCCTTCCCCAGCCCAAACTTGTCCTCCAGCGCCCTCATGCTCGGAAAGCTCCCTTCCAGGAACAGATCCCCCCATCCTCACAATCACCTCCCTCCTCCACAGCTGATACCCACCCGTTCATGTTCCTCGGGGCAAATCGGTGGTTGCCGCAGGTTGGGGTTCACACCGATGCTCTTACCTCCCCCACATGCCTCCTCCACTGGCCCCAGATCCAAAGAGCCGCCACCACTATCGGGCTGGTGGAGTACCGTGCCGGCGGAAGCAGCAGAGGCGCCATAACCAGAGTTGCTAAGCTAGTGCCCCTGCATGAAGCAGCCTCCATCCGCTCCCAAACCAACTCTGCACCCACCATCCATTTCCTTATCATCGCTATTTTGGCCACTCAGTAATAGCTGCTGAAGTTCGACAAGGCCAGCCCCCCTTCTTCTCTGTTCCTTTCAAGCACACCCTCTTCACCTGCGGGGACTTCCCTGCCCATACAAATCCCAGAATAATTCTATTCAGCCTCTTAAAGAAGGACCGCGGGATAAAGATGGGGAGACACTGAAAAACAAACAAGAACCGCAGGAGAATCGTCATCTTAACAGTCTGCACCTCCCCGCCAATGACAGCGGGAGCGCAACACACCTCCGGACCTCCTCCCTCACTCGTTCCACCAGTCGGGACACTTGCCCTAGTCCCATGCCACCTGAATCCCCAAATATCGGAAACTCGCCCGCTCTAGCTTGAACGGCAACCCCTTCAGCCTACTCTCCTGCCCCCTCGCCCGAATTACGAACATCTCGCTCTTAGCCATGTTCAATTTATATCCTGAGAACCGGCCAAATTCCCTCAGGATTTCCATAATAGCGTCCATCCCCACCATTGGGTCCGGGATATATAACAGCAGATCGTCTGCGTATAACGAGATTCTATGTTCCATTCCCCCCCGGACCAGCCCTTTCCAGCCCCAAGAAGCTCTCAGCGCAATTGCCAGCGGCTCTATGGCCAGCGCAAACAGCAGAGGGGAGAGAGGGCAGCCCTGTCTTGTCCCACGGTGTGGTAGTCACCACTGTTGTATTGTGTATACTGCATACGAGGGCATTACGGTAAGGCCCCTGTACTACAGGTACGGGGTAGATCCCTGCCTGCTGGCTCCACCCAGTAGGCAGAGTATAAATGTGTGGGCTCTCCGAGCTGTGCCATCTTGCCTGCCTCAGGACACGTGTGGTCTGTGAGCGCTGCCATATTCCCCGCCTCAGGACCCCTGCTCACCAGTCACCTCATCGGGTCGCTCGACGCCTGCAATTGCTGTCGACCAGCCACATCTGGCCACCGTCACAATTGACTAGTCCCGACCGCACAGCCTTGCAACCTAGTCGACGACAGTGAAGGCCGATGGCCACAAGATATCCTGCCTTCTGGACTCCGGGAGCACCGAGAGCTTCATCCACCCCGATACGGTAAGGCGCTGCTCCCTCACGGTCCACCCCACCAACCAGAGAATCTCCCTGGCCTCTGGATCCCACTCCGTGGTGATCCGGGGGTACTGCACCGCCACCATCACTATCCAGGTCGTAGAGTTCAGTGGCTTCCAGCTCTGCGTCCTCCCCAACCTCTGCACTGCCTTGCTACTCGACCTGGACTTCCAGTGCAACCTCCAGAGCCTCACCCTGAAATTTAGCGGGCCCCTACCACCCCTTACTGTATGCGGCCTCACGACCCTTAAGGTCGACCCACATTCCCTGTTTGCGAACCCCACCCCGGATTGCAAACCCGCCGCCACCAAGAGCAGACGGTACAGTGCCCAGGACCGGCCCTTCATCAAGTCTGAGGTCCAGCGGCTGCTACGGGAAGGTATTATCGAGGCCAGCAACAGCCCCTGGAGAGCCCAAGTGGTAGTGGTGAAAACTGGGGAGAAAAGCAGGATGGTTGTTGACTACAGTCAGACCATCAATCGGTACACACAGCTCAATGCATACCCCTTCCCACGCATATCTGATATGGTCAATCAGATGGCACAGTAGCGGGTCTTCTCACCAGTGGACCTGAAATCTGCCTACCACCAGCTCCCCTTTCGCAAGGCAGACCGCCAGTACACCCCGTTTGAGGCGGACGGCTGCCGTTACCATTTCCTTAGGGTTCCCTTCGGCCGAGATGGACCAAATGGTTGACCGGTACGGACTGCGGGCACTTTCCCGTACCTGAAAAACGTCACCATCTGCGGCTACGACCAGCAGGACCACGACGTTAACCTTTTCAAATTCCTCCACACCACCAAACTCCTCAACCTAACCTACAACAATGATAAGTGCGTGTTCAGCACGGACCGATTAGCCATCCTCAGCTATGTAGTTCAGAAAGGAGTTCTAAGGCCAGACCCCGACCGCATGCGCCCCCTTATGGAACTCCCCCTCCCCCACTGCCCCAAGGCCCTCAAACGATGCCTGGGGTTCTTCTCGTACTACACCCAGTGGGTACCTAAATATGCGGACAAGGTCCACCCACTCATTCACTCCACCGTTTTCCCCCTGACGGCCGAGGTTCACCAGGCCTTCAACAGTATCGAGGCTGACATCGCCAAGGCCGTGATGCACGCGGTCGACGAGACCCTACCCTTCCAAGTCAAGAATGATGCATCAGACGTCGCTGTGGCCGCCACCCTCAACCAGGCAGGCAGGCCCATGGCATTCTTTTCCCGCACCCTCCATGCTTCCGAGATTTGGCACTCCTCTGTTGAAAAGGAGGCCCAAGCCATCGTTGAAGCTGTGAAGCATTGGAGGCATTACCTGGCCGGCAGGAGATTCATTCTCCTCACTGACCAATGGTCGGTTGCCTTCATGTTTAACACACAGTGGGGTAAGATCAAAAAGTATAAAATCTTGCGGTGGAGGATCGAGCTCTCCACCTACAATTACGAGATTTTGTATCGACCCGGTAAGCTCAACGAGCCCCCCGATGCCCTATCACCAGAGACTGCCAGGTCTGCGCGTAGTGTAAACCGCACTTCTATCGGCCAGACCATGCGCGCCTGGTGAAGGCCTCCCGCCCCTTTGAACGCCTCAGCATGGACTTCAAAGGGCCTCTGCCCTCCACCAACTGCAACACGTACTTTCTCAATGTGATTGACAAGTACTTGAGATTCCCCTTTGCCATCCCATGCCCTCAACACTATCTTCGCGCTGCGGTTTCCCCGCCTTCGTCCACAGCGACCGGGGATTCTCATTTATGAGCGATGAGCTGCGCCAGTACCTGCTCGACAGGGGCATTGCCTCGAGCAGGACGACAGGCTACAACCCCCGGGGAAACGGGCAGGTGGAGCGGGAGAGCGGAACGGTCTGGAAGGCCGTCCAGTTGGCCCTACGGTCCACACTTCTCCCGGCCTCACGCTGGCAGGAGGTCCTCCCCGATGCCCTTCACTCCATTCGGTCGCTCCTGTGCACTGCGACTAACGAAACTCCCCATGAACATCTCCTTGCCTTCCCTAGGAAGTCCACCTCCATGGTTTCGCTCTCAGCATGGCTGGCAGCTCCAGGACCCATTCTCCTCCGCAAGCGTGTGCGGCTCCACAAGGCAGATCCATTGGTTGAGAGGGTACAGCTACTCCACGCGAACCCGCAGTAGGCCTACGTAACGTAGCCCGACGGCCACCAAGACACAGTCTCCCTCAGGGACCTGACATCAGTTGGGTCCCCACACCCCCCCCCTGCCCCGGTACCACACCCCCCCTCCCCCTCGGTGCACCCCACCACAGCCCCCGCTCCAGGACGATCAGCCCTCCCCTTGGTCCCACCCGTGGATGTTCATGAGGTCGACACGCTCCCGGAGTCACCGACGACCGAACCGTCACCAGAATCGGCACTACAACTGCGGCGCTTGCAACGATGGATCAAGGTGCCCGACCGTCTAAATTTGTAACCTCTTTCTTAAATTTTAAACAACCTGTATGTAAATAGTTTCCACCACCCCGCTGGACTCTTTTTTTAACAAGGGGTAAATGTGGTGGTCACCACTGTTGTATTGTGTATACTGCATACGAGGGTATTACGGTAAGGCCCCTGTACTACAGGTACGGGCGTAGATCCCTGCCTGCTGGCTCCGCCCAGTAGGCAGAGTATAAATTTGTGGGCTCTCCGAGCTGCAGCCATTTCGTCTATTACATCTATTACATCTATTGCAGCTATTACATCTCTGCGTAATAAAGCCTCGATCACGCTCTACTCTCATCTCGTCAAAATTGATAGTGCATCACACGGTGCAATCGAAAGTACAATTGGGACATTCTATGGCAGGTTAGACTTTCCGGCGCCAACGGGGTCTGAAATAAAAGGAAACAAACCAGTTAGGAAGAACCGCCCCGCGATCGAGGGACAGCCTCAGTATTGGGGGATTCGTACCAATCGATTGGGATGAGACCCAATCGATTGACAGTAGGGTCGGGGTCCGCCCAAAAGTGCGCAAAGCCCCTGGAACCTATAAAAGTCAGGTCCCAAGTCCAGCTCGCTCTCTTAGCCAGCCCTCCCAGCAGAACACCTTTGCAGCAGCTCTCTAAGAACTTGAATGTGAGGAGAGGCCTGGCCAACAGCTACACCGACAAGTAAGTGTCCAACTAACGCTCGCTACGAGAATAGACACTCCTGACCCCTTAGCCCGTACCAAATGGGAAGCCTGCAGTCTCTGGACAGAACAAGAGGTCATTGTTCCCTGATCCAGTGTGTTCCCTTATCGAAGATAAGTATTGGCTTATAGTGGTAGGAATAGTTTAGTCCGTTAGTATTAGTTGCATGAGTATCGATTTATTGTGTAAATAATAAATGTGTTTGATTGAACCTTACTAACTGGTGTATTGAGTCATTGATCTGAACTTGAACTTGAACCTTGTGGCGGTATCATAAAGATACCTGGCGACTCTAGAGCTAAAGAGTAAAACAGAGCCAATTGAGTGTTAAGCACACTCACCAGAACGAGCAACGTTTAGTGGCGACCTCTGACGGGACTCGACGAGAAGTGTCACCCCCACTCCGAAAGAACCCAGCAATTTGAATCAGAAATCCAATTGGGAAAAAGGAAAAACCACAAGTGTTCAAGCAGTTCACATCAATCCTCGCAATTCGGAAGTGTGTTTTTGCATGCGTAACTAACAGGGTTATAAGGTAAAACCGAGAGATTTGTTGCAAAAAACTGTCGGGAGTGTATACTTCGGAAATTAGCGAAAGCCGTACCAGTATTTTGTAACACCGCCTTAGCATCCCTTGTTCTAAATTTAAGAGAGAGCATTAAGATAGGAGAGATGGCCATGCAGGCAATGGAACGCCTCATGCACCCCCAGGAATTCGTGGTCGCAGCGACCAGCAGCAGAGTAGGACAGTGTCCCGTTTGGGAACTGGAGATCAGAAAATACCTCAAAGGGAAAGGATGGCCCGTTTGGAGCGAATTCTGTTCGAATGAGGAAACAGGCCCCGGGAGTATAGGACATACTTTGTGGGAGGACCTGAGCGCAATTCACAAACGGAATCTAGGAAAAGCACGTAAGCCGATGGCAATTGTGTCCTATTTGGCACAATTGCGAGGCACAGAGGAGGTCGTCAGGATGCTCCGCGCAGATTTAGAGAGAAACAGAATGAGTAAAGTGGATGTCAGTGACATAGAAAGAGAGAATATAGAGTTAAGAAGGAGGCTTACAGCAAAAGATGTAGAGGTGGATGATGCTAAGAGGGCACACCAGTCTTGTCTGGCTCACTTACCGAAACACAATACGAAAAGGCCTATCAGGATATGCAGCGTGCAGTCTTGATACGAGAGGAAACCAAGAAGCAGGTAGAGGCTTTGCAAAGGCAATGCAGCGACCTGAACGCAGCTTTACGAGCACTCCATGCTGCCACCACTGAACAAAGACAAAGCTCGGTAGACCATGCAAAGTGTAGAAAGCAGATTGTGGAACTGCAATCTCTGCTTTCAGTGCATAATGGCTTCCAAGATACTTTTGGGAAGCAACTAGATGAGGAAGGCCCAGATTGGCAGGAATTGCAGGAGACAGCCCAGCGATATGTTCAGGGAACATGTGCGCAGGACAAGCCACAGAAAAGAAAAGCACCCCAACTCCCCACAGAACAGATAGCACCAGCACGAATGAACCCAGTCGCCACCCAAAGGAAAGCAAACGTAGACGGCGCACCCAAGATCACTTACACTACCCCCTTAACCGTGACCCAATTATGGGACGCGTGCGAGAAAGTCACACCGTTCCTCTCTACTTCAGACAAACACCATTTCTTTGCGAAGGTAAAACAGCAGGCGACCATGTACGGCCTGGACGAAAGAGAGCATGTTAAGCTCACGGTTTTGTGTTTAGACACGTCCGTGGTAGCAGCCCTTCTCGACCCACAGAACGTTAGAGGAGGAACCCTAGAGCAAATGCATACAGCGACACTGGATGCAATCGGGTATAATAGAGGAGACCCCATAGAAGGTCTGAACCGATGTAGGGAGAAAAAGACCGAGCACCCCACAGCGTTTGCAGGACGGCTGTGGATTCACTTTACTGCAGTTTTCGGAGACTTAGAACGCACTCGTTTGGCCCCAGATAACATGGCCAAATGGACCCACACCCTTATCTCCCACGCTACAGAGGCAGGACAGAAAACCTGCTCTAACTATGATCCCACAGACGAAGCCCATAATGAAAAGTGGGTACTTAAGAGATTGTCCCACGCTTGGGAGCAATCTGTTCATGGCAAAGCAACATTTAAGAAGCCCAAGGAGGCTCAAGCTGATGTAGACATTCAGGCAGTAAGAGCACACCAAAACCCCGCATGGGTAAATGAGGGAAAGAACAGCCCCCCACAGACGTCGCAGGAATGCTATAACTGTGGACAACTGGGACACTTTGCATGGGAGTGCAATGCCCCACAGAAATCGCAGAGAGGCCCACAGACAGGCTCGTTCAAGGTGATATGAACGGCACCGACTGACGGTGTTCTGGCTCTCCCACTTGGGTCTGTGACACCCTCTGGGACAGATCCGGATGACCGGTAGTCACAGCAAAGATTCGGGGACAGCCCATAGAATTACTCTGGGACACAGGAGGGTCCCGCACGACCATAAATTCCTCCACTATGTACCAAAAGGACACGTGGCCCACTACAGCCACAATCACACTCAGCGGCTTTACAGGCCACTCACAGCAGGGACACATTACAACCCCTGTACCCATTCAGCTAGGGACCATTACCACCAGACACCCCATTGTTTTAGTAGATTTTCCCCACACAGCAGAACACATACTCTGCATCGATTTTATGAATGCACACAGCCTGTCTTTCGACCCAGTCAATCAGTGTGTCTGGCGAATGGCAAGATCAGGAAGAGCCCCCGCAATGCTCACAGTAGGTGAGTATGAAAATAGGATTAGTGCAGTAGGAGAGTATTGCTTTGATCCGACCACGCTCAGCACGGACAAACAGGTTAGGACAGTTTTGAAAGACAACAGATCAGCATTTGCCAGTCACAGGCACGACTGTGGCAGAAAGACTGGATCCGTTCAAATTAAAGGACCTGACCCTAGACCACGACAATACAGATTTCCCCAGGAAGCAGAGGGAGAAATCGCGACAGTAATAGAGAGCTTATTATATCATGGCGTACTCCGATCAGTAACCTCAACTCGACTGACCATCGATTATCGGGAACTCAATAAAGTCACCCCTGTAGTAGCCCCCACGGTAGCAACAAGTCCCAAGACCATGCTCAAACAGGGACTCAACTCCAAGTACTTTACGGTTTTGGACATTAGCAACGGCTTCTGGTCCATCCCATTGGCGAAGGCGTGCCAGAACAAATTCACATTCACTTTTAAAGGTCAGCAGTACACGTGGACATGCTTTCCACAAGGATTCCACAATTACCCCTCCATTTTCCACCGACAGCTGGCAAATGGATTGTCTAAATTCTCCCCCCCCGAATGTCTGGTACAGTATGTGGACGACCTATTACTGCAGACAGACACCAAGGCAGAGCACATCACGCTTCTGTCTGAACTCCTACAACTTCTACAAATGATTGGATGTAAAGTGAACCCCAGAAAGGCCCAAATATTGGAGAGTAAAGTGATGTATTTGGGTACGATCATCACGCACGGCAAACGCGAGATCGAGTACAAAAGAATTGACTCGATCATCAAATTGCCCCTTCCCCAAAATGTTTCAGCCCTCCGGTCATTTTTAGGACTGGTTGGGTACTGTCGGAACAATATTGACGGTTTTGCAACAAAGGCAGCCCCCCTTTCAGACCACCTTAAGAAAGGAGCCCCTTGGGAATGGCTTCCGCAGCATATGGATGCTGTGGACGATTTAAAAAGAGCCTTTAGCGCAGCCCCTGCACTCCCAAGTTCCAGGCCCGCTTTCCCCCTATGCAATTGAGGTAGCAAGCACAGATCTGACCCTCTCGGCCGTGCTCCTTCAGGAACGGTACGAGCAGCTATGACCAGTGAGTTATTCCTCCAGACTTTTAGACCCAGTAGAGCAAGGATTTCAGCCTGCGAGAGGCACCTACTCGCAGTATTCTGGGCAGTACGGTACTTTTCATACATTACCGGACTCAACCCCATAACGATTCTGACCGAACACACCCCCACACAGCTTCTATTAGACGGACGACTGAAGGACGGTTCAGTTAGTCAAATCAGAGCAGCTAGATGGACCCTTCTTTTACAGGGACGGGACATCACTGTGAAACGGACAAAGACACACACCTTTTTAGCAGATAACCTCCAATACCCAGGAAAACCCCATGATTGTGAGATCATATCCCCACTTCACAATACAGGACCCTTCATTGCAAAGACGCCCCCCAGGAAGATAGGAAATTCAACCCAAAGCCCCCTGCACACAGACACGTGTGCACCCCTGAGGATTTACGTGGATGGTTCATCCACTGTTTTAAATGGTGAGCGCATTACAGGATGCAGTATCTATGTAGAGGACGCGCAGTCGAGGAGATAGCTTTAAAATTACCAGGACACTTAGGTGCGCAGGCAGCAGAGCTCGCGGCCATAGCGTACATTGTAGAGCACCCAGATTCCGTCCCCAGCCCGGCAATCATCTATTCCGATAGCCTTTGCGTCTGCAACAGTTTGACAGATTTTCTACCCCTGTGGAAGAGAAGAGGTTTTGTTTCCGCAGATGGGAAGCCCCTTCCATCAGCCCCATTGCTCCGCCATATCCTGGAGAAAGCAAAGGATAGGATTTTTGGAATCATTAAAGTTAGAAGTCGGTCATCCCCCCCTTGAAATGTGAAAGCCGACGCACTGGCAAAATCAGGTTCCAGGCACGGACATTTTTGGACACCCCCCCGCTAGCGCCCCTTTGAGTTCAGTTCAGGTCTCACAGACCAACATTGAGGATTTAGTACAGGCCCAAAAACAGGACAACAATCTCAGGGAGATTTTGAAAGGAAAGTTTGCGGCCCCGTACGACAAGTTTAAACACGTCCTGACCACGCATGATGGTGTGGTTCTTAAAGATAACCTTTATGTGGTTCCTGAGAAGGACAGTAATCAAATGATTTGCTTATTCCATGACAGTCATGGACACCAAGGTATAGAGCCCACGACAGCCAACCTGAAACAGCTCTGTCGGTGGCCAAATTTAAAAGATGTAACGCATTACATTGAAAAGTCTAATTTGTGCACAGAATAACCCGGAGAGGTATTCGAAGAAGCACAACTCAGCCACACTCGCCCCGTTAATGGCCCCTGGACTAACCTGCAGATCGATTTTATAGGTCCATTGCCCCCATGCAGGAATGGCTATAAATACGTTTTGATAGTAATTGATACATTTACAAAATGGGTAGAGGCATTCCCGTCTCGAACTAATACAGCTAAAACGACAACAAAGATCCTGACACATCTTTACTAGATGGGGACTCCCCAGAAGTATTGAATCGGACCAAGTATCTCATTTCACAGGACGGGTCATGAAGAACATCCTAACCATATTCGGCATTTCACAAAATTTCCACATCGCGTACCACCCTCAGTCGAGTGGTATCGTGGAGCGCATGAAGCGGACTCTAAAATCAACCCTTAGAAAGATGGTCCAGCAAAATAACACAACTTGGGATTCGGTACTCCCATTCGCGCTTATGTTTTCAAGAAACACTTTCAGCTTCAACAGGTTTCACCCCACACACGCTCATGACCGGACGCCCCATGAAAGATTCTGAATTCCTTTTAGGACTTGACTTGACGAGCCCTGAAGTGACAGCCCTCACACACGAGACAGCGGTCAAACAATTCGTAGAAAACGTAAGATCGGCTCAGTTAGCAGCCGCCGTTAAATTGGGAACGAAAGAGAAACAGAGCAAGGCTTGTTTTGACCGGACAGTACATGCGACTGAGTTTCAGGTCGGACAGCAGGTGATGCTGTCTGTCTACAATCCCAGCACATTTCTGGCCCCAAAGTATTCAGGTCCGTATTCCATTGCGGACAAAGTCAGCCCCTCGGTCTACAAAATCAAATACCCCAACGGAAAGACTGCGTGGTTCCATATCTACCAGTTAAAGGCATATGGAACACAGTCCAACCACACGTACCATGTCATGCTTGACGCAGCACACTCCGCCCCGCCCACAAGAGACACATTTCCACCCTCCCCCTCACAGACCAGCACCTCCACGGACTCGACCTCGACTCCGCCCATTGTCTTTAGACTCCGCCCTGACACGCCCACAAGCTGCCACAGCAGAGACAGCGACTGTGACTCTGACGATAGCCACAGCACTCCTCGCTACTGCCCCGATACAACAGACCACACACACAGCGACTACGAACCCGACTCGAGTGATCCCTTTGAGATCACATACATAAAGGCCCCAGACCCAGAGCCCCCGCCCCACAATGACGACCCGACTTTGCACACTCGAATTTGGACACAACTTTTTGGCACCGCGATAATTCGTTCAAGCTCGTCCGGAATGACGAGATGGACTCCCGGTCACACAGTGCAGCCTTATCACACCAGATCCATACAAGGGTATCCGGGAGAAGGGGATGACATTACATCTGACTCCCGACACGGCAACCCCTTTGCGACCCTGTTCGCAGAAGATGATGATTGAGGTGTCCAGATGATGTAAAAAGAGGAACTGCTTGAGAGATAAACGGTGTCCTTTTCTGATGGAACCTGCAAGTTTTGTGTTGCATGTTTGTTTGTTTGTGTTTTTTTTCATGAACAGCAGCTCTGCAGCCAGACACCAAGTTTGTCCGCAGAAACCATTTGCCAGACGCCTTATCAGCTGAAATGTCTGAAGCCCAGCCAACAGGCATATCGGCCGAAACCTCGGAGAGCTTGCTAGCTCCAGTTTCGTAACTGCTCTTCTGTTTGAAGGATGGAAGAGGCAACCCCCATGATGACTATTCTTGCCCATTCGTTTCAGGTCGCTCAGGCAGTGAGCTAATGGCATTGAGGACCGGCCATGTCTGAGGACCCCCCTCTGGTCAGCTAAGCTCGGGTACAGCACAGCACGCCCTACCCGGGGATTCCACCCAAATCTTACCCGTCGCGGCCCATACGCAACTCATTTCGAAAGTCTTGGTTCTAAAAGTTTGGTTTTGTTTGTTTCATTTTAGATAGCCCTTTGGTTGCCAATTCCACATGCTATTCACTTCCAGGAACATTGGGATGGTAAATCGCAAAGCCTGCGAGATGGCTCGCAGTGGTACAGTATTTTAGTATATGTCTGGTCCTAAATTCGTTTTTGAACAAAAAAAATGAGGGAGTCACAGAGAGTGACCAATCATAAAGGGAAACTTGGCTCAAGAGGACAGACATATTAAAATTCAAGATATTAAGCGGAACACTAACAGACACTATGCTTGATCCCATAGCTTTCAGTCGTTCCGAGGAGGGACCAAAGCAGGATCAGAGCAAGATCAAAGCACAAAAAGAGAACAGGAAAGAGAAGAGAGAAGGAAGATGACAATGCCAACTGTATTTTTCACTGTCATATGTATATTTTTGCACGTGAACTCGAACCCCCTTATCCCCACTCCACCGGCCGTTAATGTTTCACTTCAACAGACCACTCAAAGCCCAGTAACAAGCAGCAGAACCCGACCTGGTGTACCAAATTTATGCCTTGGTACTTCTTGTCATACGTTGTGGAACCACTTTTGGCGATAGCAGTAATTTGCATCATAGTGCAGACCCTTCGGATGAGGAAATGGTGAAGGAGAGCCTAACGCTCTCGTACCTCAGCGGTATATAGGATGAGATCCCCTATCTTCAGATTCCACCAGTCCTCCAACCCCTCGAAATGCAATAAAGAATTTTCCGTGTCACTTTGTCAATAAAGATATGTGTTTTGTGTAAAGATGTTTAACTCTGAGCTCGACTGCCGAGTCAGAGAAGGTGAAATGTGAATGTTACCATTATTTATACGGTTAAGACGTTTATATACTTGTATGTTTTCAGTGAGTGTAGTTTATTTCAGATAGTCAGAGGTTCCAGATTGTTGTTTTGTAGTGCATGTCCCCTTATGACATAGCGCCAAATAGAGATTGTAAGGTGAAATTTTCTGCATAGTTGAGGAAAGTGCAGAGGCCATGGAACTAGCTGAGGTCAGGGAACGAAGACACTGTAGTTGTGTGATCCTTCACACTTTCGCGTTAGGATCACAAGGAGGGAGTGTAGCCACCGAAGTTGGCCACTTCCCGACCCAAAATGGCGATTTACAAAGGTTGCAGGGAAAACTGGACAATTATAAAGAGACAAGCCCTTTGCAGAAGTTCATGTCTATTCTGGCTGCAAAGAAAGCAGACAGCACCGAAACCAGCAGTTTGCATATTAATGAAGCAATCCCCGGGAACAATAGATACGATTAGCTACAATTGGGACATTCTATGGCAGGACAGATTTTCCGGCGCCAACGGGGTCTGAAACAAAAGGAAACAAACCAGTTAGGAAGAACCGCCCCGCGATCGAGGGACAGCCTCAGTATTGGGGGATTCGTACCAATCGATTGGGATGAGACCCAATCGATTGACAGTAGGATCGGGGTCCGCCCAAAAGGGCGCAAAGCCCCTGGAACCTATAAAAGTCAGGTCCCAAGTCCAGCTCGCTCTCTTAGCCAGCCCTCCCAGCAGAACACCTTTGCAGCAGCTCTCTAAGAACTTGAACGTGAGAAGGAGAGGCCTGGCCAACAGCTACACCGACAAGTGTCCAACCAACGCTCGCTGCGAGAATAGACACTCCTGACCCCTTAGCCCATACCAAAATGGAAGCCTGCAGTCTCAGGACAGAACAAGAGGCCATTGTTCCCTGATCCAGTGTGTTCCCTTATCAAGATAAGTATTGGCTTATAGTGGTAGGAATAGTTTAGTCCATTAGTATTAGTTGCATGAGTATCGATTTACTGTGTAAATAATAAATGTGTTTGATTGAACCTTACTAACTGGTGTATTGAGTCATTGATCTGAACTTGAACTTGAACCTCGTGGCGGTATCATAAAGGTACCTGGCGACTCTAGAGCTAAGAAATAAAACAGAGCCAATTGAGTATTAAACACACTCACCAGAACAAGCAACATGCTCCTCCCATTTTCTCCATGAACCCTCTCAGTTCCTTCGCCATCGCTGGCAACCTGCCTGTTCTTGAGCATGACCGGTCCAGGCTTGGGTCCAGGACTGTATTAAAGTCCCCGCCCATGATCAACTTACGCGAGTCCGAGTTGGGGATCTTCCCTAGCATCCTCCTAATAAAATCCACATCGTCCCAATTAGGGGCATACACACTGACCAGGACTACTCTCACCCCTTCGAGCTTACCCCTCACCAAAACGAACCTGCCACCCCATCCACAACTGTGCCCTCCGCCTCAAATTGTACCCTTTAATTAACCAGGATCACAACCCCCCTTGTCTTAGAATCAAGCCCCGAATGAAAGACCTGACTGACCCACTCCTTCCTTAACCTAACCTGGTCTGCCACTTTCAGGTGCATCTCCTGCAGCATGACTATGTCTGCCTTCAGAACCCGCAGATGCGCAAAGACATGCGCCCTCTTCACTGGCCCGTTTAACCCTCTAACATTCCAGGTGATCAGCCTGGTTGGGGAGCACTTCGCCCCCCCCTTTGCCGATCAGCCATCCCCTTTCCTTGGCCAGCCCCCCCCCCCCACTCAGGAGGATTTACAAGGGGAATCGAAAGCAAAGCTTTTGAGTTTGGCAGAGAAACTGCAATTAGCCCTTCCAAAAAGGGCAAAGAAGATAGAGATAATATAAGCCTTAGCTCAATACTTAAACTTACCAGTAACACAGTCTAACCCATTAGAATTAGCTGAAATCGAATTAAAAATGAAAGAAATGGAAATGCAGCAAAAACAGAGAGAAATGGAGATGGAAAATGAATCTAAAGATAAAGAGAGGGGTTTTCAAAGGGAAATAGAAAGGAATAAGACTGAATTGGAAAGGGAAAGATTAGCAAACAAAGAGAGAGAGAGATTGGTCATGGTAGCAGCAAAGGACAGAGAGAATTTGAACGTCAGAAACTGGCACTGCAAGGACAGCAGCAATGTAATGTATTGGAGGCAAAGGCAGGAGCTGAGGAAGATTTAGGGGAAGAAGTAATACCCGTCAGTCAAAGATTTAGTAGGGACATGTTTAAACATATGCAAGTCTTGCCAAGATTCAATGAGAATGACGTTGAAGCATATTTTATATCCATTGAGAAAGTAGCTAAATAATTGAATTGGCCAAAGACCATGTGGGTGGTGTTGGTTCAAACAAAGTTGGTAGGTAGAGCTAGTGATGTGTTTGCCTAACTATCAGCGGAGGTTGCTGGCAATTATGATGCACTGAAGAAAGCCATATTAAGCGGCGATGAACTATTGCTAGAAGCCTACAGACAGATGTTTAGAACGCTAAAAAAAGAAACAGGTCAGACCTATATAGAATTCAAAAGAATTAAACAAGCTAATTTTGTTTGGTGGACAAGAGCACTAAAAATAAATCAAACATATGAAGCACTTCAGGAAATAATTATTTTGGAGGAATTTATAGATTCACTTCCCGCAGTAGTGAGAACTCATGTGGAAGAGCAGAGAGTTAAAATGATTAGACATGCCTCAGAAATGGCTGATCATTTTGAATTGGTTCGTAAAGCAAAATTTCTTGTCCAACATCAATTTCAATCTGCGAAGGATAGAAACTGGGACATGAGTTCACAGGGGGAACCATGCAGAGGAGGTGCAGTTGGTGATGTTAAGGAGAGTGTATCTCAGAGTAAAAAGAAAACCAATAACAGTGGTAGAGACACAAGAAAACTCAGTGTTTTCATTGTAATAAAGCTGGACATGTGAAGTCGCAGTTGCATGAAAATTGCAAAACAGGATAAGCCACGTGGTTTATTAAAGTGGCAGAAAAAACATTGTCCCAGTGGAAGAGATGTCAGAGTAAAAACTGTTCAGAGGACGGTGCATTAGCAAGTATCAGAACTTTTAAAGGATTTTATTTCTGAGGGTAAAGTTTACTAAAGTGTATAAGATGGAGTAGATAAGGATATGAAGATCTTATGGGATACAGGAGCAAGTCAATCTTTAATGGTGAGAGATAAGGAGATATGTGGGTTGGAAGAAACATTGTCGGAAAAGGTGGTAATATGTGGGATTGGTGGTGAGAGCTGTCATGTGCCACTATGAAAGGGAAGGATAGGGAGTCCTTTGAAAAGTGGTGAAGTGGTAGTGGGAATAAAAAAAGAAATACCATTGACAGAGGGACAATTTATTCATGACGTCCTATGCTGCTCTTGCTCATGTATTTGCTTTGTTTGGCCCCTTGGTCCACACTGTAACCAATCACTATTTTTCGATGTACCATTTGTCAATGTACTCTGTCAGTTATTCTTTTTTTGTTTGCTATGCACGTATTGTGTATGTTCCCTCGGTCACAGAAAAATACCTTTCTCTGTATTTTGGTACACGTAACCGACATTTAAATAAATAAAATTTTTTAAAAAAAGAAACAAAAAAAGAAAACAAATCAAAATCAAACAACAGAGATGTGGCAAGAAGTATATCTGAGACTGTTTTCTGATTGTGTGGTAACCTGATCACAAAGTCACAGACTGAGACAGGAGGAAGAGAACTTGAGGAAGGCCAATGGAAGACTGATCTTGAATTGCCAGGAACCATGACTAGGATTCTGTAAAAACATGGCTAAGTGTTGATGCCGGCGGAAACACCGGAGTGTTTTCACACCAGCGTCAATGGGCCTCTTGGCCCAGGGATTCTGTAGCCCACAGGGGCCAGCACTGTGCTGGAGGGAGTGCTCCACACTGCTCCAGCTGCCATACGCGGCCTTGCACTGCTCACTGCGGGTCCGTGCATGTGCGCACTGATGGTGGCGGGTCCGCGCATGCCCATGGCGGCCGTGCAACATGGTGAAGCCACACAGCAGGCTGGCGCAGAAGAAGGTAGGCCCACCCCAGATCGCATGCACCCGCCAATCGGTAGCCCCCGATCGCGGGCCTGGCTGTCATGGAGGCCCCCTCCCGGAGACTGATCCCCCCACCAGGACGGCCACCGCAGCTGCGACACCGAGCTCCCGCCGGGTGGAACCATACATGAACCACGCCGGCAGGAACACGGCTGGTCAACCATGTAGAATCACCGCGGGGGCCTCTTTCAACGGCTCCTGACCGAGTGCCGCGTCTACCGCAGGCGACTGCCGCCAATTCTCCAGTCAGCGGAGAATCGTGTCCAGGCGTCGGGCATGATTGCAGGTCTGAGGCCCGAATCTCCACCCCCGCGCCAAGCACTATTTTGGTGCAGAGGCTCGGAGAATCTACACATATTCAAGCAGATGAGAAATTAGCAGAAGTTCATCAAGTGGTATTACTGGTGGGTTATAGAAAGAAGGTTTTGTGAGTAGCACATGAGATTCCAGTAGCAGGGTCATTTAGGGATGAGGAAGACCCAAGCAAAAATATGAAGACATTTTTACTGGCCTGGACTGCATCAGGATGGAGTTGAATTTTATCATACATGTCACATGTCAGATAATAGGGAAACCTCAGGTGATAATCAAACCAGCACCTTGAATACCCATTCTCATATCCAAGAAACCATTAAAAACAAGATTTAGTGGGCCTTATCAGATTTAAAGGAAACTGAGTGAGGTAAA
Organism: Scyliorhinus canicula; assembly: GCF_902713615.1. Classification (NCBI taxonomy): domain Eukaryota; kingdom Metazoa; phylum Chordata; class Chondrichthyes; order Carcharhiniformes; family Scyliorhinidae; genus Scyliorhinus; species Scyliorhinus canicula. The sequence goes on from NC_052151.1 coordinate 177,429,926, forward strand.
TTATTTGATAAGAACGTCAGGAGGGCTCACAGGGTGTCTCAGGTTAATATAATGATTACTGATGAGGATTTGATTTATTGTCACATGTATCGAAATACAGTGAAAAGTATTTTACTGTGGCCGAGGGAATGTACACACTACGTACATAGCAGACAAAAGAATAATCAACAGAGAACATTGAAAAATGGTACATTGACAAACAGTGATTGGTTACAGTGCGGAACAAGGGGCCAAACAAAGCAAATACATGAGCAAGAGCAGCATAGGGCTTTGTGAATAGTGTTCTTACAGGGAACAGATCAGTCTAAGGGGGAGTCGTTGAGAAGTCTTGTAGCTGTGGGGAAGAAGCTGTTCCTATGTCTGGATGTATGGGTCTTCAGGCTTCTGTACCTTCTGCTTGATGGAAGGGTCTGGAAGAAGGCAATGCCTGGGTGGGAGGGGTCTATGATAATGCTGTCTGCCTTCCTGAGGCAGTGGGAGGTGTATACAGAATCAATGTCGGGGTGGCAAGCTTGTGTGATGCGTTGGGCTGAGTTCACCACACTCTGCAGTTTCTTGCAATCTTGGACCAAGCAGTTGCCCTACCAGGCTGTGATGCAGCCGGATAGGATGCTCTCTATCGCACATCTGTAGAAGTTTGTGAGAGTCAATGAAGACATGCCAAATTTCTTTAGCTTATGTAGGAAGTAGAGACGTTGTTGGGCTTTCTTAACTGTTGCATTAACATGAGTGGACCAAGTCAGACTGTTGGTGATGGTGACCCCCAGGAACTTAAAGACCATCTCTACTTCGGAGCCATTGATGCAGACGGGAGTGTGTGTCGTGTTACGCTTCCTGGAGTCTTTGATCAGTTCCTTGGTCTTTCCAACATTTAGGGAGAGGTTGTTTTCGGTATAGCATGCAACCATGTGATTTATCTCCCTCCTGTAGTCTGATTTGTCGTTGTTTGAGGTACGGCCCACTACAATCATATCATCCACAAACTTATAGATGGAGTTGGAGTTAAATCTTGCCACACAGTTATGTGTGTATAGGGAATACAGTAGAGGACTGAGCACACATCCTTGCGGGGCACCGGTGTTGAGGACTATTGTGGAGGAGATGCTGTTGCCTATCCTGACAGACTGTGGTCTGTTAGTGAGGAAGTCGAGGATCCAGCTGCACAGGGAGGGGTCAAGTCCCAGATTGCGAAGTTTGGTTATTCATCGTGTCGGGATAATGGTGTTGAATGCAGAGTTGTAGTCGATGAACAGCAGTCTTACATTGGTGTCCTTGTTGTTGAGGTGTTCGAGTGTTGATGGTAGAGCCAGGGTCCATCTGCTGTGGACAGGTTGTGGTGATAGGCAAACTGCAGTGGATCGAGACCGGTGGGAGGCTGGTAGTGATCCATCTCATGACTAGCCACTCGAAGCATTTCATGATAACAGACGTCAGGGCCACCGGTCGGTAGTCGTTGAGGCAGACTACCTTGTTCTTCTTTGGTATTGGTATTATGATGGTCTTCTTGAAGGAGGTGGGGACCTCAGAGCGGAGGAGTGAGGTGGTGAAGATGTCTGCAAACACACACTCGCCAGCTGGTCTGCGCAGGCTCTGGGTGCTCGCCCAGGGACTCCGTCGGGGCCCGTCGCTTTCCACGAATTCACTTCCAAGAAGGCAGCTCTTACCTCCTGAGGCTGTAATAGTGGGTATGGGTGTGTCCAGGGATGTTGGGCGGGTGGCACTGATACATTGGCTGACTGCTCAAAACAGTTATAGAACTTGTTCAGACTGTCGGCTGTCAGGTAGGGATGCTCCAGCCCCAGATATTCCGCCTGGCCTTGCTTTATAGGCTGTGATCTTGTATAGGCTCTACCATAGTCATCGTGGGTTAGTGTCATTGGCATGGGACTCTAGTTTGATGCAGTACTGTCTTTTTGCATCCCTGATGGCTTTCCGTACTTCATACCTGGATTTCTTATATAGGTCAGGTATAGGACTTTCATAAGTAAATTAAAATGCTATGTTGATAGAGAAGGAAAGAAGGAGGAAGGATTTCCTTTGTCTATCTGTGTAAGTGGTATGAGAGCTGCACGTTTTGTTAAAGTAGTATTTGATGGGAATTAGTGGACTGGATTCTCCAAAAATGGGGCTATGTCCCCACACTGGCGTAAAAACACCGGTGTTGCACTCCTGAGTTCCCTGGGAAAAAACAACCTGATTCACTTAACTTCAAGGGGATAGCAGGGACCCGGGAAGCTTCAGGCAGCTTTGGCTGTGGATATGGGCCACCGCACTTCCAGTTCCAAGTCCGCGCAAGTGCAAGGTGGCGGCCTCCAGTGGCCACACCGAGCGCCATGGCGGATTCGGACCGCGGACCGACACAAACAAACTAGGCCCCCCGATCGGCCATGTGCCCCTGCATCGGATCGCTGCCCCAGCCGCCCATGAAATGAAATGAAATGAAAATCGCTTATTGTCACAAGTAGGCTTCAATGAAGTTACTGTGAAAAGCCCCTAGTCGCCACATTCCGGCACCTGTCCGGGGAGGCTGGTACGGGAATCGAACCGTGCTGCTGGCCTGCCTTAGTCTGCTTTCAAAGCCAGTGATTTAGCATGGTGAGCTAAGGCCACCCCCCCATCGCGATGCTCGATAACCCCCCCCCCCCCCCACCACCACCAGGCAGCCGCCACGCACAAATCTCGACCGGCCATACCATATTAGTTCCGCGGCGTTGGGAACTCGGCCGGTCGGGAGCGGAGTATCGCTGGGCGGGCCTCTGGCAATGGCCCCCCAGCCGCGCAGCATACTTTGCGGACCCGCGGATATTCAGGGTCCGGAGAATCGCCTGAGTGGTGCTGGGCCCGATTCCTTTGGGAACTTCGATTTTCCGCCCCGCGCAAACACGATTTCGGTGCGGGGCTGCGGAGAATCCAGCCCAGTGTGTTAAGGTTAAGAAACTACATGTAATCCGTTAGTGTTAGAGTTGAAGTTGAAAAGTTTAAATGTTGTTTTCTTTTCTTTAACAAAGTTTGTTTATAAAATAACTAAGCCTTATTTATATTATCACTCCTGAAATGAAAATGAAATGAAATGAAAATCGCTTATTGTCACGAGTAGGCTTCAATGAAGTTACTGTGAAAAGACCCTAGTCGCCACATTCCGGCGCCTGTCCGGGGAGGCTGGTACGGGAATCGAACCGTGCTGCTGGCCTGTTTGGTCTGCTTTAAAAGCCAGCGATTTAGCCGAGAGAGCTAAACGAGCCCCTACTGGAATGAACCTATCTTTCTGCACCGTCATAAAACTTCAAAATGTTAATGGCTCTGGTCCAGTCTCTTAGTTACTGAAGAGAGCTGACCAGGCATTCGTAACACCATGCCCTTGGAGACGGCCATCCCAAGCCCTTAGGGTAACAGAACTAGCCAACACAAAAAAACGACACCCCCCAGGACCCCAAGAAAAAAAAACCTGTACCCCAATTGAGCCCATACCTTTCCAATCCCACCCAGAGCAATGCACCATAAGAGGATGATAATTTAAGCCCTGGGCAGGGACGGGCTCCCCTCTGAGAAGAAGCCGTCAAGACATCCAAAAGGTAAGGACCCTGGGATGGTGGGCTGACTCCCTCCTCCCTGGCAGAAGCAGAGAGATCCCCACCACCTGACAGATCAGATCAGGATAAGAAAACCAACATCATGCTCACCTGAATGAAGAGATGATAAGGAGAGGAGCAGAAATCCCCCAGAGAGGGGCACCAGCCTAGTTCAAAGCGACAACCATCACAGAAAGGCTCTCCAGAGCAACCACCAACCTCAACCGCCTGACGACCACAGAAGCCCAGGGGAGGAACATGAAAAGGGACCCAAACTGAATAAGGAAAAACCTAGCCTCAAGAAGACAGAAGAAACCCAGTTCTTTCCAGGGTACAAACTCTGTTCAGGTCAAAGAAGGATGAAGACATTTTTAACTCAAAGAATGTAGAAATTGAAAAGAAAAACACAAAACAGAATAGCTTGAACTGGAGGGGCTATCCTCAATCTTAGTGCGGATCGAACTAACCCTACCTACCATATCCACCAACCCTTTACCATGCCCCAGCTTCAATCGTCTTCTTCAGAAACAAGATAGAGGGTGACAAAAATCAGTCCACAACCTCAACCGCAAGGATTGTAAGAGACAATAACCAGGACTAAAACTATGCGCAAATTGCACTTCCCATAATTTACTCATAATGGCCTTACTAACAAAGGATAACAGAACAAGGATAATTAACGGCACAGGCCATCATGCTCACATTTCACAGTCCCCTTCAGGACAAAAGCAACAGTCAAAAAAGTCAACATGATCAAGAGGGAGACACAACCAGGATTCTTGAAGAACCACAGGTCAGCTTGCAGGATAACTTCTATGTCACACGAGAAAACAAAGGATAAGGTAGGGTCAACAATCACTCTCCAGGATTCCATCGATCAAAGCATGAGACACAACTACTTCCACCATGCCATCTCACCGATGCCCAGGTGGTCCACATCCTAGGCCCCAACCAGGAAGAACATGACCCGCTTAGCCATATCCAAGCCCTCATGACCATCATCGAGAATAGGATGGTGTACGATCAGCGATTGGTGGGCCCTACCGATCCCAGGCCTCACAGACAGGATATGTAGTGCTATATCACATGTGATGCACTCAAATCCTAAATCAAGACTACTAAAGCATGGCAGCCAATTCTCAAACACAATTGGGAATTCATCTCCCATCTTTTGCTAAAGCCCGGGCATGGGGGAAAATCCTACCGTACTGGTCAGGATACGCGACCCACTATGCAGCAGGTCTCGCGACACGAAGGTGGCCCTTAAGCAGGGGCAGTGCTCTTTTGAGTGTAAGAACCCTCTTACGCTCCTCCACTGCTTTTCTAAAGTTATCCCACAATCAATCAAAGTGACCTGCACTGCAGAGGCGAAATGCTTCATCAAAACATCTTCGAAGGAGGCCATCATCCGACGAACGCAGCACTGCCAAGTCAAGAGCTCATTCAGTTGCAATTACTCCATTTCCAGCTGGGTCCCACACCAGCTCCAGAATGCCACGGGTAAAAAAGATGATTTAAGCATTTTCTCTCGGCTCTTTCTCACAAAATTACCAATCAGAAAATTCCTGGGTCATGGTTCAAGTCATGTAGCCCAGGAAAAATGGAAATGCGCATCAAGGTGAAATGAGGGATTAAAAGACAAACAGAGCAAAAATGCAACTGCTCCCTCGATCACATCACGTGACCCACCCCGGATTCCTCTTTAACAAGCCTCTTAAGCCTGTAAGAAGTCCTCTCCCCCAATGTTTATCCCTCAATCCCCAAGGCTGCCTCTTAAATCCCAACACCAAACTCTGCCTCTCTTGGGCCTGCTAGTTTGGCATCCGGCAAGACCCAAAACTCTCATCTAACCAAATCCTAATTCAAGCCTGTGTCTAGAAGTTCTGGAGATTTGCCAGCCTCCAATTAGTAATTGCCTTCCTATTCCTGAGGTATGGAAACCCCACCTTCAGCCTACTATTAGCCACTTGGCCATTAAATGGCTTTTGGAGTTCCACTTAGTCGGCTCCACTACTAACCTTTTATCCAGGTGGGGCAGGGAATCTGGTACCATGTATAATTCAACCCATACTTTGCAATAGTTTGACATGTCCCTCTTACAAATACATAGCCCATCTGTAACAGCACAGAGAGACTGAACAGCGAGGCAGACCCAATTTAAGGATTTCCATGCAGAACATTGATTCAAAATTCTCATTAGTATTCTCCTGAAGTTGATATTTGACGTGGTAAAATTTGGGAACATTTTCAGCAAAAATTACACTTCCTGGAGCTCCTTCCATTTTAATGAAAATGCCCACAGGACTTTGAAACAGAAACAAACTCGATGTGATAGTTTAAAATATATATATTTTTATTCAAGGCATTTAACAAATATAAACAGAATATCAGAAGAACACATCAACCCAATAAACAACCACAACCCCCCAATCCCCCTGACTCCAACACCCTGCCACATCCCGTCTTCCCCATTTTGACCTTATCCCCCCCCCTCCTTGCTGACCCCTCAATTCTCCTTGAATAAATCAATTAACGGTTTCCACTTCGAGGCAAACTCCTCTACTGACCCCCGCAGAGCGAACCTAACCTCCAACCTCAGGAATTCTGCCAGGTCACACCCCCACTTTTGGTAGCTCCGAGTCCCACTAACCCAACAAAATCCGTCACCGGACTATCAGGGAGGCAAAGGCCAATACATTGGCCTCTCTATCCCACTGCCCTCCCAGCTCCTCCTCCCATTTGCGCTTAATATCTTCCATTGGAGGCCCCTCCCTCTCCATCAATTCCTTGTAAATATCCAACACATTCCCTTCCCCTATTTCGTCCTCCGTTATGCAACACCAGAGGCGGCAGCCCTAGGAATGTTGGCATGTCTCTCTTTTCACGAAATCCTGAACCTATAGGTACCTACAACTATTCCCCTTGGTCAACTCATACTATTCCAACAACTCTTCCAGCCCTGAAAATTTGCTCCCTATAAACAAGTCCGTTAAGTACTCAATCCCCATCTGCCGCAACCCCTGTAATTTCATGTCCAGCTCCGCCGACACAAACCTGGTTGTCGCAGATCGGCGCTCACAACGACATACCCTCCAACCCAAAATACTGGCTACACTGCCCCCACACATTTAAAGCTGACACCACCAATGTGCTGACTGAGTACCTGACCAGCGAGAACGGCAAAGGCACCAACAAGCTCTCAAACCTGTTCTCCTACATCACGCCACCTCCACCCGCCTCTAAACCAATCTCTCCTGCACAGACCACTTTCTCACCATCGCAATATTCGTCACCCAATAATAATTTATCAAATCTGACAATGCCAGCCCCTACCTCCTCGCTTCCGTTCCAGAAATGCCCGCTGCACCGCGAGGCCTTCCCCGTTCATACAAACCCTGAGATCAGCCCACTGACTTTCCTAAAAAAAGATCTAGGGTCAAAGATAGTGAGGTTCTGAAACCACAAACAGAAACCTAGACAGCACCGTCATTTTCACTGTCTGCACCTGCCCAGCCAGCGACAACAGCAAAACATCCCATCTCTTAAAATGTACCTTCATCCCCTCCACCAATCGAGTCAAGTTCAATCAATGCAGCTGGGCCCAATTCTGGGCCACATGAATACCCAGGTTCCTGAAGCTTGTCCCTACCAAACAAATTTGTGCTTTTATAGTTGAGCTATTTTCCCACATATCACCCAGAATTAGGCCAAAGGTCAATGGCAAGTGATGGCGAGATGGGGATCATGGCTGGGGGAATCATGGAGGCAGGGGTTGGCAGCAAGGACAGATGGGGTGGCTTGCTCAGCCTGCTCTTTATCCAAGGCTGCGTTCCTTGATGAGGCACTGGGTGTCTTTGAACAAGTGGCCTCCCCTGGAAGCCCACAAGTAACCCCAGGATTTGTTTTCCATGCTCCCCACATGGCGACACTGGGTAAATGCAATTAGAGGTTGGATGGAGCCTTTAATTGGCATTAATTTCTCACTTAAGGGCCTCCATCAACAACAGAGTAGAAGACCATTTACAAGCCATCAAACCCTGGACTTAACAAGGCAGAGGCAAGGTCACCTCCTGCCACCCTCCCATCCAATTAAATGGATGTCAGGAGAGCATTAAATTCCACCTAGAATGATCGGGCATTTAAACAAATATGTACTGATCCAAGAGAATCGGTGTGAATTAGCTATAAAAATAGAAAATTTTGGAAACACTCAGCAGGTTATTGGCAGCACTAGCTGACAGAAACAGAGGCTACCAGGGAGGCAAAGGCCAAAACATCAGCCTCTCTCGCCCCCTGAGTCTTCCGACACATTACAAATCGCCACCTCTGGATACGGAACCACACGTGCCTTCAATACCGTTGACATGACATCGGCAAATCCCTGCCAAAATCCAGTAAGCCTTCGACATGCCCTAAACATGTGGACATGATTTGCGGGCCCTCCCGCACACCGCCACACCTATCCTCCACCCCTTCAAAGAACGTGCTCATGCAGGCCACAGTCATATACGCCCTGTAGACCACCTTGAATTGTATCAGGCTGAGCCTGGCACACGGCGAGGACACGGTGACTCTACTCAGGGCATCCTCCCACAACCCCGGCTCCAACTCCTTGCCCAATTCTTCCTCCCATTTTCGCTTCACTTCTCCTATCGGGGCTCCCTCCCATTCCATGAGCTCTTGATAAATTTCCAAGATCTTCTGAGTAAGACCAAACCTTTCCTTAAAGGGCCACTCCCATGACAGTTAGTAATAAAGGTTGTTTTAATATACCATATGCCTATTTTGCTTGAAATCACTCCTGGAGCGAAGTATCATTTCCTCACGGTCTTACAATAAAATAAAATATTGGGTTTCTGTCCAGTATCCTAGCCACTGTTGGGGTTTGACCTGGGATGATAATACTCGATCCCAAATAATTGTTTCACGAAGCATACCCACTACTGATGTTAATCTAACAGGACTGTAATTGTTGGGCTATCTGTTCAATCTTTTTTGAATTAGGGCGTAACATTTGCAATTCTCCAATCCACTGGCACTTACGAATCTTACGAAGTCTGCTGTCCTGACTCGGAGTACAAATTCTACCCATGAACTATGTTTCTCTCTGCAGATGCTGCCATAACCTGCTGAGCATTTTCTGTATTTATTGATTTAGTCTTGGGATCTACCTCCTTGCCCAACCCACGATGGAGAGTGTGACTTCATGCAGAAACTGAAGAAGGTGAAAAATGTAATCATAACAACTGTTAGTGATACTTGCCATTCTGAAATCGCCGCTCTGGTTCATTTCATTGGTTAAAACACATAAAAGAAAGGACCAGGAAACAAGGAATATAATATTTGCAAGAAGAAGAGTCACTGCTTCTGTACTGAAAAATATGAATAATGTTGTTAAGATGCAAAATCTTGAATTCTGACATGACATATTCTCATAACCACCTATCTCTTATTAGTTTGGTATGATGTGAAAATTTTCAACATTGAACAATACTTGCATCTTTAGAAAAACAATATTCATGAAGTATTTTCAATAACAAAGACATAATAACCTTGGGAAGAATCTTTTGCCATACCTGGATTGGAAATCAGGACACAGTTCAATCTTCTCAAAGACACCAATTAGGAACCAGTCGTTGAGATCACCGTCCAATTAGGGACAGTCGGTGGGCTGATGAGTCAGGAGCGCGAATGAGCATGTAAAATTTAACAGGTCTCCAGCAGTCTCCACTGTGGATGCAGTGAGATTACCACTGTGTTGAATTGAACAAGTATTTTTACAGGAAATGGAAGTGGGACAGGGAATGCTTGCAAGATTTTTCACCACCACTTCCTTGGATGTTTTGTTGGTGGAACTAAATGCAAGAAAGGTGCTGTTTTTCAAAGGGCAGGAGGAGGTCGCTTAGCATGGCCAAGCAGGCATGGCTGGAGGTAGCTGAGGGGCCCCACAGTCACAGTAAGTTGAAAAGCAAATGGATACAGTACTTCAATAATTTCTTGATAGCTAGCAAAGTGCAACTTCCATCTGGCAGCCATGGCACTTTCAGCTCCTCAGTCCTTTCCACAAAAACGTTGTAAGGTACACTATTTGCAATAACGCAAAAGTGGAGGCTTGTAGTCTGCATCCACTAATTTTGCAATTATATTTTTGCATTTAGTTCTGCTTTGCTCTAAATTTTAAAAGAATCCACATTAAGCCTATATTGAACATTACTTTGCAGACCTTGATTTAGAACTAAGTGTGAATGTGCAGCATTAAGTTAAATAATCAATAGTAATCCACAGCAATATTCTGAACTGTGCACTTACTTTCCCCAACTTTATTTTCCATACTTGCCATGTTAACAGCTGAAAGTACATCTTCAAACCATTGTTTTTCTTTTTGGATTATACTGACAAACATAAAAATTGTTATTGTGCAGCATTTCATGATCCTTGAATTATAAGGCAAGACAATGGATAACCTTTCATGTGGTGTGATCAAATACGGTGTGGAATCAGGAGTTGGAGTTTGATTGAAGGGCAATATATAACCTGATTAGTGGTAGATGGGAGATGATGTGTTATCTGTGTTGGTCTAACATCAACTGCAACTGGATGCAGTAAAACGAGAAACAGGCTTCCGACACAGGAGATGGTCCAACACTGTTTTATTGAACCTGCTGATTGCTGTACATAATCTGCTGTGGGTTAACACTCTATTAACCTAACTGATAACCTCCTACTGGCTTGACCAGACTAGCTCTCTACCACATGGTTATGATGTTCATTGGCCTGTGCACTGTGACTATCTCCCTAGCCGTGTCCTGTGAGAGAGAGAGAGCCTTAATGCCCTGTGGGCTTTATTATAGTGGCGGTGTCCTGTCTGGTGATTAGTTGTTCTGTGTCGTGTGTGTTCATTGGTTATCCTGTGTGTCAATCACTGCCTGTCTGCATCTCATGATATAAATGAGCGGATATTTTGACACCTCCCCCTTTTAAAATAAATTTTGGAACATGGCTGTATATGCATGCATAACTATGTACAAGTGGGGAATGAATGAACATATGTACATGGGAAGGTGTCTATTGTGCAGATACAGAGCAAACTGAACAAAATTTACAAGATTTAAGTCTATAGATTCAGTCTTTGTGGTGGGCGATGAATTCTTGTTGATGGCCGCAGCGGTGGGGGGGGGGGGGGGGGGGGGGACGCTGGCACCTGGACAGGTGGGATTGCTGCTATCTCGGTGGCCTTGTGGACAGGTGGGATCGCTGCCAGATCGGTGGCCTTGTGGTGCAAGACGTCCGGAGGAGGCATGATGACATGCGGAGAAGCGCGGTCGGGTGATGGGCAGGGAACTTTACGCAGCGCCCTCCTGTTGCGCCGTAAAATGGAGCCATCAGCCATTCGGACAACGAAAGACCTGGGAGCAGCCTGTCTGATGACAACAGCTGGGGCTGACCAACCTCTCTCAGGCAGCTGAACGCAAACAACATTGTCTGGAGCCAGCGCAGCCAGATCCTTGGCATGAGCATCATACGTTATCTTTTGCTGGTCACTGGATCGCTGTACCTTCTGCAGCACCGTGAGGTGGTCAAGGTCTGGAACGTGGATGGCTGGAACAGTCGTCCTCAGGTTGTGGTTCATGAGCAACTGCGCCGGAGGCAAACCAGTTGACAGAGGGGTTTCCCTGTATGCCAATAGCGGCAGGTTGAAATCCGAGGCTGAGTCTGCAGCCTTGCACACCAACTGCTTGACAACATGGACCCCTTTCTCAGCCTTCCCGTTTAATCGCGGGTAATGGGGACTGGATGTGATATGACTAAAGTGGTAGGATGTGCAAAGTCGGACCACTCTTACCGTGAGTGGCATCCCATGCCTGACAAATGTCTATTTGCAGGCTTTGATGACGGACTTGGACGTGAGGTCCGACAGTTTCACCACTTCCGGGTAGCTGGAGAAGTAGTCGACCAGAAGCACGTAATCACGCCCATTGGTCTATCCCCACTTTGGACCACGGAGAGGTCATGATCTCGTGCTGTTGCAGCGTTTCCTTGGGCTGAGCTGGTTGAAACTCCTGGCATCTTGTGCAGTTGAGGACTGTTGGCAATGTCCTGGCTACTGCCAGGCCAGTAAACTGCCTGCAGAGCTCTGCGTTGACATTTCTCGACCCCCATGTGACCCTCATGGATCTGTCTGAGCACCATGTTTTGCATGCTTTGGGAAAAACGATTCTATCTAGTTTAAGAAGGATCCCACCCTCGACAACCGTCAGCTCGTCCTTAACATTGAAGAACTTGGGACACTGCCCCTTTTGCCAGCCATGGACGAGGTGCTTCATCATGCGCTGCAGAAGGGGTCTTTGGCAGTTTCTTTGCGTATTTGTATAACTCGCTCATCAGTGGCTGGGAGGTTGCTGGCACACAACTGTACCTGTGCTTCAATGTGGCGAATCAAGTCGCCCTGTTCACACGGCGTGGTGACGGATCGGGATAGGGCGACGATCAGCTCATTACCCGGTGTGTAGATGAGTTCGAAGTCATATCGGCGGAGACGTAGAAGAATTTGCTGCAGCCACGGTGTCACGTTATTTAAATCCTTTTGGATTATGTAGACTAAAGGCCTGTGGTCTGTTTCCACCGTGAACTTTGGCAGGCCGTATACGGAGTCATGAAACTTGACTATTCCTGTCAGGAGACCCAAGCACTCCTTTTCGATCTGGGCATACCATTGTTCGGTCAGAGTCATGGCCCTGGAGGCGTATGCCACAGGAGCCCAGGACGCGGAGTTGTCTCGCTGGAGGAGCACCGCCCCAATGCCATCCTGGCTTGCATCTGTGGATATCTTGGTATCCTTGGTTGGGTCAAAGAATGCCAGTATTGGGGTTGTGGTCAGCTTCGACTTCAGCTCAAGCCACTCCGCTTGACGTGCGGGAAGCCACTGGAAGACTGTCGAGTTTTTTCCGAGAGGCCGGAGGGCTGTGGTGTGGCGTGACCCGACTTTTCGTCCGACGTCACTTTGTCCAACGTCACTTTGTCCACGTCTTTTGGTCCTACGTCTTTTTTGTCCGCACGTCTTTTGGTCCTACGTCTTTTTGTCCGATGATTTTTTTGTCCAAAGACGTTTTGTGCGATGATTTTTTTGTCCAAAGACTTTTTGTCCAATTGTAAATAAACTCCTTAGAAAACAAGGTATAATATCTTCAATAATGTATGCACAAAACTATAACGAGCCTCGTTAAAGGATTGTTATTACCGTTCTCTTTCCTTTAACGAGCCTCGTTAAAGGATAGTTATTATCGTTCTCTTTCCTTTAACGAGCCTCGTTAAAGGATTGTTATTACCGTTCTCTTTCCATTCAGTTGTTATTGTATCGCTAAAACCTTATGATAAAGTAGTATACTCATTCTCTCAAATTCTTCGGGGAGATCCGTCAAATTCATGTACGCGATATAAAAAAATAACTGAACGCCTCAAAAGATTGGTCACTGAATATCGTTCAACAAGAAAAATTGATTTTTTGAGGAATGTGGCGTATAATTTGCATCAATTTTAAGTGATATCTTATTACTTTTAGTAATTTTTAGTAATTAGTAAACTTTTAGATAGTTAAATCTTATTACTTTTCTTAAATAACTTTTTTTTTAAAATACATTTTTCCACTGTATTTTACTTGTATTTTATCAATAAAATTCTCATAATAAATCATTAGTTCTGTGAATCTATCATTGAAGATATTATACCTTATTTTCTACGGAGTTTATTTACAATTGGACAAAAAGTCGTAGGACCAAAAGACGTGGACGAAATGACGTTGGACGAAGTGACGTCGGACAAAAAGACATAGCACCGTGGTGTGGGATGCCATGTTCGGAATTAATTTCCCAAGAAAATTCACCATCCCGAGGAAATAGAGGACCGCCTTTTTGTCCTCTGGGGTCTTCATGGCATTGATTGCCAGCACATTGTCAGCGTCAGGTTGCACACCCTGCTGTGAAATGTGGTCAAACAGAAACTTGATAGCAGACCTACCAAATGAGCATTTTGCCCTGTTGAGCTGGAGGTCGTTTTCATGAAGCCTCTGGAAAACTTGTTTGAGGTGAGCGATGTGATCCTCGGGCGTTGTGGACCAGATGATCACATCGTCCACATAGACTCACACCCCCTCGATGCCCTCCATCATTTGCTCCATTATGCTATGAAATACTTCGGAAGCTGATATGATACCAAAAGGCATGCGGTTGTAGCAATACCTGCTGAACGGAGTGTTAAACGTGCACAGCTTCCGACTGGACTCGTCCAGCTGTATCTGCCAGAATCCACGGGAGGGGGCCAGCTTGATAAAGAATTTGGCATGAGCCATCTCACAGGTTAACTCTTCACGCTTTGGGATCGGATATTGCTCGCGCATGTTGCAATTCAGGTCTTTGGGATCGATGCACATGCGGAGTTCACCAGAGGGCTTCTTGATGCAGACCATGGAGATGACCCAGTCTGTTGGTTCTGTGACCTTTGAGATGATACCCTGGTCTTGGAGCTCTCGTAGCTGCGTTTTCAGACGATCCTTGAGAGGAGCCGGCACCCCACCTGGTGCACGGATGACTGGGCTGGCATTCGGTTTGAGCAATATCTTGTAACGATATAGGAGCGTGCCTATTCCATCAAACACGTTGTCGTACTGCGTGAGAATGTCGTCTATCTCAGCCTGGAGATTTACATTGGGCGAGGCAGTCGCCGGTGTCGAGGACATGGCGTGGACGCGCTGGACCAGATTTCAGAGTTTGCATGCGTGAGCACCGAGCAGTGATGCCTTGTCAGGCCGGACAATCTGACACGATCCACTGGTAGCTATGGCATTCCCACTGTAGTCAAGGAGCTGGCTTGCTGGTGGAAGAATGCTAGGTTGGTCTCGGATCTTGTCGAGGTCCGACTGTGATATGAGGTTTGCAGATGCGCCAGTGTCCAATTTAAATCGGATGCGAGACTGGTTAACCGTGATGACAGCACACCACTCGTCGTCAGGATCCACAGTGAGGATTGAAAGGTGGTTTGCAGGAACGTTGGAAGCCAGCTCGCTCGTGATGATTATGCCCACCCAGTATGGAGACTCGAGGCAGTCAGCATCGGGGTCCATTGGGCTGTCGGGATCCGAATCCTGCATGCCTTGTTGTACGCAGCGGACACGTCTGCGTGGCAGCTGGGATCGCTGGCTGTTGGTCGGTGGAGCGGACCTGCATAAGGCCGCGTAATGCCCAGGCTTTCCACACTGCAGACATCGCCTTCCTTTGGTTGGGCATTGCCACTTTAAATGGGCGGAGCCACAATTTGAACACGTCATGACGCTGACGTCAACAGGTTCTGTGCGCCATCACACATGTGCAGTGCGGTCGCCTGACGTTCGCACATGCACATCGCTGTCTTCGGCCTTGTCGTCCACCCTGTCGTATCGCACATGCGTAGGGGCCCGGGAAAAGCGCGCGAAACGGCCACCTTCCTCGATGTTCAGGCCTTGCATTTTTGCGATGGCCTGCACCCTTTCTGCCTCATGGGCGGCTAGTTTTGCATTTTCTGCAGCCCTGATGCAGGAGTAACGATTCCTGGCATGTTCATGGACAATGCACGTATCGATGGCAACAGAGAGGGTCAACTGTTTGATTTTGAGGAGCTGCTCCCGCAGGGAGTCGGACTGGACCCCGAAAATGATCTGATCCCGGATCATGGAATCAGCCGTCGAGTCATAATTACATGACTGCGCTAGGATGCGGAGATGGGTCAAGAAGTACTGAAAAGGTTCGTCCTTACCCTGAAGCCTCTGTTGGAAGATGTACGTTCAAAGCTCTCATTCACCTCACTGTCACAGTGGTTGTCGAATTTCAGCAGAACCGTCTTGAACTTCGTCTTGTCTTCGTCATCGACAAACGTGAAAGAGTTATAGATGTGGATGGCGTGATCCCCTGCAGTCGACAGGAACAGCGCGATCTTTCAGGCATCCGATGCTGCCTCGAGGTCGGAGGCCTCGATATATAGGAGGAACTTCTGTTTGAAGACTTTCCAGTTGGCGCCGAGTTTGCCAGAGATTCGGATTTGTGGAGGAGGTTTGATCTTTTCCATGCCGCTGGATGGCTGCCTGCTGGTCGTTGCAGATTCACTCGAGGTAGGTTTGTTAGAGTTAATAGCTCCCTGGTACCATGATGTGTTATCTGTGTTGGTCTGACATCGACTGCAACTGAATGCAGTAAAACGAGAAACAGGCTTCCGACACAGGAGATGGTTCAACACTGTTTTATTGAACCTGCTGATTGCTGTACATAATATTCTGTGTGTTGACACTCTATTAACCTAACTGATAACCTCCTACTGGCTTGACCAGACTAGCTCTCTACCATATGGTTATGATGTTCATTGGCCTGTGCACTGTGACTATCTCCCTAGCCATATCCTGTGAGAGAGAGAGAGCCTTAATGCCCTGTGGGCTTTATAGTGGTGGTGTCCTGTCTGGTGATTGGTTGTTCTGTGTCGTGTGTGTTCATTGGTTATCCTGTGTGTCAATCACTGCCTGTCTGCATCTCAGGATATTGTCAAGACTGCAAACCTTATAGTGCTGTGAGGAGAATTTGATAAGATCTCATGTTTACTTTCCTCCTATTTTGAAAGGCTGGAATGGAGCCAGAAATTGGACTTAAAGGTGCACAGCATCTAATGTTTGAATCTTCAGCTAAAGTACATTAGTCAACGACTCAGGGCTACAGGTGGCAGAGGGTGGTCAATGGAGTAACTAACCGGATTGTCCATCCCTGTACAAGGTTATTTGGATACCTGGTGATGTATGAAACATAGGGGGCAGGATTCTCCGTTGGCTGAAGCCAGAATCAGGAAATGCGAATGGACAGAGAATGGGTCCCAATTCCGAAATTCTGGCTAACGCCGATATCACGCCAAATCGCAATTCTCCGTCGCCTCGACAGCGGCGTCAATGCATTCCAGATCGCACATACAGTAAATGCTGTTGGCATATCATTAACGGGCCTGACCCGGTTTTCTCCAGGACCTCCGCCTTTGAGAGGGCAGCCCAGTCCTGGACCTCGGCCAGCACCTGCACAGAGTGCTGCAGGCCTTGAATATGCTGATCCAGATCCAAAACCATCGCCCCAAAGGCCTCCATTGCAGACGCCACCATGCGGTGTTGGCCTGGGTAGCACACATGGTCAGCACCACCTCCTGCTCCTGCACGCAGTTGGACTGCTCCAACTGCACCTGCAGGTGCTGGCTGCTCGCCTACAACCCCTCATGTAGTCCCTGGCTCTGTGACTGCATCTCCACTGTAGATGGAACTATCCATTCCAGAAGCCTGAAACTCGCCTGGATGGCAGTTAGTCCCTGGGGTCAGCCTATCCTTCGACTGTCCGCCCCCTCAGGAGTTTCTACCTCCACCTGAGGTACCAGAGCAACTATGTGGTGCGCATCAGCGGGTGTACCAGGATCCTCTTCACTGAAGTGCCCAACCAAGGTGAGTGTCTCTGGGATGGTGGATGGTGTTGGTGATAGCTGTGACGAAATCAGTGTCATCCCTGGACTCAAACTCAAGGGTCTTGGGTCACAGGCATATGGCTCCCGTCAGTGTTGGTGTCCTCATCGCTTGTCAGTACACGGAGAGGCTCAGGTTGTGGCAGTTGCTGGGGGCGGGGGCAACTAGATGGAACCCCCCCCCCCCTTCCCCCATCACCAGCAAGTCCTGCAAGCCACAAGACAAGATGCATGATTAGGCCGTGGACCAGGAGGAGTAGAGGTGGTGGGGGTGAGGGTGGTGTGGGGATATGGGTGGAGGTGAGGGTGAGGTTGACACTTGCCATGGGAACCGCGCCAAAGCGGGTCTGTGTTCCTCACCTGCCGCCAACCTCCATCCCAGTGACTTCCCTTTTCACAGGGCCGCCAACCACGACCAGGGCTTTGCCATGGTGAGCAGCCGCAGGTCCGGCGGTCCCCCTCCAATTTTCTCCCGCTCCCGGAGGGGGGGGGGAACAGAAAAAAAGTGTTAGACTGTCCGATGCATGCAGCCTAGTGGGTGGGTAGCTGGTGGCCTCAGTGGCCAGGGCACCACACCATGGCAGCCGGTATGGATGTTGGCATGTGGTGGCGGGGGGATGGGATGGGTACCAGGGGCACAGTGCTGCCTACTCACCTGGCCACCCTGAGGAGGTCGTACAGTTTTGTCCTGCACTGCAGGCCTGTCCGGATGGTATTATGCATGGCACTGACCGCCTCTGCCACCTGTGCTCAGAACCGGCTGGTAGCCTCATTCCCAGGCCAGGGTACAAAGTGGCCCGCCTCTCCTCCACGGCGACCAGGAGGGTCTCCAGCTCAGCATTCGTTAAGTAGCGCTTCTTGCTGCCATCTTGTTGGCTGGGATGGTGTGTGAGGGAGTGCAGTGTGCATATACAGCTGTAGTTTGCCAGCCTTCTGAATGTCAATCGCGAATCCAGCTCCGTTTCTCATTGGAATCAATAGTATTTCACGTGGTGTTGGTGGTAGTCTCTTAACAGGCGTTGAATCATTCCAGGTGCGGCACCAGTTTTGCTATCGTGGAAGTCCATGAATCCTGCTCCAGCATCAATACTTAGTCTCAGGAACGGAGAATCCAGCTGAGGGAATTTACCATTTGGGGAGTTGTATTAAACAGACCAATTTGGCTGCCGCCAATTTGGGGTTACTGTTTGCAATATGATATTTATTTGTATGTATCTGTGATACAGTTTGTATGTCAACTTCAGGAGGAAATTTTTCAGAGCCGCTAGCCAGCGGTAATAATCGCGATGGCCCAGTGAATCCCATTAAGAATCTCCCGGCCCGCCCTACCAGTACCTACGAGGTTCCCACCCAGACCTGGCGGACATACAAATACTTCATAAAGCTAATTGTAATAGCATTATTGGTCAGGGAACCTGATTCACCGCCCACCAGGGATGCTCCAGCACCCCCAGGTGGGCACCTGTTGGCGTGAATTAGTACAAGTCATGAGAAACATCTGTGACATGACAGGAAATAGTTTAAAGGGTTTAAGGAGACAGAGAGGAGGCTTTGACTTTCTGCTCACAGATCTTGAATCTTGAAGTGCTGTAAAACAGTTTAAAGGTTTTCACGTCTACAGATGGGAAGACCAGAATATCAATCCCATCCCAGGAAAGACCCTGACTTGAGCCTCTCCAGCGCAGCCCAAACCCCACCAACCCTCACTTCCCCTGAACGACTCTCCCTCAGTACCCTGGAGGCAAGTGTGGGGAAGGGTAATCACCCTCTCACCAACCCCCCTCTCAAAGTGTAAGCTGCTAGATTGGCATGGCCGAGAGACAGGATCTGAACGGGTAGAGACTGAGGGCAAGGACGCGGCTGAAGGGGGGGACTGAGAGGGAGGTCTTACCAGTTCCGCAGGGAGCACTGCATCAGTATTCAGAGATTGGGGCACCCTTTAAAAACTGTGCCTCAGGGACCTCTGGTGGCGGGATGCAAGGGGAGGATGCGAACATCTGGCTCCCGCTAGAAAGCTGATCTTTTTTGCCCTTTTTCTGCCGCCATGGATCTTTCACTTCTCAGGAACTTTTGTGATTTAGCAGAATAAAGTTTTTCCTTCTCGGAGATGTCCAGGAGACTGAAGCCTCTCAGGGATCTTCTGGAGATAAGATGGTGGGGGTGAATTCTTCCTTCCTGACCACTCCGCTAACGGCTGAGGCTCTTACCAGCATTTTGGCAAGTGAGCTAGATAAACAGCAGGGTAGCATGGTGGTTAGCATAAATGCTTCACAGCTCCAGGGTCCCAGATTCAATTCCCGGCTGGGTCACTGTCTGTGTGGAGTCTGCACGTCCTCCCCCTGTGTGCGTGGGTTTCCTCCGGGTGCTCCGGTTTCCTCCCACAGTCCAAAGATGTGCGGTTTAGGTGGATTGGCCATGCTAAATTGCCCGTAGTGTCCTAATAAAAGTAAGGTTAAGGGGGGGGAGTTGTTGGGTTACGGGTATAGGGTGGATACGTGGGTTTGAGTAGGGTGATCATGGCTCGGCACAACATTGAGGGCCAAAGGGCCTGTTCTGTGCTGTACTGTTCTATGATCTATAAACACATGTCAAACCTTGGCGATGGATCTTGATCGATCAATTAAAGATGCTTTGGCCCCATTCATTTGGAGCTGGCATTATCAGATCACAGTGATCGGATTGCCTCTCTGCAGATTGACCTTACTTCAGGAGTTGAAAGCATCAAATCAACTGTGCATGTGGCGTTTGCACATTCTCCCCGTGTCTGCGTTGGCCTCACCCCATAACCCAATAAGATGCGCAGGGTAGGTGAATTGACGATGCAAAATTAGCCCTTAATTGGAAAAAAAGAATTGGATACTCTAAATTTGTAAAAAAAAATTTTAAAAAGAAAGCAACAAATAATTAAAAGCCAAACTGAATAATCTGGAGAATAGATTCAGGAGGCAGAACATTCAAATTGTGGGGTTACAGGAGGGGATTGAGGGACGCACGCCTACTAAATATTTCTTGGGCACTTTTCCAAGATGGTGAATGAGGATATATTTTCATTCCCTAGCCCCACAGAATTAGGCTGGGCACATCGCTCACTTCGACTGAAGCCTCGATATGGAAATCCTCCTCATGTGGTGGTTGTAAGGTTTCATAGTTTTAAAGAAAAGGAACAGGTTCTGCGATGGGCAAGAGAACATCGTGATTTCAAGCAGGAAGGCCACTCCGTTAGGCTGTACCAAGATGGAGTGCAGATCTAGTAAAAAGAGCTGTCTTCAATGGAGTGAAAGCCACCTTAATTAAGAATGTAGTTAGGTTCGGAATGGTCTATCCAGATCTTCAACATTGCCACCACCACTGGACTCCCTGAATATTTGCCCGGAGCCATCGGTAGCGGCGCCGTTGTCAGCGTCCTCAGCCCAACCCCCGGCATGAGCCCTCTTCCATCTTGACCCACCTGGACTTTCTCCGCATGACCCAACTCTGCACCTTCTCCACCGCCCAGTAATAACATAATAAATTTGGAGGCCCAGCCCCCCTGCCTGTCGCCCTCTCTGCAGGATCCCTTCCTAACCCTGGCTACCTTACCCCCACAAATAAACAAAGTGACCACCTTATCCACATCCTTAAAGAAAGGTTCGGATAAAAAGACCGGCAGGCACTGAAACAAAAACAAAAATCGCAGTAGCACATTCATTTTAACCAACTTTTCCTGGCCAGCCAACGACAGCGGGAGGTTGTCCTGAGGTTGTCCCACCTTGCCAAGTCAGCCTGCCCCCCCACCCCCCCCCCCCCCCAAGTCACGCGCCACCTGCACTCCCAAATACCTGAAGTGGGTTGCCGCCGTACGAAATGGCAGCCTCCCGACTCCCGTCCCACTTGTGGGACACCATAAAATACTCACTCTTCTCAATTTAATTTATACCCCGAGAACGACCCAAATCTTTGGAGCAGCCTCCTTTTATCCCCCACCGACATACATGGCTCTGAGATATACAGCAGTAAATCGTCTGTGTACAATGATACCCTATGTTCCATCCCCCCTCTCACTATCCTCCTCCACAACCTCATAATCCTTAAAGTGATGACCAATAGCTCTATCGCTATTGCAAATAGCAAAAAGACGTCTTACAATACCAACAGATTTGTTTTGAATCACTAGCTTTCGGAGCACAGCTCTTTCCTCAGGTGAGGAATGGAGTGTCATCCTCTCTGCAACAGCACCTTCTTAATCCTAGCCAACCCCCCACCAAATGAACGAGATAATCATCTTTTCTGTTCCTTAAAAAATGGCTTTAATAAAAAGATCGGCAGGAATTGAAAAATGAACAAAAACTACTAATGTTATATCTACGGAGCCCTCCCAAATCTCGTGCTATCTGTACCCCCAGGTACTTAAAATGCGTTTCCATCCTACGGAATGACAACCAGTCAAACTTCGCCTGAACCTTCTTCCTGTTGTCCAGAGGGTCAGATTTGCATCTCCTGCATACCTCCTGTCCACCTCCAACATCTCCTCTTAACAACTTTTAGCGCTCCTCCCTCCTCTTTGTCCAACTTGGCCTTGAACCTGATCACCACTCCCTTCACTCCTGCCTTCCACACTGCCTGCGACCCTTCCCCTGTACAATTAAATCCCACATACTCCTCAATCACATTCCCAATCTTATCACAGAAATTTTGGTTCCCCAACAACCCTGCAACCATTCTCCAGCCCGGCCTCTGGGCTACCCCCTCTCCAAGGATGAGCCGATTCTTTGAAGGAGTAGATGTGTGTGAGCGTTGCGGTGGGGGATCGCTAATCACGTTCATATGATTTGGTCCTGTCCAAAGCTAGAGGATTACTGGAAGGAGGTTTTTAAGGTAAGTTCTACGTGAAACTGGACCCGGGTCCCTGGGAGGCCATATTCGGTGTGTCGGACCAGCCAGGGTTGGAAACGGGGGCGGAGGCAGATATCATAGCCTTCGCCTCGTTGATCGCCCGAAGGCAGATCCTGTTGGGATGAGTGCAGCCTGTCCACCCTGTGCCCTGGCGTGGCAGGGGGGACCTGTTGGAATTCTTGACTCTAGAGAAGGTTAAGTTTGAACTGAAGGGAAGGATGGAGGGGTTCTACAATTTATGGGCATTATTCATTATGCACTTTCAAGAACTGGATATCATCGAACATTAGTTGGGGGGATGGGTGGGAGGGTTGGGGGGAGGAGGGCTGTGTGTATTAAGGGTGACTATGGGTAATCCCTGATTCCTTTTTGTCATTTGTTTATGTAAACATGCGGGCTATTTTTTGGGGTTTGGTGGGAGGATGGGATCGTTGTTATTGTTATGCAGATTAACATATTTGTTGCTGATTATTGTTTATTATTGGTAGATGTAAATTTGGGATGAAATGTGAAATGTGAAAAAGGACGAAAATAAAAATATTTTTAAAAAAATGAACAGTGCATATTATGACAGGTGCTGAGAACCCTGGCTCGATCCCGGTCCTGGGTCATTGTCTGTGCGCTGTTTTCACATTCTCCTTTCTCTTCATGGGTCTCACCCCCACAATCCAAAAGATGTGCAGAGTATTTGGATTGGCACGCAAGCTCAATTGCAGCCTAATTGGAAAATTATAATTGGGTACTCTAAATTTTTTTTTTAAAGTACCATGGAGGAAGCTGACAACAATCAAACACTAAAGAGCTGGATTTCACAAGTGAGGATCCTCTTGTGGCCAAAGGTTAAGTGCCTCAGTGAGTGGAGGCAGCCGACGGGGGTGACCAGGGAGTTGGCCGTGGGGCTGGGTGACCCCCACAGGACTGGTGCATCCAGCCACGGACCGTCAAGGGAGCCATTTTGCTGTGCACCCCACTGACCGCCCACCATGGTCCTGTTCATGCAGAGTGCCACCACCTCACCAACCCCTGCGCCTCAGCACCCCCACCCTCAAACAGGCTGCCTGCCACTTGCCAACGGGGCTGCATGCGGCCCACCCAAGGGCAGTGTCCACACTAGTCCCTGAAGGAGGGCACTGGACGAGGAGCGTGGAGCTTACTGCTGCATGGGTAGCACCAGCCACCGGTATACCTGGCAACAGGGATGTGCGCCAAGGCCAGAGGCCCCACGGTGCTGGGCACTGACAGGGCCAAGGATGGGTGTGGGGACAGGGAGAGGGGAAATTTGAGGTGCTGCAATGCAGACTTTGGCCACCGTGTAGCCCAGTGGACTTGGTTGAGCACAGGTGTACACACCATGCTAACATGTCTGACTTCCACCAGCTACAGACAATGGACTTTGGAATCCAACCGGGAATGGTGGCCTTCATCCTAGTTGCTGCAGCCCTGGGGGATGCACTGAGGCTGTACGAGCTGTAGCTGCTCCAGGTGGAGCCGGCAACAGCAGAGCCTGCCCCAGCGGAACAGGAGGCAGCCGGTGAGGGTGCAGAGCCGGCTGCCTAACACACAAAGGAGGTTGAAGTGCAAGGGAGGCGCTGCATAAGGCCTTGTGTGTGCCGGCAGCGCCTGTCATTCGAGGATCTGCCAGGCATGTCGTTGAAGACTCCGGCTGACATACCTGATACCATGGGAATGAGGGAAAACACGCAGTTGCAGTCAAGGTGACGGTCACCCTGACCTGTTATGCCATGGGTCCTTCCAGGCGACGAGTGGGGACCTGTCCGGGTTCTCGCAGACCTTGGTGCATAGGTGCATCCGTGCCTTCACAGAGCCCCTATACGCCCAGACAATTACAATATATCAATTTCAATTTGGACCGAGCCTCCAGGCTGCCTGAGCAGTGCGGTTCACCATCATTGTCGAGATGCCCCAGGTCCAGGGGATGGTCGACAGTATGCATGTCGCCTTACGAGCACCAACCCATGACAGGCTGGTCTTCACAAACCAAAAGGGGTTCCACTCGATCAACATGGGCACTGACGGTGCCAAGGTATGTGGTGAGCAGGGTGCCGGGGAAAGGCCAGGGGACGGGGAAGAAGGGGAGTGGAACTCAGGGGCAAAGGCTGCAACGCAGACCATGGTGTGTGACCACGCCTGCACCTGATAGCCGAGCAGCAACACGATGTCTTCATCCTGGCACACTTGACTGTTCTTGACCTCTTCGAGATGCCACCCACCCCTTCCCCCTTCCAGCTGAGGGGTTGGCTCCTGGATGACTGGGGTTATCCACTGTGGCTGTGGCTGATGACACCTATCCAGAGGCCACAGATCGTAGCGGAGACCCACTACAACAATGCTCATGCCGTGAACAGGTGTGGTCAAGTAGTGCTGAAGTTGGCAACAACACTCAAGAAGCTTGACACCATCCAGGACAAAACAGCCTGTTTCATTGCTACCCCTTCCCCAAAGACTCAAACCCTCTATCACCGACGAACAGTGGCAGCCTTGTGTACCATCTACAACATGCACTGCAGTAACTCACCACGGTTCCTACGACAGCACTTTCAAAACTCACAACCACTACCATCTAGAAGGACAAGAGCAGCAGATACCTGGGAAGCCCATGGCTTGGAAATTCCCGTCCAAGTCACTCACCACCTGACTTAGAAATATATCATCGCTCCTTCATTGTCGCTGGGACAACATCCTGGAACTCCCTCCCTAGCAGCACAGTAGGTGTACCTACACCTCAAGGACTGCAGAGGTTCAAGAAGGCAGCTCATCAGCACCTTCCTGTACCAGCCTCCCCAAACAGGTGCCGGAATGTGGCGACTAGGGACTTTTCACAGTAACTTCATTTGAAGCCTACCTGTGACAATAAGCGATATTCATTTTCGAAAATGGAATACTGTAGGTCAGATAGGCTTCAGATAGTTTCACAGGTCGGCGCAACATCGAGGGCCGAAGGGCCCGTACTGCGCTGTAGTGTTCTATGTTCTATGTTCATTTCATTTCTGATGGACAATAAATGGTGGCCGAACCAACGACACCCAGCACGTTCTCCCTGTGTCTGCATAGGTTTCCTCCGGGTGCTCCAGTTTCCTCGAAAGACGTGCTGTTAGGTAATTTGGACATTCTGAATGCTCCCTCAGTGTACCCAGCGTGTGCTGACTAGGGGATTTTCACAGCAACTTCATTGCCGCGTCAATGTAATCTACTTGTGACAATACTAAAGATTATTCATTTGTAATAATAATTAAATAAAATGCGGTTCAGGTGCCTGCACCACTCTGAAGGGGCCCTCCAGTATAGCGCTCCAGTATAGCGCTAGAGAGACTCCCACTTCACAGTAATAAACTGACATCTTTCTGACAGAGCACCAAGGCAGATTGTAACATTGGTGTTTAATGTGAAAAATATAGACAGCTTTGTGCCCTAGCCCCTGTTGCTATAATGTGCCCTGCATCCATGCCAACTTAACTGGTGTCTACCTTTCTGGCCTTATGGGTCCTAATGCTACACCTAGGTGGATCTCCAAGCGGTAGGTACATCAGGAATAGTGGTGGTCTGCTGCGATTCCTGCCCTGTGACCTAGGTCCCCTTTGGCGGTGGTCTTCTGGTGCGACCTAGCCTAGATGGGCCTGGCTGCTGCTCGGGTGTCCCAGCTGGCATGTTGCCGCCCTGTTCTGCCCGCTGCCCACCAGATGTGCCAGGGACAGGACAAGGGGGTGTCTGAGACACTGTGATGTTCCGGCAACTCCCCTGCAGGAGTCACCAGCAGGGGCCTCAACATCTCCTCCTCCTCCTGTCATGGTCCGCTGTGACTGGGCCACACTCTGGAACACCACTGCCTGTGTTCGGGCAGCCCTGTCCTGGGTCTCAGCCACTGCCCGCACAGCTAGCCCAAGGCCTTGGATACCCTGACCCATGGCCGAAATCCTTCGTCAAAGGCTTCCACCACAGATACCACCTGTACAATGCTGGTCTGAGTGGCATGCATGTTCGGCACCATGTCCTGCTGCTGCTGCAGGCGGTTCAACTCCTCCATCTGCACTTGTAGACGCTGGATGTTTGCCGACACCCCCTCATGCAGTCCCTGGCTCTGTGACTGCATCTCCACTATCAATGGGACCGTCCTTTCTAGAAGCCCGAAACGGCCGCTCGTCCATGTGGTCAGGCCGCCCTCAGGGGTTCCTACCACCACCTGCTATACCGCTGCACATGTGTGGTGTGCACCAGATTGTGTCCCAGGAACCTATTCACTAAATTGCCCATTCAAGGTGAGTGTCTCTGCGATGGTGAAGGGTGTTGGAGACAGCTGTGACGGGAAGTCACTGTCATCCTCGGACTGGTGTTGCGGGCCGAATGCTCCCAACCGTGTCCTCCTCCTCGCTCCTCTCCTCCTGGGGTTCAGCTGTGGTTGTGGGCTGGGGGCGTCATAAGGACCCACCTCATCACCAGGTCATCCTGCAAGATACATGACTGGACCATGGGTTGGTGGTGGAGGGGGAAGTGTGGGTGTGCTGGGGGGGTGAACAGTGTGTGTGTGTGTGTGGGGGGGGAGGGGGGGGGGGGGGAGGTGGGGGCAGTGTGGGGAGGCGCGGTGTAGAGGTGGTGGCTATGGGGGTAGTGACTAGAGTGCCCTGAGAAACCACAACTCAGCGGGGTCTCACTTGCTTGCCCGATGCTGATCTCTGCATCGGTGACCACCCTCTCCCTGGGCCCACCGATCAGGTCCAGTGCCCGCAGCTCAGCTGCATTGGAGGGCTTCAGATCTGACAGTACTCCTCCAGTTTTCTCCCTCTCTCAGCAGTTGTGTGCTGCCTTCTCCTGCGGAGGGGGAAACATAAAAGCCAACAGTGTTAGGCAGTAGGATGCATGCAGCACAGGGGGTAGGTAGATGGCGGCCTTCGTGGCCAGGGTGCCCAGCCATAACGGCCAGTGTGGGTGCTGACAGGTGGTGCAGGATGGGGGTTCGGTCAAACCCTGGGTAGTGGGGGGGGGGGGGGGGGGGAACATATGGGGTTATGGGTGTGTGGGACAGGGGCTACTGCCAGGTGCACTATGCTGCCCATCACCCTGGCCATCCTGAGGAGGTTATGCAGTTTTTTCTACACAGGTGGCCGGTCTTGCCCACAGCACTTGCAACCTCTCCCAGCTGCGTCTAGGCCTAGTGCACGGCGGCTAGTGGCAATCGCCTCCCCACTCTGGGTACAGGGTAGCTCATCTCCTCCACTGCGTCAGGTAGGGTTTCCAGCTCAGTTTCCATGAGACGGGATGCCGCTCTCCTTGCTGCCATCTTGTTGGCAGAGATGAGTGTGTGTGGTGAGTGGAATGCTTATATGAGCTAGTCAGCCTCTCAAGTGTCAGTCCCGACTCAGGTGAATCAGACACTGTTTTTCATTGGAATCGGTCATGTACTACATAGTGCCGGTGCTAACCCATTAATGTTCGGTGGATTAATCTGGGAATGGCGTCAATTTTGCTGTCATAGAACACCACCGATTCAGTCCTGGTGTCAACACTTAGTCTGGCATGGAGAATTCCGCCAGTATGTTTTCAAGAAGCAGTTTGATATAGCACAGAGGGGATCAAATAGGGAGGAAGCAGGATCAGGCTATCAAGTTGGATGATCAGCCATAATCATAATGAATGGCGGAGCAGGTTCTAAGGGCTAAATGGCCTCTTGCTTCTATTTTCTATGTCATTCCAGGGCTCAAACGGGGACCTGTGTGGCATATCCCAATCTTACGCCTACAGGAGGTGATGGATGCTCTGTATGCCCGGGCATCAGACTATATCACCTTTGAACTGGACCAGACCCACCAAGATGCCCGGACTGTTGAAATTGCTGCCATTGCCATGATGCCTCAGGTCAGGGGGCAATAAATGGCCTGCATGTCGCCCTGCAAGCACTGGGGCATCAGGGAGTTCCTTATATCAACAGGAAGGGGTTCCACTCCCTGAATGTTCAGATCACTGCTTCAGACTCATGCACGTGTGCCCGCTACTCTGGAGGAGTACATGACAGTTACATCCTGGGGCACTTGAAGATCCTGGCGTCATGGAGGATGACCCTAGAATGATGGGTTGGCTCGTTGGAGAGAAGGGATACCTGCTGAAGGTATGGTTGAAGGCACGCCTTTGCAGCACTCTGAGGCTCAGGCGGAGTCCTGTTACAATGAGGCCCACGTTGCCACCCCTGCTGTCATTGAGCACTACATCGGGCTGCTGGAAATGTGGTTCCGATGCCTGGACTGCTTTGCCGGTGCCTGGTGTTGCCTTTTTTACCTATTGTAAATATGGCAGTCAGTGAGGTTGCCCTCCTTCCTTTGGATATCAATATTCTAATGCTCAGGGTCACCAAATATCAAATGGTAACACCACAATGTTCAACCGGCTATCGATCAAAGAGCTAAACACCAGTTAGTTAGTTCAAGGTCAAGGGTACTTTATTTACAAACACAATTAATCATGCAACATAAACACTACTCCTATCGACTAAGATAACCTGTACTTAACTTCAGGCACCCGGCTTAGGTCAGAGGAACAGTGGCCGTTGTTCGATTCTGGATGTATCGGGTCTGTAGAAGTAACTGCTGCTCAGCTGGGCTCATCCGTCTGGTAGCAGGCGTTGAACTCGGACTTGTTTCTGGTGGTGCTGCAATTGGAGATGGATGTTGCCGGAGCGTCAGGTCCAAAAGAGGCCGAATACATAGTGAACTCTCTTCTTATGCTTTGGGGTTTTCGCGCTATTTTGGGCGGTCCTCCAGTTTAGACCCCACTAATTGGGTGATCCCTGGTCACTATGTTTGATTCAAACCAATAAATGGGCGGGTGCCTTGATGGCTGAGCGTGTCCCAAGCGGTCACTGACCCTGTTGTTTACGCTTCCCTAGTACAGGGAGTAGCACCGAAATGTCTGGGACTGTACTGGTTGCTCAAGTACCAGTCCTTTGTCTGGCGGAGATGGGCCATCAAATGCTAATCAGTTGGGGTTTCGATACCGTCTGGATTCCTCACTCGCAAATATACATTTCAGCCTCTGAGCTTCTCTGTTCCTGGTTGTAAGTGAAATGAAATGAAAATCGCTTATTGTCACGAGTAGGCTTCAATGAAGTTACTGTGAAAAGCCCCTAGTCGCCACATTCCGGCGCCTGTCCGGGGAGGCTGGTACGGGAATCGAACCGTGCTGCTGGCCTACTTGGTCTGCTTTAAAAACCAGCGATTTAGCCTTGTGAGCTAAACCAGCCCCTAAGTGGCCATAAGTGGCCATCCCGGATGGCTACACTTGCAGTACACCCCCCAGAAGGTCTCCCATTTTGTGGTAGTCTGTTGTGCCCTCCACAATCTGGCACAGCTGCGGGGCTACATGCTAGAGGAGGAGGAATAGAATAGAACAGTACAGCACAGAACAGGCCCTTCGGCCCTCGATGTTGTGCCGAACAATGATCACCCTACTTAAACCCATGTAACCCGTATACCCATAACCCAACAATCCCCCCATTAACCTTACACTACGGGCAATTTAGCATGGCCAATCCACCTAACCCGCACATCTTTGGACTGTGGGAGGAAACCGGAGCACCCGGAGGAAACCCACGCACACACGGGGAGGACGTGCAGACTCCACACAGACAGTGACCCAGCCGGGAATCGAACCTGGGACCCTGGAGCTGTGAAGCATTGATGCTAACCACCATGCTACCGTGAGGCCCATGACGGGGAATGACGGGGAACATACAACCTCATCTGAGCAGGAGGGGGAAGGGGCTGGAAGACAAGCCCGAGGAGCCGGAAAATGGAGGATAGGCTACAGAGAGGGTCTGACGTGCGAGAAGGACCAATGAGGCCCTCATCGTTTCATCTCCAGATTATCCTAGGGTTAGGCTGTGCCTGTCAGCTCAACATCCTCTCCTTTCCTTCCCTCCCCCCATGGTCTTTGCATAATCACTCCAGGGTGATGGGCCTGTTGGGTCACTATACAAGGGAGGAGAGTGATGATCACTCACTGTGAGGAAAGCTATGGTCCTCCTTGGAATCTTGCAAAGTCTGACTCCTGTCTTTTTGCTGACAACACACTAACACCCATCCTCTGAAGAGTCTGCATCGTGGTGTTTGATCTTGGAACACCGTGCCCGAGGGAGGGGGCGGTTGGAGTGCAGGCAGACCCATTGTGAAGATTTACGTGACAGAGGCTTCACTTGTATCTGGCGTGACATGTTTTAATAGTGAACATTTTATTGTGAAAGATTTCCATTCCCCCTATGCTACAATAGTGATCTCACCAGTGCAAACTCAATTCTCCTCACCTTGATCTTCTGTGGTCTTGTGCTACCTCTCGTAGGATACACATCAGAAGTGCAGACAGCCTGCTGCTTTCTGCACCCTATGGCCTTTGATGCCCTTGGTGGACATCCTCTGGAGGGCCCTGGCCGACTTACCAGTGCCACAGGCATCGCCATGCCACCCTGTTTTGCCTGCTGTGCTTGAGATGAGGCAGTGTCAGGAGGGGGTGATTCAGAGGAACTGGAGATTGTCATTATCTCCTTGCGGGCCTGGGTTGGCCTCCAGCGCATCCTCCTCATTTAGGATACCCGTAGGGACCGGGGGAATCCCTGGTATGGAGTGAGCTCATGGAGTGAGCTCCAGAGGCCTCCGAGTCAAATGGCTCTGCCAGTCCTGGAGGTTCCCCATTGTCTGCAGCATTGTGTCGACACCCTCAGCGATGCTCCTCAGGGTGGCGATGCTCCTCAGGGCCGGCTTCATCAGGTGGAGATCCTGCAAGATAATGGACATAAGGCCAGTGAGAAGGGTAATTTTGTCAGACATGAACAGTTCACTTGAGACAAGTGATCTGGATGAAGGAACAATGGATCCTCACCTCTCTGGCACAGGCCACCTCGCTGTCGGTGACTGCCAGACTCTGGAGTGCCTCAGCAAAATCCACCAGCCTCCGGGACACGTCCCTCATTAATTGGGACATGATGTTGAGGTCCTCAGCCATGGTTGTCACAGACTGAGAAATGCCTTGGACACCACCCCTCAAGGAACAGACATCACGCTCCAGATTTACCATTGTGGTGGCCACGTTAGCAGTGTTGGCCTGGTGCTGTGCATTGTCGGCATCATCTCCTGTGCCTGAAGCTTTGGAGCTTCTCCAGACGCCCTTGAAGTCGCTGGAATTTTGCTGAAGCCCCCTCCTCATGTCTCTGAAATATCATCTGCATCAGCTCTGGAAGAACCTTGCCCAGAGGGTCGGCATCTGGTTGGACCCAGCTTTGTCTGGAATCCAACTGCTGTCTCCCTTGGATGTTCCTGCCTTCACCTGATGAGTATCAGCAACTGTATAGTGTTCACCAGCTAGTGCCCCCAAGGCTTGTCCACTCATGACACCCACCAAGTGGGTGTTTATGCACCAGTGGAATGTGCAAGTGACAGCTGTGGCACTCTCCTCCGAGGTGTCCCATGGGTGGCAGAGGGGTGTACGCTTCCAAATGGCTCGGCCTCATCAGATGGAGATTCTGCAAGACAATGGACATGGGTCAGTGAGATGGAATGACCATTTTGTCAGACGTGCACAACTCACTCGAGACAAGTCATCTGGATGAAGGAACAGTGGACCGTCAGCTCTCTGGCCAACCTCGCTGTTGGTGACTGCTCTTTCTTCAGGCAATACTGCGATTTCAAGGGCCTGTTCCTCATAGCGGGTCAAGACTCAGATCTCTGGAATTCCTCCCTCCGTCTTGGCCCTTTCCTGCTTTTATGGGTTATCTACTCCTGCAGGGACAAAGAGAGGGCATTGTAAACCACACGCTTGATGGGTCGGGGGGATGGTTCTATAGTAGGTGGCATGTGTGGGCTTCGCACCTAGGCACAAAGGGGTTGTGCTGGTTGGTGGCTGCCAGGTGGATCTAAGGAACATACTTGAAGATCGGATTTGGGGAGGGTGTGAGGGGTCAGCCAGTGAATTGGAGGGGGGCGGTTGAGGAATGTGAGGGGTGGCAGGCGGAACTGATGCCAAGAGAAAGGAGGTGGAAACTCAACCTTGCAGCTCAGATGTCATTCATCTTCTTTCCACATTGTATGGAGGTCCTCCTGGACATGCTGCCAGCAGCTGCCACTGCCTCCAAGGCAACATTGCTGACCCTAATGCTGGTTCTCCAACTTCCTCAGGGAAACAGGGGACTGGATTCTCCGTTTTGGAGACTAAGTCCCCCACGCTGCCGTGCAAACGGTGGTCTTTTACGCCAGGAAAACCGATTCCATGTCTTGCTGGCGGCTAGCAGGGAGGCAGCCTGGAGCTCGTAGTTCTAGCTGCCGATACGACCCTGAGCACTTCTGGTTCCAAGGTCGCTATGTGCATGGCGGCAGCCTGCAGTGGCCGCGCCGTGCTCCATGGTGGACTCAGCCCGCGGACACGGACGACAAATGTAGTGCCCCCCTTCGGCTGCCCATGTGCCCTGGATCACCCGCCCACAGTACCCCCAGCCCCAAATGAAGTCCCCCTGCCCGTGGATTGGCCCTCCCCCAAATATAGTGACCCCGGACTGAGTCACGCTAAGTTTACGAAGGGTGAAACCATGAGAGTCCCACGCCGTCGGGAACTTGGCCAGTTGGGGACGGAGCATCGCGGAGCAGGCCTCAGGCAATAACCTGAGGCCATGGATAATCGGCGTGGCGTACTCCTTGAGTACGATGCTTTTCAGGGGGTGGAGAATACAAAAAACAGCGCTACTCCCGATATTGATTCTCTGCCCCGTCGTCGAACGCGATTCCGGCATCGGGGAGCGGAGAATCCAGCCCCGGATTCCACATCACTTATCCACAGCATCGAGAAGCTTTGTCGGGTCAGCATCGCCAAAGCTAGGAGCAGATCTGTCTGCTGGCATGCTTGTGTGTTGACTGGGAATGAATGGTGAAGGAGCGCTTAATAGCAGTTCCCCCTCATTAGCGACGGGAAGCTGAGGCACGAGTCAGGCAAATCAGGCGCGAGGGAGCTAGTAATGTTGAGATTTTTGTGGGGACTCATTTTTGGCACTAAATGCCATTGAATATGGGCCACGATTTCAGCAATGCTGCCTACGTGAAACTCCCCGCCAAACGTGCCCAAAACCAGACTTTAACTTTGGTCTGCTGAATTATGCCCTGTTTTTTTCCAGCATAATTTGTGTAAATTGATCATTATCTTCAACCTCTTCCTCAGAATTCTCTTCATCATGTGTCATTTTGAGGCCCCTGTACTTGTGTTTTGGACAGTTCAGCTCATAATGATACTTTTCATCACACCTGAAATATTTATAAACTGTTTCTGGGGCTTTCCTGAAATTCATCTGCAATTTTTGTT
Source organism: Scyliorhinus canicula (assembly GCF_902713615.1). Classification (NCBI taxonomy): domain Eukaryota; kingdom Metazoa; phylum Chordata; class Chondrichthyes; order Carcharhiniformes; family Scyliorhinidae; genus Scyliorhinus; species Scyliorhinus canicula. The sequence goes on from NC_052151.1 coordinate 177,463,213, forward strand.
CCACGTTTGTCTTCTGCTTTAATCGCCAGATCTGTCTTGGTGCTTTCATCCTTATTTTAATCGTCATTAACCTTCCATTGTATTGAAGCCTGCATCAGGTATCAGAAGTATTTTGAAATCTGACAATCATTAAGTATTCTATTCTTTTATCATCACAAAATATCTCATTTGTTATTCTCCACCCCCTGAACAATCCCATATCTGTACCAATGACAGACGTGAAAAGAAGGATGCAGAGGGTCTGTACAGCTAATTTAATAGGAGTGGGATTGGCAAAACTGTACCTCAACAATGAGCTGTGTTTAAAGAGGACATAGGTTGGGTATAGTTGAGGTACATTCCAGAGGGGGGGGGGGAAAGTAGGACAAACAAAGCCAGAGCTCTCTGTACAATAGAGTAAGGCGAAGCAGAAAAAGGTGCATTTGATATGTTAAGTTGTTAATACAATAAGAATTAGACTGAATATAGAAAATTCAAAAGGGAAATTAATAAAGAAATAAGCAACAAAGAGTATGAGAAGAGATAGGCAGCCAATATGAAGGGGAATCCAAAAGTCATTACATACAAATCTGTGAATTAGGAGCTGGAGAATGATACCAGGTCACTCAAGCCTACTTTTTCATTCAATAAAACCATGGCTGATCTGATTGTAACCTCACCCCCACATTCTTGCCTACCTGTGATAACCTTTCACCCCTTGTTAGTCAAGACTCTATCTAGCTCTGCCTGAAAACGATTCAAAAATTCTGTTTCCACTGCCTTTTGAGAAAGAAAGTTCCAAGGACTCACTACCCTCTAAGAAAAAGATTCTCCTGATCCCTGTCCCCTTATTTTTAAACTGTGACCTCAAGTCTAGATTCTCCGACAAGAGGAAACGCCCTCTCCACATCTACCTTGTCAATACCACTCAGGATCTTAAATTTGCCTCTTACTCTTTTGAACTCTAGTGGATACACACTTACCTGTCTAACCTTTCCTCATAAGACTATCACCCATTCCTGGTCAAGTAAACCTGCTCTGAACTGCTTCTAACCATTTGCATCTTTGCTTAAATAAGGAGATCAATACTGTACATAGTATTCAAGTTCTGGGGTAGAATTTTCCATTTGAGAGATGAATCACCACGGATTTGTTTGGGTTTCTGGTAGGGGTCTCTCTTATTGTTGATGGGGTGGTCTCTGGTGGTGGGGGGGGGGTATGGTGGACTGAGTGGGGTGCGTTGGATTTGCATTGTGGGGGAGGATGGCCCTCTGGTGGACTTTGGGGGTAACTGCCTTTAAGAGTTACGCCCTTGGCCCACCGTGAGGTCCACCACGTCAGTGCCAGATTTGTAAATAACTCCATCAATTCTTGCCACGTGAGCCCCGACCGAGGGGGGAACCGAAGAATCACGTGCGCTTGGAGAATATGGTGCCCTGCCTGTTAATAGGCCACTGGTACAGGATGTAAACCTCTATGCCAGCAGGGACTGGAGCATCGGAACGCCGATTCTGTTTTTTGCACAACGCTTGATTATCCACTGCATCAGGAACTCCGCTGCTGGTGGTGGGCAGCGGAGAATCTAGCCGTTGGTCTCATCAATGGCCTGTACAACTGAAGAATAACCTCCCTACTTTTGTAATCAATTTCCTTAACAATAAATTAACATTTTATGAGTTTTCCTAATTACTTGCTGTATCTGTATACCAATTTACTTCTCTACCATCTTTGTGTCGTCAGCAAATTTAGCAGTCATACCTTCAGACCCTTTATCCAAGTCAGTTATATAAATTATAAAAAGGTTGCGGTCCCAACATTGATTCCTGTGGTACATCACTTGTCACATCCTGTCAACTAGGAGATCCATTTATGCAAACTGTCTATTTCCTATTAGCTAGCCAATACTCAATCCATGGCAATCTTCATTTGTTATCCCTTAAACAATGAGCGGTTATTTTCTGCCATATCATTTGATGTGGCACCTTCTCAAATGCCTTCTGAAAATGTAAGTACAGTACATTCACCGGTTCCCCTTTATCTAGAGTACATGTGACTTCTTCAAAGAACTCCGATAAATTGGTTAAACATGATTTCCCTTTTACAAAATCATGTTGGCTCTGTCTGATTGCCTTGAATTTTTCCAAGTGCCCTGCTATGACATCTTTAATTAAAAAATAGCTTCTTACATTTTCCTTATGACACACATTAGGCTAAATGATCTGTAGTTTCCGGTATTCTGTTCCCCTTCCTTTTTGAAGAAAGGAGTTACATTTGCTAGCTTCAAATCTAATCGAACCGTCCCTGAATCTAGGAAATTTTATAAATTTGAAACCAATGCATCAACTATCTCACTAATAGCTGCACTAATAACCAATTTAAGATAATTAGTTTAACTTGTAGTGTAGCCTATTTGCTAGGAGCAACATACATTCATAAATAGGGACCCATTTTCTGCCAACAAAAGGAATATGTTCAAGTATTGCACCATTTTAGAATTACCTAAGAATTTGGGGAACCTACAATTCTCCATTGCTTTCTCCACTCCTATTCTTAAATCCTGTGGTCCTATGACAATGTTTCAGCCAATCAGAGTTGGCTTGCCAAGTAATCGGTATGCTTTCCTCCTGTAGTATAAATTGTCATTGTTTACCATTTGGTATTCTTGAGTTTGTTCCGATGAGTGCAAAATGAAAAGCTTCGACAACATGTCTTTCTTCAGCAATATCTAAGTTCTGTACTCAAGAAACTACATAAGGGATTGTAAGTTTTATGAATACTGGCATTGAGTACAAACGCAACAGATTATGGTGAACCTTTATGAAATACCGGTTCAGTCTCAACAAGAGTATTGTGTCCAATTCCGATTGCCACATTCAGAAGGATGTGATAGCTTTGGAGAGGGTTCAGAAAAGATTTATGCAAATCGTTCTCCGGATGAGAGACTTTAGTTACGTGGAGTAATTGATGAAGATCAGGTGGTTCTTAGCGGAAAGATTGAGAGGAGATTTCATAGAGGTGTTTAAAGTTATAGAAGGGGTCTGGTAAGAGTAGATAGGGAGAAACAATATCCATTAGTGGAGGGGTCTAGAACAAGAGGACACTGATTTAATGTGATTGGCCATGGAACCACATGCTACATGAGGCGAACCACTTTGCATAGCAGGTTTGAAATCTGGAGTGCATTGATGAGTGTGGTGGAGACAAGTTCAATTGTGACTTTCAAAGGGGAATTGTTTGAAGAGAAAAGATTTGCAGGGCTATGGGGAAAATGTGGGGTTGGGATTAGCTGAGTTACAGGACAGCCTGCAAGGAAGATGGGTGAGATTCTCTGGTCTTCACATGACGGTCTTCTCTGGTTTCCTGACGGTGAGTGGTGGCCGCATTGGCTGGTGTTGGGATCTTCTGTGACCGCCGCTGTCAATAGAATTTCCCATGGAATCCATCCCTTGCAGCCCTGGGGTGTGCTGTCTACATACATAGAATTTACAGTGCAGAAGGAGGCCATTCGGCCCATCGAGTCTACACCGGCTCTTGGAAAGAGCACCCTACCCCCTATCCAAGGTCAACACCTTCACCCTATCCCCATTACCCAGTAACCCCACCCAACGCTAAGGGCAATTTTGGACACTAAGGGCAATTTATCATGGCCAATCCACCTAACCCCGCACATCTTTGGGACTGTCGGTGGAAACTGAAGATCCTGCCACCATGAACAGCCACCCATAGTTATCTTTTGTATCATAGGAATTCCAACTTATTCTATGAAATGGATATATGGATACCGGCTATGTCCTTACCAAAGAGAAACAAGGTATAGCCTTGCCGTTGTTGCCTCCTACAAGAAGTAAGTTAGAAGTAAGGTATTTTGTGAGATGACTACTCATCAGTTGGATCATGTTGAAAGTCAGGACCTTTAGTTACTTGAAATGTCCAAAAAAGGCAATCTTTAAATGCCAATGAGGAATCAGACGTTGAAAGATTTCGGAAAATGGAAGAATATAGCATTACTTGAACAGATTCTGTAAAAGATTGACAGTATTGAATTTGGGGATTTCTGGATCAGTACATTCATTTAAATTGCGGATTGCGCTACAGAGTATATGGACTGGTTTAACTGGTTCTTGGAGAAATAGACCTGTTGCATCAGATATCTGCTGCCTTGAAAAGAATTCCTTGGGAACCAGTCATTTTCTTCAGCCTTCATGGAACAAATGATACTGATTGTTTCCACAGTCCACGGCATGCCCTTGCAGCAGATTGATAACATCGTTAACCCTGGCATCAAGGAGGAAAAAAAACCCCATCGTCATTTCAGTCTTCAGGTGCAGAAATACTTCTTTAGTCCCCAACTACCAAATCTTCTGTCACTATTTCTCTCCCAATTGACTCCTAACTCCCTTTTGAGCCAGCCTTGGTGCATCATTCTTACCAGTATTAGAACTCACAAGAAGTGCATCCCAAACACTGAGGATCTCTGCCATGCTATTTATTAGACTAACTAAAGGTAACAAAATAACTAAAGACTTATAAAGTATTGTTTTAAAAATTCAACGATCTACACCTTCTTTTGCTGGTGATACAATTTGTGTCTTTGCATCTTGCTCCTTACGCTCACACTCACAATGCTCTGCTGCTCTCCCCAAACTCCTTCAGCTAAGCACTTCCCAACTCGGAGCTCTCAGAACAACTAATTACTTACCTGTTGCCCTGTGAAGTGATGATTTGTGTTGATTTGCTCTTGCTACATCTGTCTCTCATTGACTCCCTGCCACTGCTTTTATCTATTGATCTCCTGCACTGTTATACCTCAGGCTTGCTTTCCCTGACTCCCATTGAGTCAGTCTTCCACTAGACATAAGCTTCATATTCTAAGAGTCAAATAGTAATCTCAACAATTTACACTTGTTTCCTGCCATTTTTTATCACTGGCAATAAGATTTTAGTTCACTGTGAAAGATTTTTGTCTTAATTCCCAACCTACACCTTTCAGCAACCATTCTCTTCTACCATATTGTACTCTGGTTCAGAACTGAAGTTAATTACTCCTAGTGCTGTGTGCTAGAACATCTAAAATTAGAAGGAAAGAGAAGATGAATGTATGGCTGAAGAAATGGTGCAGGAGTGAGGCCTTTAGATTCTTAGGACTTTGGGACCACCTCTAGGAGAATTGGAACCTGTACAGACCAGAGGGTCTGTACAGCTAATTTAATGGGGGTGGAATCGGCAAAACTGTACCTCATTTATTTACAAGTTGTACATTACAAGCACATACCTCCTAACCCAAAACCAGTGTTTTGCCTGTGATTATTTAGACGGGCACAGTGAAGCCCCAGTAACATCCACATCCTGAACAGAATTAATGTACAATTAACAACTGTAATTTAGAGGAGGTGAAAGATTTAAACAAATCACCCATGCTCTACAAACAATAAATGGGCATGTTGTTCCCAAGCCAAGCAGCAACAGCCAATTTTAAATCAGAACACAAATGCACTGTGGGAAGCTGTATTTAAATATGTTAATATAGTTTCCCACCCCTCTCCATGGTGGAACACATGGATGCCTTGATGTCCACTGTGATATAATGGCAGCAGGTGAATGCACAACACATCGGGGAGGCTTTCCTCATTTTTAACTATTTAATCACCTGATCCTCTCTTGCTTGTTTTCATGTTTGGAAATTGATATTAAAGTGTAACTTTTTAAAAATATATCCTAGGGTATAATTACATTGTATTATTAGTATATGAAACATTTTCTATTTGTATGAAATTGACAAAGGAACATAGGAAAATATTAAAACCAGGGGGCAAAAAAACAGATTAGTCCAAAATACTATTTTAAAAACTGACAAAGTAACAACTAACAAATACCTACTGTCCATAAAAATTCCATTTGATATCCACAAATTTTTGAATAACAGGATGCCTTGCTAAATTGTGCAATTTATAATAAACAATGAACTGCATCTGGAAAATAAATTTATTTCAAAATCTGAAAGTGGCATCATATTGTATAGAAAAATTCACAATAAAAGCTATCTTCCCTCTATAATTTTCTAATAACTTGATACTAGCTACAAAATTGGAATTTACCTTTGCATTTGCTAATTCCAGATATGCACTCCAGACATAAACAGAAAATATTGGAGAAACTCAGGTCTGCCAGCATTCGATGGAGAGAGAAATAAAAGTTAAAAATTTGACTCCGTATGACTCCTTTTCAGAGCTAAAGAGAAACAAATGTGATGGATTCTATATTGTATTTGATGGTTTCTTATGCAGTATATAATCCATCAGATTTCTCCCTTTCTTTCGCTCTAAAGAGTCAAACAGAATCGAAACGTTAACTCTCCCCACAGATGCTGCCAGACCTGCTGAGTTTTTCCAGCATTTTCTGTTGTTTCAGATTTCGAGAATCCACAGTATATTGCTTTTATTATGTACAGCCTAGAAATATACATCATTTATCTTCCATTATGAACTATATTACCTGCAGTAAACTAGTCCTATCTTACTCAGGACTTTAAAGTACTTAAGTTGGACTGTACGTTTGCAGTGTAATATTTCCTTACCCAAGCAATCACCTTAGGGGACAGACAGTTGGGTGTGCAGAATGTGAGGGAAGCTTTCATCCAAGAGTCAGAGCTCTCTCAATTTTTTTTTAAAAATAAGCATGCTTTTTTCTAAAAAAAAAACAGAAATCTCCTGCAGTAAATGTTTGGCCTGCTCACATTAAATATTCCCTTGCGTACATTTTGCAGCATAGCCATTGCAAGACTGAAGATCTGGGTAAGCATCATCTATAGCTGCTGTGTCCAACACACGATCTGCAGGCCATATGGAGGGGCTGGTTAAACATCGGTGAGTTTGAAAGTTCTGCAGGGGACCTACTCCTTCAATGACACTCTGTTTCTCTTCCTGTGTTTGCTGATGATAGGCTCACCATTGAGAACACAGATAAGACCAGAAGGTATTGGAGCAAAATTTAGACCACTCGGGACCATCGAGTCCGCTCCACCATTCAATCATGGCTGATATTTTTCTCATCCCCATTCTCCTGCCTCTCCCCTATAATCCCCTGATCCCCTTATTAATCAGAACCTATACTATCTCCGTCTTAAAGACACTCAGTAATTTAGCTTCAACATCCATCTACAGCAAGGAGTTCCACAGATTCACCGCCCTCTGGCTGGAGAAATTCCTCCTCATTGCTGTATATTGAAGAATCATCCCTTTAGTCTGAGATTGTGTCCTCTGGTTCTAGTTTTTCCTACAAGTGGAAACATCCCCTCCACGTCCACTCTACCCAGGCCTTGCAGTATCATGTAAGTTCAATAAGATCCTCTCTCATCCTTCTAAACTCCAACGAGTACAGACCCAGAGTTCCTCGTACAACAAGCTCTTCATTTCGAGGGATCATTCTTTGTGAACTTCCTCTGGACCCTTTCCAAGGCCAGCACATCCTTCCTTTGATATGGTGTCCAAAACTGCTTTCAATTCTCCAAATAGGGTCTGACCAGAGCCTTTTACAGCCTCAGAAGTACAATCCCTGGTCTTGTATTCTAGCCCTCCTCGACAGGAACGCTAACTTGCATTTGCCTTCCTGAATGCCAACTGACCCTGCACGTTAACCTTAAGAGAATCTTCTGATTTTCCTAAGCATTTCTCCATTTAGAAAATGGTCTATGCCTCCAATCCTCCTTCCAAAGTGCATAACCTCACACTTTCCCAATATTGTATGCCGTCTGCCACTTCTTTGTCCACTCTCCTAGCCCGTACAAGTCCTTCTGCAGGCCCCCCCCCCCCCCCCCCCCCCCCCCGCTTCCTCATACTACCCATCCCTCTACATATCTTTGTATCATCTGCAAACGTAGCAACAGTGCATACAGTATGTTCTTCCAGATCATGAATGTGATATTGTGAAAAGGCTGTGGTCCCAGCACCGACCCTGAGGCACACCACTAGTCACCAGCTGCCATCTGAAAAAGACCCCTTTATCTCCACTATTTGCCTTCTGCCAGTCAGCCAATACTCTATCCATACCAGGATCTTACCCTGAACACCACTGGCTCTTAATTTATTTAACAGTCTCCTATGCGGCACCTTGTCAAAGGCCCTTCTGGAAATAAATGCACATCCACTGGTTCTCCTTTGTCTAACCTTCCTTGTTTGCCTCCTCAAAGAACAGATTTGTCAGACCATCAGCAAACATGGGAGAGAAACAGGCTCTGATTGGACCAGTGAATGCCGGCAAGAATGTGAAGACGTTTGGAGCACGTGGGGCCTCTGCTCGCCATGCTTTCCTCTGGCCATGCCACTTTCCCCGGCTCTCCGTGCCCTTGTCCAACTCCTGGTGCTTTCCCCCCCCATTTCGGTGCTGAAGCCTGGTCCAGCCTCTTTTTCCCCTTCCTTGGTTCTCTGTCCCGGCTTAATCCACTTTCACCCTGGCTCTTGGTGCTCTTGCACATCTCCAGCCCCTTTGCCCCAATTCCTGGTGGTTTTCTCCCATCTCTGGCCAACTTTTTTCTCTACTCTGGTGCTCTGGTCACTTTCACCTGCTTCGGTGTTGGGTCCGGCACTAACCGCTTTCTCTCCCGCTCCTGGTTCAGTTGACTTGACTCTAGTGCTTTCACCCTGGCACCTCGTTTTTTTGGCCCAACTCTGGCCACTTTTCCCTCGCTCCTGGTGCTCTAGCCTTAGCCCCCCCCCTCCTGCCTCCCCACTCCTTCCTCGACGATTCCTTCCCCTCCCTCTTCTCCCCATCCGCCTCCTTCCATTACTGATTCTCAGCCTCGGGCCTCGCTCCAGGTCTCTTTACTACTCTCCCTTCCTACAGGCGATTTGATGAGTGCATGAGTGATATGGTGTGTGTGTATGTGTATAGAATGTGTATAGAATGTTGGATGTGCATCTGGCTCAATTCCAGTCCACAGTATTCTAATTTACTCTCACCCCCACACACTCTTACCCACTCTCATCAGTAGATGAATGTGAATGAGCACCCTGAGACTGGGAGTGAGCGGGACACACGGGTCTCACTCTTTCATATACTGATGATTGTCTTATTTATTACTCATTTTTAATGGTCAATTTATTTTTGTGAATGTTTTTGTTCAACAAGTTGTTGCTTTTCAATCTATCAACGTTGATTTTGAAATTCACGTTTAATGCTGTGCCAGACTGTGGGCTGGATTATCCGTCGGTGGGATTCTACATTTGCCAGTTGTGCACCTCACGCCCGTGGATTTCCTAACAGCATGTGATACCCACAACGGGAAACCCCATTGACCGGCTGCTGGACAGAGGATCCTATGTTGGCGGGGGGCACGTCCACATCGGAAAACAAACGCGGCAGGACTGGAGAATCCCATCCCTTTATTATTCAAAAATTTTCTCGTCCACGTCCCACCCGAGTGTGAGAAACACTGAAATGTGCCTCATCATGTGAAAAAGGTGGACAAGCTTGATCTACAATTTTCTGTTTTAATAATTAGAAAACAAAATAATTCTCTTTTAAAATAGTGATCAATATTGCTTCCCAGAACCTATCAACTGGGCAATTCATAGAATCCCTCTCGGGCAGAAGGAGGCCATTTGGTCCTTCGAATCTGAATCAACCCTCCAAAAGAGCACTCTGACCAGGCCCACTCCCTCCTACCCCTCTCCATAACCCCATGCCATTGATCATGGCCAATCCACCTAACTTCACAGCTTTGGACTGTGGAAGGAAACAAGAGCACCCGGAGGAAACTCATTCAGACACTGGGAGAACATGCAAACTCCACACAGACAGTCACCCAAGGCCAGAATCCAACCCCAGTCCCTGATGCTGTGAAGCAGCAGTGCTAACCACTCTACTGCCCACTTTTAGGAAGCTGTAAAATGAAGTATATTTGAAGCAGTTCATTCCACTGGTTAAAAATATACCACCATCATTGATTCTGATGACCAAAAAGTACCCAGGGCTGGATTCTCCACTTTTGGACCCCACACCATAATGAAAACTGTAGTCTTTTACACCAAGAGAAAACTGGCGTCAAAGGCCACAAGATTCACCGTTTTGCTGGGGGCGAGCATCATTGTCGTGGAACGCGCAGCTCCAGCTGTTGATAAGACCCCGCACTTCTAGGTCAGAGGCCAGATACGGCGGTGGCCTCCAGTGCCCCTAAAATAATGCCCCGCATTGGCCGCTAGCCCGACCCGGACCGCCCGCACACCTAGTCCAGTATGAAGCCCCCCCACTGCCCTCCAATCGCCCCTCCTCTGAATGTGGCCACCCCGGACAGAGTCCGCAGCCGCCACGCGAGGTTCCCGAATGGCAGGACCAGATTAGAACCACGCCGTAGGGAATTCGGCCGATTGGGGACGGGGAATAGCAGGGCAGCCTCAGGCAATAGAACATAGAACAGTACAGCACAGAACAGGCCCTTCGGCCCTCAATGTTGTGCCGAGCAATAATCACCCTACTCAAATCCACATATCCACCCTATACCCGTAACCCAACAACCACCCCCACCCCCCCCCCCCCCCCCCCCCAACCAATGGGAGGGGGAGAATAGCGCAACTGGCGCCGGGTCCCGATTTCGCTGCAGGAAAATGGATTCTCCGCCCCGTCATCGAATGCTATTTCTTTTTTTTTTACATTTTTAATATAATTTTTATTGGAATTTTTTACAGAAAATATAAAACGTAACGACAAACAATGACATGCCACAAAATTACCCATAATAACTGTAACACCCCCAGACCGTATCGACGCATGTATCCCATCCCCCACCCCCCCAACCCCAATGAACAACATAAGAACTTAAAAATAAATTTAAATTAAATAAACAAACATAATCATCGTCCGCCCCCCCACCTTTTCCCTCCCCCTCCCCCCCCCCCCCCCTTTCCCTCCCCCTCCCCCCCCCCACCTTTTCCCTCCCCCTCCCCCCCCCCCTTTCCCTCCCCCTCCCCCCCACCCCGGGTTGCTGCTGATACTGTCCCCGTACCCTATCGTTGAGCCAGAAAGTCGAGAAAAGGTTGCCACCGCCTAAAGAACCCTTGTACCGACCCTCTCAGGGCGAATTTGATCTTCTCTAGCTTAATGAAACCCGCCATGTCATTGATCCAGGTCTCCACGATTGGGGGCCTCACATCCTTCCATTGTAGCAAGATCCTTCGCCGGGCTACTAGAGACGCAAAGGCCAGCACACCGGCCTCTTTCGCCTCCTGCACTCCCGGCTCCACCCCAATCCCAAAAATCGCGAGTCCCCATCCTGGCTTGACCCTGGATCCCACCACCCTCGACACCGTCCTCGCCACCCCCTTCCAGAACTCCTCCAGTGCTGGGCATGCCCAGAACATATGGGCATGGTTCGCTGGACTCCCCGAGCACCTGACACACCTGTCTTCACCCCCAAAGAACCTACTCATCCTCGTCCCAGTCATGTGGGCCCGGTGCAGCACCTTGAATTGGATGAGGCTAAGCCGCGCACACGAGGAGGAAGAATTAACCCTCTCCAGGGCATCAGCCCATGTCCCATCTTCGATCTGTTCCCCCAGATCCCCCTCCCACTTAGCTTTCAGCTCCTCTACTGACGCCTCCTCCGCCTCCTGCATAACCTTGTAGATATCAGATATCTTCCCCTCTCCGACCCAGACCCCCGAAAGCAGCCTGTCGCTCACCCCCCTCGCGGGAAGCGAAGGGAATCCCTCCACCTGCCGCCTAGCAAATGCCTTTACCTGCAGATACCTGAACATGTTCCTCGGGGAGCCCAAATTTCTCCTCCAACTCCCCCAGGCTCGCAAACCTCCCATCAATAAACAGGTCCCTCAGCTGTCTGATGCCCGCTCTGTACCAACCCTGAAATCCCCCATCAATGTTCCCCGGGACGAACCTATGGTTCCCCCTTAACGGAGCCTCCATCGAGCCCCCCACTTCTCCCCTATGTCGCCTCCACTGCCCCCAAATCTTGAGGGTAGCCGCCACCACCGGACTCGTGGTATACCTCGGAGGAGGGAGCGGCCACGGCGCCGTTACCAGGGCCCCAAGGCTTGTATCTCCACAGGACGCCCTCTTCATCCATTTCCATGCTGCCCCCTCCCCCTCCATTACCCACTTGCGCACCATCGACACATTGGCCGCCCAATAATACCCCGAGAGATTGGGTAACGCCAGCCCCCCCCATCTCTACCCCGCTCCAAGAAGACCCTCTTCACCCTCGGGGTCCCATGCGCCCAAACAAAGCTCATGATGCTGCTAGTCACCCTTCTAAAAAAAGGCCCTAGGGATAAAGATGGGCAAACACTGAAAAAGGAACAAGAACCTCGGGAGAACTGTCATTTTGACGGACTGCACTCTACCCGCCAACGATAGCGGCACCATGTCCCACCTTTTAAATTCCTCCTTCATCTGTTCCACCAGCCTGGTAAAATTAAGCTTATGGAGAGTCCCCCAACTCCTGGCCACCTGCACCCCCAGGTATCTGAAACTCTTCACTGCCCTCTTAAATGGGAGTCTCCCAATTCCCTCCTCCTGATCACCAGGGTGTACTACAAATACCTCACTCTTGCCTAAATTTAACTTATAGCCCGAGAAGCCCCCAAATTCCGCTAACAGCTCCATCACCCCCGGCATTCCCTCTTCTGGATCTGCCACATACAACAGCAGGTCATCCGCATACAGCGATACACGATGTTCCTCCCCACCCCGCACCAGACCCCTCCATCTCCCTGACTCCCTCAACGCCATAGCCAAAGGTTCAATCGCCAGTGCAAAGAGCAAGGGGGACAGGGGGCACCCCTGCCTGGTCCCACGGTAGAGCCTAAAGTACTCCGATCTCCTTCCATTGGTAACTACACTTGCCATCGGAGCCGCGTAGAGCAGCCTCACCCATTTGATGAATCCCTCCCCGAATCCGAACCGCTCCAGCACCTCCCACAGGTACCCCCACTCAACTCTATCAAACGCTTTCTCCGCATCCAGCGCCACCACTATCTCCGCCTCCCCCTCCACTGCCGGCATCATAATAACATTTAGCAGTCTCCGCACATTCGTGTTGAGCTGCCGTCCCTTGACAAATCCTGTCTGATCCTCGTGTATCACCCCTGGCACACAGTCATCTATCCTGGTGGCCAGGATCTTCGCCAGCAACTTAGCGTCAACATTGAGGAGCGAGATAGGCCTGTATGATCCACACTGCAAGGGGTCCTTATCCCGCTTTAGGATCAGAGAGATCAGTGCCCGCGACATCGTCGGGGCAAAGCCCCCCCCTCCCATGCCTCATTGAAGGCTCGCACCAACAGGGGGCCCACCAGATCCGCATACTTTTTATAAAATTCCACCGGGAACCCGTCCGGCCCCGGCGCCTTACCTGACTGCATTTGTCCAATCCCCCTGACTAGCTCCTCCAACTCTATCGGCGCCCCCAGCCCCTCTACCAGCTCCTCTTGAACCCTTGGGAACCATAGCCTGTTCATGAAGCTCTCCATCCCCCCTCTCCCCATCGGAGGTTCTGACTGGTACAGTTCCTCGTAGAAGTCCCTAAAGACCCCATTTACTTCTGTCCCCTTCTGCACTACATTCCCACCCCTATCCGTCACTCCACCAATTTCCCTAGCCACATCTCGCCTGCGGAGCTTAAGCGCCAACATCCTGCTATCGAATGCTATTTCAGTGTCGGGATGCGGAGTATCCAGCCCCCAATGCTTTTTTCCCAATTAAGATGCAATTTACTGTGTCAAATCTACCTACCCTGCACATCTTTGGGTTGTGGGGGTGAGGCCCACACAAACACGGGGAGAATGTGCAAACTCCACACAGACTGTGACTCAGGGCTGGGATCGAACCCAAGTCCTCAGCGCCTTTAGGCAGCAGTGCTAACCACTGCACCACCATGCCGGGCTATCAATTTCAACGAATTACATAAGTGCATTGCTTGTTGTGGGTATTGCTGTGGAATCTACCCCATAATATAAATCTGAGTGAGGAGCCACGGGCTCGGGCAAACAGTCTATAAATTAGTGTCAGAGCTTTCAGCAGTGAAATTAGGAAACATTTCTACATGTAAAGGGGTGTCAAAATTTGAAACTCTCTTCTCCAAAGGGAAGTTTCCATATCATTAGAAGCTACAGTATTTAACTAGCTGTTCTGTAATGGAAACATAACACAAAATCTGATGTTTCCGACCAAAGGGTTTATTTACATATCAGAGTTAAATATGTCAGTGTGTTATTGACCAGATAAATATAATTACAAATGCATCAGTTTGTATTGGGTGACAGCTAAATTATTATTACGATAAGAATTCATACATCGTATTATGTCACTAAATGTTACTTACAATTCTCCTTGAGTAACATGCTTTTAATGCTGTTCAGAATAGAAAAATATATAATTTTCAATGAATTACTGTGAACTAAGTTATATGCTTTTATCTACAATGACTAGATCTTTTCAGCTCACAGATTCGATGATAATGAGGCTTAAGACTGGCGCAAACTACTTTCTAGCCCAAAATGTCATCTGTGAGACTTGAAAAAAAGGACTTCCACTAGAGCCCAGAAGGAGAAACTAGTCGAAAACTGCAACTGCATCTAATCAGCCTCTAACTGGAATAATCAGTATGCACTGGGAGCAACCTGAACCGCTGGAAAATCCAACTGGAAATGAGCTGGTGTCCATGCTTGGCAGCTGATTTTGATTGTGCCGGTTGTGATTTACTGGGAGCAGTTGCTTTAACTGGGACTGACTGGCTAGAGCCAGGACACTGTTATTCTCCATATGGTTGCCTGTATTCTGTATGTCACATTTGTCTGATCAGACAAGCGTTCCCCATTTAGATTTAGAACAGTACAGCACAGAACAGGCCCTTCGGCCCTCGATGTTGTGCCGAGCAATGATCACCCTACTCAAACTCACGTATCCACCCTATACCCGTAACCCAACAACTCCCCCCTTAACCTTACTTTTTAGGACACTACGGGCAATTTAGCATGGCCAATCCACCTAACCCGCACATCTTTGGACTGTGGGAGGAAACCGGAGCAACCCGGAGGAAACCCACGCACACACGGGGAGGACCGTTGCAGACTCCGCACAGACAGTGACCCAGCCGGGGAAACGAACCTGGGACCCTGGAGCTGTGAAGCATTGATGCTAACCACCTATGCTACCGTGCTGCCATTATTGTGTGTTATCAGATTGGACAGAGTTGGCACCCCTTGCCCACATGCTCGATATCAATATTCGCCATGTAGTCCTGTGGTTTAAGATAATTGTTCCTCAGTCTCCACCCAGGATGACCTGGGGGGGGGGGGGGGGGGGGGGGGGGGAGAGAGCAGGGTGTCTGACATGCCAATTACTGGAAGAAAGTCTTCATTTGATCATTTGCACTGTTGGAGTCATGTCTTGGGCAGATAGGCATTTTGGGTAGAAATCCAGTTCAACTAATCTCCATCAAAATCTCTGCATAATAATGCAACGAATGCTCACATTTATAGACCAAAATCTGCTCCAGTACATCATTTAATTTCAAGAGTCAAATAAGCATTTTAAGGATATTTCAATTCTGCACTATCAACAGGCAGGTCAGTCGCCAACAAAAAGCTGTGGAATCAAAAGATTGTGTGGCTGATATCCACAGCTGTCCTTTCATCAAAATTCATGGTTGAAAATTTTCTCTATGATTTTTCAACATACACAGCCAGCAATTAACAGTGAAGAGAACTCAAAAAAATTAGATCCACAGTACAATATGCTTCATTTCTTTGCCTTATGATACCCAGCTTGCCCAATGAAGAGAAACACAACCATTCACAAGTTCAATGTCAACATCAATCCAGGCCAACTAAGTTTCTTGCAAGCAGGCTAACATGGCTCACCTAATTTTGCCCTCCTTTTTGTGGGGAAGCATCTAGTTCTGGAAAAACATGGCTAAAATCTGTATTTATGTGAGCTAGTGCTTCTTGCAGCACTTACATGATCTGGATACAACTGTATTTTTATTTTTCAAATTTCAGAATCCTCTTTTACTTCAAAAATGTACATCCATGCCAACTACTTGCAAAAGGCATGGGGCAGGATCCTCCATTTCTGAGACTAAGGGCTTGATTCTCTGTCGGACGGATTCTCTGTTTCGTCGGAGGGCATTCACACCTGCAGATTTCCTGATGGCTTGAGGGTGCCCACAATGGTAAACCCCATTGACCAGCTGACGGGACAGAGGATCTCACCCCAAGTGTTGACACGTGATTCGTGGAGTTACACAACAGCAAAACTGGTGCTGAACCTGTACCGATTCCGCTACTGTTAAGAGGCTAGCACCGAGCTAAGTGGAACACTATCAATGCCAATGAGAAACAGTGCACGATTTTCCAGCTCGATTCGCCATTGACACTCAGGAGGCTGACGAGCTGCAGCCGCATCTTCACACTTCACTCCCGACACACACCATCCCAACCAACAAGATGGCAGTAAGAAGAGCAGTTCCACGCTTCACCGATAGCTGGATGCTTTGGAGGAGAGGCGGATGACCCTGTGCTCCGGCCTGGGAAGGAAGCTGCCAGCTGCCGCCACTCGTCGTGCCTGGGCGCAGGTAGCAGAGGCGGGCAGTGCCGTGGGCAACAACACCTGGACCGGCCAGCTGTGCCGGAGGAAACTGCACGTCCTCCTCAGGGCACTAAACCATGTGCCACACACCTGTAACTTGACCACCACCCAACACAGAGAGCGGCGGAACCCCCACCCTGCACCACATGCTGGCATCCATACCGGCCGCCATGGCCGGGTGCCTTGGCCACTGAGGCCACCAGCTACCCACCCCCTGGGCTGCATGCGCCAGACTAACGAAGACTGTTGTATTCCGTTTACCTCCTCATCCCCAGACACATCACCTTACACCACTCTCACCATCACACCACCCCCACACCACCATCACCATCACCCCAATCCTCACCTCCATACCATCCTCGCTCCCACCCTCACGCCGACACCACCTTCATTCCAATATCACCCTCACCCCCACCACCCTCACTCCCCCACCCAGCCAGCGATCTATTCATGCATCTCATCTTCTATCTTGCAGGACCTGGTATTTCCCGCCCTCAGTAAGTGCGACAACCGGAGCTTCTCCGTGAGCCGAGAACTGTTTTTTTTTAAAAATAATTTTTATTGAAGAAATTTTTCAAAATACAAACATTTTAACCCCCCCTACATTTACATTTAAATTATAACAAAACAAAGTCAAACCCCCGACTTAACAAGAAAAAGAAAAAAGTCCCCCCCCCCCCCCCTACTCGCGCGTCCCCCCCCCCCCCGCGAAACCGACAGTCAGACCAACTTATCATTTCTAGCAGTGTCCTCGGTGCAGGCCTTGCCCGTTGCCAGCCCACCGCTACCGTACTTCCTTCGTCTTTGTCCCCCCTCCCCCCCCCCCCTCCTCCCCCCTCCCTCCCCCCCTCCCAGCCCTCCCCTCCCCTCCTGGGTTGCTGCTGTCACGGCCTCAGTTTCTATCTCTGATCCAAGAGGTCTAGGAAGGGTTGCCATCGCCTGAAAAAACCCCCTGCACCGACCCTCTCAGGGCGAATTTGATCCTTTCCAATTGGATGAAGTTTGCCATGTCGTTTAACCAGGTGTTAACACTCGGAGGCCTTTCGTCCCTCCACTGATCAGGATCCTCCTCGAGCCACCAAGACGCAAAGGCTAATATTCCAGCCTCCCTCGCCTCCTGTACCCCCGTTCCACCCCAACCCAAAGATCGCAAGTCCCCATCCTGGCTTGACCCTGGACCCCACCACTCTCGACCACCGTCCCTGCCACCCCCTTCCAGAACTCCTCCAGTGCCGGACATGCCAAAAACATATGTGCATGATTCGCAGGGCTTCCCGAACATCTAATACACATGTCTTCACCCCCGAAAAACCGACTCATCCTTGTCCCCGTCATGTGGGCTCTATGCAGTACCTTAAATTGAATGAGACTTAGTCTCGCACATGACGACGACGAGTTGACCCTCTCCAGGGCGTCTGCCCATGTCCCGTCCTCTATCTGTTCCCCCCAGCTCTAACTCCCACTTATCTTTCAGCTCCTCTACTGGTACCATCCTCCACCTCCTGCATAATCTTATAGATGTCCGAGATCTTCCCCTCCCCGACCCAGACCCCTGATAGCACCCTATCACTCACCCCCCTGTCGGGGAGCGCGGGGAACCCCGCTACCTGTCTCTGGCAAATGCCTTCACTTGGAGGTACCTGAACGTGTTCCCCGGGGGAGCCCAAATTTCTCCTCCAGCTCTCCAGGCTCGCAAACCTCCCCTCTATAAACAAGTCCCTCAGTTGTCTAATACCCGCCCTCTGCCAGCTCTGGAATCCCCCCTCCTGTGTTTCCCGGCGCAAATCTGTGGTTCCCTCTTAGTGGTGCCCCTATCAGACCTCCCACTTCCCCCCTGTGTCGCCTCCACTGCCCCAGATCTTGAGGGTGGCCGCCACCACCGGGCTCGTGGTATACCTCGTGGGAGGGAGCGGCCATGGTGCCGTTACCAGTGCCCCTAAGCTTATGTTGCCGCAGGACGCCCTCTCCATGCGCTTCCAGGCTGCCCCCTCCCCTTCCATCATCCACTTGTACCATCGATGTATTTGCCGCCCAGTAATATCCTGAAAGGTTGGGTAACGCCAGCCCTCCACTATCCCTACTCCGCTCCAAAAAGACCCTTCTAACTCTCGGGGTGCCATGTGCCCACACATACCCCATGATACTACTCGTTACCTTCTTGAAAAAGGCCCTGGGGAGGAAGATGGGCAGACACTGGAACAAAAACAAGAACCTCGGGAGGACCGTCATTTTAACTGACTGCACCCTCCCTGCCAGCGACAGCGGCACCATGTCCCACCTCTTAAACTCCTCCTCCATCTGTTCCACCAGTCTGGAAAAGTTCAACTTGTGGAGGGTCCCCCAGTTCTTTGCCACCTGCACCCCCAAATACCTAAAACTTTTAACTGCTCTTTTGAAGGGGAGCCTCCCAATTCCCTCCCCTTGGTCTCCCGGGTGTATTACAAAGACCTCACTTTTCCCCAGATTTAATTTATATCCCGAAAAGGTCCCCGAACTCCGCTAGTATCCCCATTACCTCCGGCATTCCCCCCTCCGGGTCTGCCACATACAACAACAAATCATCCGCATAGAGCGAGACCCGATGTTCCTCCCCTCCCCTTGTCAGTCCTCTCCACCCCCCTGAACCCCTCAGTGCCATCGCCAACGGCTCAATCGCTAATGCAAAGAGTAAGGGAGATAGGGGACATCCCTGCCTAGTACTTCGATGGAGCCCAAAATATTCTGACCTCCTCCCGTTTGTTACCACACTTGCCATCGGAGCTGAATAGAGCAGTTTTACCCACTTGATAAATCCCTCCCCAAACCCAAACCTTTCCAACGTCTCCCACAAGTATTCCCACTCCACCCTGTCAATGCCTTCTCCGCGTCCAGCGCTACCACTATCTCCGCCTCCCCTTCCACTGCTGGCATCATAATCACATTTAACAATCTCCGGACATTTGTGTTAAGTTGGCGTCCCTTCACAAACCCCGTCTGGTCTTCATGGACTACCCCTGGCACACAGTCCTCTATCCTGGTTGCCAGAACCTTTGCTAACAGCTTGGCGTCAACATTCAGGAGGGAGATGGGCCTGTAGGACCCGCACTGGACCGGGTCCTTGTCCCGCTTCAAAATCAAGGAGATCAGGGCCTGCGACATTGTTGGGGGCGCCTCATTAAAGGCTCGCACCAGCACTGGACCCACCAAGTCCACAAATTTCCTGTAAAACTCCACCGGGAACCCATCCGGCCCCGGCGCCTTCCCCGCCTGCATCTGGCCTATCCCTTTAATTAGCTCCTGCAGCTCTATCGGCGCCCCCAACCCTTCCACCAGCTCCTCCTGTACCTTTGGGAACCCCAATTTTGTCGAGAAAGTTCTTCATTCCCCCCTCTCCTCTTCGGCGGTTCAGACCTATACAATTCCCTATAGAAGTCCCTAAAGACCCTATTCACCTCTTGCCCCTTCTGCACTACATCCCCACCCCTCTCTCTCACTCCCCCAATCTCTCTGGCTGCATCTCGCTTACGAAGCTGGGTGTGCCAGCATCCTGCTCGCCTTTTCCCCGTACTCATACGCCGCACCCTGCGCCCTTCTCCACTGCATTTTCCGCCTTCCTAGTGGTCAGTAGGTCGAACCTGGCCTGCAAGCTACGCCGCTCCCTTAATAGCCCCTCCTCTGGTGCCGCCGCATATTTTCCTATCTACTTCTAGGAGCTCCCCCACCAGCCTCTCCCTTTCCTGCCTCTCCTTCCTCTCTCTGTGTGCCCTTATGGAGATCAGCTCCTCTCTAATCACTGCTTTCAAGGCCTCCCAGACCGTCCCCACCTGCACCTCACCTGTGTCATTTCGTACCCGATAGTTCTCAATGGCCCGTTCTCACCCTGCTGCACACCTCTTCGTCCGCCAACAGCCCTACTCCAGGCGCCACAACGGCGTTGTCCCGCGCCTCCCCCATGTCCACGTCCACCCAATGTGGTGCATGGTCCGATATCGCAAGGGCCGAGTACTCCGTGTCCTGCACTCTCGGTATCAGCCCCCTGTTCAATACGAAAAAAATCGACTCCTATAGTACACTCTGTGGACGTGGGAGAAAAAGAATACTCCCTCGCCCTAGGCCTACCAAATCTCCATGGGTCTACCCCTCCATCTGCTCCATGAACCCCCTTAACCTCTTGCCGCTGCCGGCCTCCTATTCGTCCTGGAACTCGATCTATCCAGCCCAGGGTCCTACACCGTATTAAAGTCCCCTCCCATGATCAGGCCCCCTGCCTCCAGTCCCCGGGATGAGGCCCAGCAGGGCGCCTCAATAAAACCCGCGTCGTCCCAGTTCGGGGCATACACATTTACCAGTACCATCATTCTCTCCCTGCAGCCCTACCCCCCTCACCATCACGTACCTGCCCTCCTGTCTGCCACCACCTCTGCCGCCACAAACGAACCCTCTTTCCCACCAAATCGCCACCCCCCGGTTCTTGATACCAAGCCTGAGTGGAAACCACCTGTCCCACCCACCCCCCTTCTCAGGCGGACCTGATCTGCTACCCTCAAAATGAGTCTCCTGCAGCATTGCTACATCAGCTTCAGTCCCTTAGGTGTGAGAAGACCCTTGATCTTTTGACCGGCCATTCAGCCCCCTTACGTTCCACGTGATCAATCGGGTCGCAGAGCGACCCGTCCCTACTCCCTGTCGATTAGCCATGTCTTGTTCCCCTTGCTCGCCCGGGTCATCCCTTCTTTTCTGACCCGCTGTCCATAGCGATGGCCCCCCCTCCCCCCACCCCCCCCGGCTCTCACCTTCTCGTCCCTCGGTCTTTCCAGCAGCAACCCGGTGTCCACCCCCCAGCCCCCCCCCCCCTCCCCCCCCCCCCCCCCCCCCCCCCCCCCCCCCCCCTGGCTAGGACCCCTCCTAGCCGCGATGTACCCCACATCGTACTCCCGAGAGTCAGCTGGTCTCCGCTGACCCGGCTGCTCCTGCCACATTCCGACTCCTCCCGGTTCACCCCATCTGCGCCCGTGAAAGATCCCCTTAAAACCCCCGAGAAAGACCCGCATAATCAACCCGCTCCCCCCCGTCCCGTCTCCCCAACTTAACGATATAAATACCCAATGGCAACTAAATACATAAATACTTAACTACATACTTAAATAACAAAATAATTAACTAACTATCAACTAACAGTGTGCCCAACCATCACCCTCCATCAAACAGTATAAATAACCGCAGATAACCATAACCCGAAAAGAAAAAAAGAACAAAAAAACCCCCCCCCAAGCACCCAAAGAAAAAGGGTAAGAGGGGTAAATAACTAAGGGAAATTGGAAACGGGAAAAAACACCCCATAAGAAGCCAACGACCCACAATAGAGATTTCAACAGTACAAATATACAGAAACACCCAACAACTCGAAACCTTCAAAATATTCAGAAAAGTCAACCGTTCGAGAAAAAACACCCCAAACAATCCACGAAACTGTTACCCAGTTCCGACCTGGCCTGAAAAAGAAAAGGGCCACTTGCTCAATCAAGAGTCCCCCGGCGGCTACGACCGCCGGTGCTCCCAGGTTTTAGTTCGTGTCCAACTTTTCCTCTTGTACAAAGGTCCAGGCCTCCTCTGGGGACTCGAAATAATGATGTTGGTCCTTGTAGGTGACCCACAAGCGCGCCGGTTGCAGCATTCCAAATTTGATCTTTTTCGCGTGTAGCACCGCCTTTGTCCGGTTGTACCGGGCCCGCCGCTTTGCCACCTCCGCACTCCAGTCCTGGTACACCCTTACCGTCGAGTTCTGCCACTTGCTGCTTTTCTCCCTTTTTGCCCACCTCAGGACTTTCTCTCGATCACTTAGCCGCTGGAACCGCACCAGCACCGCCCTCGGGGGCTCGTTTGCCCTAGGCCTCCTGGCCATGACCCGGTATGCCTCTTCCAATTCCAGGGGCGCCGGACCGGCCCCTTCCCCCATCAGGGAGCTCAACATCTCCGCCACATATCCCGGGAGATCCGACCCCTCCAGGCCTTCTTCCAGGCCCAGGATCCTCAAATTTTTCCTCCTCATCCGAGTGTCCAGCTCCTCGAAGCGGCTCTGCCACTTCATGTGGAGTGCCTCGTGCACCTCCACCTTTGCCCCGATGACTGTGGCCTCCTCCTCCCTCGCGGTCATCTCCTGCTGCAGATCTTTAATCGACGCCTCTTGGATCGCCTGGGCTCCCACCAACCTGGTGGCCGTCGCGTTCATGGACTCTAAGAGCTCCACTTTCATCTCCGTGAAAAAACGGAGGAGAGCGGCCTGCTGCTCCTCCGCCCATTTCTTCCACTCCTCCGATGCACCGCCGGCCGCCATTTTGATTTTCTTCCCCCGCTTTTTTTGGGGAGCTGCTGCCGTTTTTCTTGCCGCTCCACTCCGGGTACCGACCATAAAATCGGTCTAGTTCTCCTCAGGGGACCTTCCCCCACCGGGATTCGTTTTTTCAGCGCCGTTGGGGCCCTCCAATTGGCCCAAAAAACACCTTTGTTGCAGGAGCTTCCAAATGTGCGGCTTAGCTAGTCATAGCCGCAACCGGAAGTCCCGAGCCGAGAACTGTTGACGAGAGCTGCTCGGACTGCAGCCCTCGATCCGAGACGCAGCACACCCCGGAACTAGAGTCTGAGGATGACACTGACTTTCTGTCACAGCTGTCTCCAACACCCTCCATCATCCCAGACACTCAGCTCGGTTGGGCACTTTGGTGAAGAGGCTCTTGGGACACTATCTGGTGCACACCACACAGCTTATTCAGTACAGCAGGTGGAGGTAGGAACACCCAAGGGGGCGGACATTAGGAGGGCGGACCAACCCCAGGAACAAGCTGCCAACCAAACAGGTTTTGGGCTTCTGGAACGGACAAACCCATTGATTGTTGAGATGCAATCGCAGAGCCAGGGACTACATGAGGAGTTGACAGCGAGCATCCAGTTCCTGCAGGCGCAGTTTGAGGCGTCCAACCGCATGCAGAAGCAGGAGGTGGTGCTGCCTTGCGTGCCACCGAGCCAACACTGCATGGGTGGCGTTCGCAGTGGACATTGGGAGGTAATGGTTTTGGCTATGGATCAGCATGTCCAAGGCCTGGGGCATTCTCTGCAGGCACTGGCCAAGGCCAAGGACAGGGTTGCCACCTCTCAGGAAACCATGTGTGTAAGCCACCTGGAGATCGCCGCGGCGCTTATGAACGTGGCTCAGTCACAACAGGCCAAAGCTAGGAACGTCGGCGGCATTGGCAGGCACTGCACAGACACGGAAGGAGTTGGCCCAGTCCCAGTTGGAGATGGCACAGTCACCAGCTGATGTGACACAAACTCAGGTTGTGGTACAGTCAATGGATGATGTGGTACAGTCCCAGACAGAGATGTCCACTTCCTGTGTTCCATGGCTGCGATCATGCAAACCCTGATTGAGACCAGAGCAGGCCTTAAGGGCTGGCAGCGCCAGGTGGTGGGGGAGCCTCAGGGGATAGCTCTGCTCGCATCCCTGTCCCATGGAGTAGCCCAGGGGACATCGGGTACCCCCAGGAGGAGGAGGTGATGGGGCCCGTGCCGGTGACTCATGAAGGGCAGGTGCCGGAATATCGCAGCAACTTGGGCCCCCCCCCCCCCCCCCCCCCCCCTCCCGTCCCTGACACATCTGCTGGGCAGCAGGCAGAACAGGGTGGCACCATGCCATGGGGACACCCGAGCAGCAGCCGTGCCCATTCAGGTCCGGTCACCCCAGAAGATGGCCGCCAATGGGGACTCAAGTCACACAGCGGGAATCACAGCACATCCTATTGTACCATCTGGGGATTCACCAAGACGTTGTGTTGGGCCCGTAAGGCCAGAAAATTAGACACCAGTTAAGTTTGCAGGAGTGCAGGGCACAATTCAGTTACGGGGGCTAGGACATAAATCTGCATATACGTTGTTATATTAAACACTTGTTCACACTGTTACAACCTGCCTCAGTGCTCTGTGATGGGTGTGAGGAGTGGGCTGATCTGGGCTGGCCAGAGAGGAGGTGAATGTTGTGGAGGCCCAGGGCTCCCTCTCACATGCCCCAACGACCTTTACCACTACTGCCACCCCAGGAATTCAATGGCACCATGTTAGGAACGACCAGCTCAGATGCAGGGATCACCCAGGTGGACGGTGGAAATTGCTACTATGGGCAGGAATCAGGCGTTGTTATATGATGCGGAACACCAAAGCTCATCGCACAGCGGTTTGTCATCATCCTCCATCCCATGCGGGCAACGCTCTCAGCAACATACTGGAGGGCCCTCCAGAGTACTCCAGGCACCTGAAAAGCATCTTCAGGAGATCAGAGCACCCTCCATCATAGACCTGGTCGCGGCATGGGCATCATTTTGACGTGTTTCTGCATTGGTTTGTGGTCTCCAGATAGGTGTTATCAGCCATAACTGCAGTGGATAATCCCTGTCACCCAGGAGCCAACCACCCAGCCGGTGGGGGATATCTCGAACATATCAGGAATCATCGAGTGCACTAGGTTGAAAGCGTCATGCATACTGTCAATATACACATCAGTATATAATGGTGCAGACACACACTGATTGACACACTGCAGGACCAATCAACACACACAACACAGCAGCCAATCACCAGTTAGAGCACACTCACTATAAAGACAGAGGGCATCAGTTTTCCCGCTCATTCGGGGTGCAGCCTCTGAGAAGGACAGAACTCACAGCTTGTAGCACAGATGATTACCATGTGCTGATACAGTAGTCCCCCTTTATAACGCGGGTGTTGGGGTCCAAGACAGCCACACGCGTTGCATCCGAGCCGCGGATATCCACGATGGGGGGTTTTAAATTTATTTTAAAATCTATGCATGCGCTTCCCATTGTGAGTCTATTGGGGGGGGGGGGGGGGGGGGGGGGGAGGTAAGACCCCCGTAGACTCACAATGGGAAGCGCATGCATAGATTTTAAAATAAATTTAAAACCCCCATCGTGGATCTAATTAAAACAAGCATTGCTGCATTTTTAACAACTTAAAAGTTGGATTGGAGGGAGAGAGCAGCCGGCAGTGTCAATTTCAGCTGCCGGCTGATTGTTTCAGTGAGAGAGCAGCTTCCCTCTCCGGATCAAAGTGAGCCGGCCGCTGAAATTGACACTGCCGGCTGATTGGAGGGAGAGAGCAGCCGGCAGTGTCAATTTCAGCGGCCGGCTCACTTTGATCCGGAGAGGGAAGCTGACAGTTGGGGTCCATAAGCCCCCCCGCCGTATATCGCGAACCGCGGTATTGCGGAGCGTGGTATAAGGGGGGACTACTGTAGTATAGACTGGTTAGGATAGGGATAGGTCTTCAGTTTTATCTAACATAGTGTCGACCCACAGTGAAAGTATGTTCAACAGTTCCTAGCTTAATAAAATAGTGTTGTACTATTTCAAGTGTTGGTAGCCTGTATGTGTTACTGCTAAGGTAAACGCAGTCTCCACAGATCCAGAGTACCCAACACATCACATACTGCCCGGGGATTGGGCAGGGAATTGAAAAAGGAAATGAAAAAGGAAATGAAAATAAATGAAATGAAACATGAAATGAAAATCGCTTATTGTCACAAGTAGGCTTCAATGAAGTAACTGTGAAAAGGCCCTAGTCGCCACATTCCGGCACCTGTTCGGGGAGGCTGGTACGGGAATTGAACCGTGCTGCTGGCCTGCCTTGGTCTGCTTTAAAAGCCAGTGATTTAGCCCAGTGTGCTAAACGAGGATGTGCATGATGCACAGCTGATGGTCACATATCAGCTGCACGTTCATCGAGGGGAATCCCTTTCAGTTTGTGTAGAGTGGCCTGTCACCTGCAGGTACTCGTAGGGTGACATGCATCTCACTGATCACTCCGTGGACCTGGGGCATGTCGCCGATGGCAGCGAATGCTGCTGCCTGGACATCCTGGTAGGTTCAGTCCACACGAAGTTGGATGTTTTGAGCCGTCTAGACATGTAGAGCCTTTGTGATGGTGCGGATGCACCTGTGTACTGAGGTCTGTGAGATCCTGGACAGGTCCCCACTCAGTGCCTTGGGTGGCGTAGAGGTTCAGGGCATCTGCAAGTGGGGCAGCACAGTAGCATTGTGGATAGCACAATCGTTTCACAGCTCCAGGGTCCCAGGTTCGATTCTGGCTTGGGTCACTGTCTGTGCGGAGTCTGCACATCCTCCCCATGTGTGCGTGGGTTTCCTCCGGGTGCTCCGGTTTCCTCCCACAATCCAAAGATGTGCAAGTTAGGTGGATTGGACATGATAAATTGCCCTTAGTGTCCAAAATTGCCCTTAGTGTTGGGTGGGGTTACCGGTTTATGGGGATAGGGTGGAGGTGTTAACCTTGGGTAGGGTGCTCTTTCCAGGAGCCGGTGCAGACTCGATGGGCCAAATGGCCTCCTTCTGCACTGTAAATTCTATGATCTGATCTTGACGGCTACTGGAAACGGGTGTCCTGTTAGCATGGCGCATATGCCAGTGTCTAACCAGGTCCAACGGACTGCATAGTGGCTCAGGTTGGCATTGCAAACTCCGCCCCGCATGTTTCCCCCCCCCACCCCCCCCACCCCCCACCTCCCAAACCCCCCAACGATCCCCGCCTCTGGCACTGGCATCTATCCCTGAAGCCAGGAATACGGTTGGCTGGCACTGCCCTTGCTTGCGGTATGCTCCGCAGCCCCTACCCGGCACCCCCATAGGGTCTACAGTGATAGTTGCCCTGGATGGGCCGCCTGATGCCCCGCCGGCGATTGTTGGCCAGTTGGGTTGTGGGAGTGGTATGTGAAGGATGGGCTGCCATCTGGGGGTACCCATATGGCCGGTGTCACGCTGCCTTGCAGGCATTGGCAATGGCGGTCTTTGGCTGGGCACCACTCCCATCCCGTGGGGGGGGGTCAGCCGACCACTTGGCCTGTCCCCCCCATCACCTCCCTCCCATCCCGGCCCTGACATGGACCCCACCCCAGCAAGCCTGGCCAGTGTCAGCCCGGCAGCCCAGTCGCACCTCTCTGTGTCCTACCCCGTCTCTCCCCCATCAGCCACCAGTTTTAGGTTTTTAAAACACAAGTGAACCGTGTCGTAGGGAACTCGGCCCATTGGAGGTGGAAAATTGCGGACGCCCCAGGGAATACCGTGTCAGGTCCACTAATAATATGCAAACGACACATGTTCTGGTCTTGCCCCAGACTTGTGGAGTACTGGACAGCCTTCTTCGAGGCTATGTCCAAAGTGGTCGGGGTGAGGGTGGAGCCATGCCCGATAGTGGCGGTCTTCGGGGTTTCAGACCAGCCAGATCTATTCCTGGGGAGGAGGGCAGACGCCCTTGCCTTTGCCTCCCTGATCGCCCGCCAAAAGGGGGGGGGGGGGGGGGGGGGGGGGGGGGGGGAGGCTACGGGTTCGTTATGGGGTTTGATGGCAAGCTAAGGCCCAAAACCAAACTGTAAATAAATGCCTATAAACATGTGCCTCGGCCATATTGGGGCTGTTTAGCACAACGCTAAATTGTTGGCTTTGAAAGCAGACCAAGCAGGCCGGCAGCACGGTTCGATTCCCGTAACAGCCTCCCCGCACAGGCGCCGGAATGTGGCGACTAGGGGCTTTTCACAGTAACTTCATTTGAAGCCTACTCGTGACAATAAGCGATTTTCATTTCATTTCATATTGGGGAATGTAAAATATGTATGCCGGCTAAAGGGGGCGGCCACAGTTGTTATTATGAAGATACTTACCTGTAAATATACATGTTAATTTTTGCGTGTTTTTTTTTCCTTCTAATAATAATTTGTAATTTGTTGGATATAAAATATGAAAACTCAATAAAAAACATTTCAAAAAAATAATAATATGCAAACGGTGTTTATTGTACGTGCATTCCAGAACGCAATGACACTGCTGTCGAGGTGACAGAGAATTGCGATTTTGGGGTCGGAACCTATTCTCCGCCCAATCCATTTCGGCATTACCCAATGGAAAATTCTGCCAATAATATTCGAACAATCGCACATCTTCACCAGCAAAGTAATGTACATATGGGGTGTGGTTCTCAGGTTCCGTTGCGCTCTCGCTTGAGCACATCGTGGCCGGTGAATAGCAGGAGAGACCAAAAACGAGAACCACGTCAGGCATCAGTTTTTGATGCAACCGGCCCGCTCCCATAGGCAATATCAGGATCCCACCATAGGGTAGCGAGAAATCAATTATCACTACTTAAGCCCTATTTCCATACAATTAAAGGGACCGACCCCTATGTCCAACAGCCTCCCATTATTCATCGGCCGCCACAGAAAATGGTCATGATTGAAAAACATGAACCTGGCGGAAGGGCTTCTGCAGGTAGCCAAGGAGGTGAGTAGCCACCTTTGCACACGGGCAAAGAGTCCAACGGTGGCTGTGGGGGCATCCTGTGCAGGGGTGGGCAACCGCTCATGGCATCAGCGTGCCAAGCCCTGGATTGTGTATATCCATTCCGGAGCCAACTCTAGCCCCTGTCCATCTGCCATAACCCCCACCGACTGCTGGGACCTCTAGCCATGCGGCTGAAGGTGATTGCTAATAGGGAATTGGCAATCATGGTTAAGTGAGCACTTTGAACAACCCAAATGGATTTCTACATGGCGGGCCATGTAGCATGTGGGAGTCATTGCCTAGCATCCCAATCACAACTTCATGTATGAACACTGTGCTTGAACACTGCGGGAGGCAGCACACGCAGAAGCCAACATCCGAACACCAAGGGATGCAACACAGCTCCGGGAACAACGGGCGCGATTCTCCACCCCCCACGATGGGTCGGAGAATAGCGGGAGGGCCTTCCCGACATTTTTCCCAACCTCCCGCTATTCTCCCCCACCCCCACGGCCGCCCCCCGACACGAATCGCTGCTCGCCGTTTTTTACGGCGAGCAGCGATTCTCCCCTAGCCGATGGGCTGATTTCCCAGGCCTTTACGGCCGTTTTCACGAACTCCAACACACCTGCTCTCACCGTTCGTGAAAACAGCCGCAAAGTGCCGTTCTGGGGAACCATGGCAGCGATTAGCACGGCCGCACCACGGCCGTGCCAAGGGCCCGCGATCGGTGCCCACCGATCGCGGGCAGCAGGTCCAAACCCCGCACACTCTTTGTTCCTCTGCCGCCCCGCTGGATCAGTCCGCGGGGCGGCTGAGGGGCATAACGGCCCGCGCATGTGCGGGTTTCACGCATATGCGTGATGATGTCATCCGTGCATGCGCGGGTTGGAGCCGTCCAATCCACGCATGCGCGGCTGACGTCAGCGTTTGCGCCAGCCGCCGTTAACTTTGGCGCGCGGGCTTTGCGAAATTCGCTACGCCAGCGATGCCAAGGTTCACGGGGCCCCACTGCTAGCCCCGACCGGGGAGCAGAATCGGGTCCCGGGAGGGGGCGCGGAGGCTGCCGTGAAACACGGCCGGTTTCACGGCAGCCTTCACGACTCTCCGCATTTCCCAACATGTCTACGGCCAGAGGGTGGAGGTGAGTGAAATGAGGAGGGGGAGATGCCTGGAGAGATGGGCCAAGGGATCGGAGGTCGAGCCACAATGCGGAAGAAAGTGACTGAGGCGTCATACAGGTTGTGCCACAGGTCTCCAACAATGCCCCACTCTCCCAATGGAGCCACCCCACTCTCATCCCCGCCTTCGCCCCCACTTCATGGGTCAACGTGCTCAACCTTCCTTGCTTTAGCGCTACGTATAGGTGTGTCCCCAGGATGCACATCTAAGGTGGAGGCAGCCAGCCTTCAATCGCCATGCGGGCATTCTCTTGGGCTCTGGGGCCGGAGGGTCCTGTTGCACTTGTCCGTGGCAATGCATAGCCATGCTGCCCTGTCCCGTGTGCTGCCTTTGTGATGTGGTACTCGTGGGAGCTGCTGGCCACCATCTGCACTACATTGGACGGGTCCGGATTGGCACCCAGCGCCCCCTCATTCCTCTCAGTGCTCATAGGACCCCGGGGTTCACCTTGGGACGGAGACGCAGCTGGTTTTGCCTCGGCTGCCCTGCGTCATCTGCTCTGCCAGCCCTGGCAGATCCCCAATGTTTGAACCATTGTGTCGACACCTCTGGCGATGCTCCACAGTGATTGGGCCATGCTCTGCTGTGCCTCGGCAATGCCCACCCGCAATGGGGACAAGCTCCATAGCGCCTCGGCCATTCCCATCTGAGAGCGGAACATGCAGCACCTCATCAAGGTCAGCCTGGTACTTGGTCACGTCCCACAACGAGTCGGACATTCTGCCGGGGCCCTCAGCCATGGCCATCATCAACTGTGCCACACCTTGGACACTTCCACTAATGGTGCTGCCATCGTGCACCATGCTCCCCACTGTGGCCGCCACCCTAGCAGTGTTGGCCTCGGTGCCATTTGAGACCAAGCCTCCTGGTCACACTCCCGCCGCAACCTCGTTCCAGCCAACACTGGCTGACCTGTTGTTCACCCTCTAGGCCCCTTGGGGAAACAGGACATCCCTCCTAGCCTCCATGGCATTGAGGAGCCTGCCCAGGTCTGCAACCCCGAATCATGGGGCCAGTCATCCCGGCGCCATCGCTGCGAGGTGAGTGGGGTTGGCTGTGCAACTGCTCTAAGTGTTGCTCAACCTTGTTATCAGGAGGGTGCTGGCAAGCACAGTCCCAGCAAATCTGCTGGCGAGCCTTCATTTGCTGCAGGAAGCCCATTGCGCCTCGTTAAGTGGACCAATTAGCGTTGAACAGCGTTGCCAGCCTTGCCGGGCCGAGCACCAGGAAGCCTGCGGCAATTCCCACTCGCTACCACACTTAGAAATCTCTCCAGAAAATTGCACTGATTATGTTTCATAAATTGCTACTTACTGTTGTTGTAAATTGGCTCCAAGTATCTGAGTTGATACTGTGTTTGATGGGTGTCAGGATTATGTTTATAAAGTTGATTCAAGCCTTCCTCAGCCTGTGATGAAAAGTACAGAATACAACATTAATTTGCTTCCATGTGAATTTTTGTGTTCCACACGAAGAAAGTTTTGTATGGTAATGTAGTGAACTTTATCATGTGCCTTCTTATTCCTTTGAAAACTTTACCATTTCCCACAGCAAGTCAATGGATCAGAGTAAAGATTTGTAGCCCCATCACATCCAGCCACATCAGACAATGGACACTATGGGCGCAATTTAATTAAATGGGAACAAACTCCCATATAGCGAGTGCGTTTAGCCACGTGTTTCCCGGCACTCGCAGTGCCGAGAAACATAATGCTATCCTGCAGGGCTCGGGTTAGATAGGGGGCCTAGGCAGGAAGATCACAACCGAGGCCGACCTAGCCTCGTTTTCTGCACTGAGAAGCTCCACTCACCGGGAGTCCTCAGTTCAGCGAGAGATCGGAACGCCATCTCTGAAGCCCTCGACGCGACCTCCGGCCCGTCCCCAACCCGAAGCTCCAACTCACTAAGAGGTGGTCCCCAGTGTCATAATATACACATCAGTATATCATGGTGCAGACACACACTGACACACTGCAAGACCAATCAACACACACAACACAGCAGCCAATCACCAGTTAGGGCATGCTCACTATAAAGCCAGAGGGCACTAGTTTTCCCGCTCATTCGGGATGCTGCCTCTGAGACGGACAGAGCTTGCAGCTAGTAGCACAAACCTTCACCATGTGCTAACTGTTTAGACTGGTCAGGTTAGGCATAGGTCTTCAGTTAATCTAACATATTGTCTACCCACAGTGCAAGTATGTTCAACAGTTCCTAGCTTAATAAAATAGTGTTGTACTATTTCAAATGTTGGTAGCCTGTCTATGTTACTGCTAAGGTAAACGCAGTCTCCACAGATGCAGAGTACCCAACACATCACCCAGGTTCCCCACATAACCCCTCCCACGACCTGTGCAGAGAAGACCCCGGCCCGATCGCCGCTGCATGATAGATGCCAGCGTGGCACCTTTGGCAATGCCACCCAGGTGCTCTTTCAAGACCTTAGGGTGAAAACCATCTGGACCCAGGGATGTGTCAGCCTGCAGACCCAAGAATTTGCTCAATACCACTTTACTGGTGATTGTAATTTTCCCAAGTTCCTCCCCCCCTCACATTTCCCAATTTACAACTATTTCTGGAATGCTTTTGTGTCTTCTATAGCCATCTATAGACTACTGCAAATTACCTGTATGGCAAATTACCTTTGCCATACTTTCCATCATAAATTCTGACAGGCACTTTCTATATGACTAATGCCCACTTCGTTAATTCTTTTCTTATTTAAATAGAAAGTCATATTATCCATCTTCATATTACCAGCTATATTTCTCTTAAATAAAAATAAAATAAATAAAATGTACCCTAGTTGCCCCCTACATATCAATCTTTTTGTCACTCTTTGATATTCTTTATAATCGTTCAAATCTTCTGACCTGCCACTTGTTTTGACGCAAATATATGTTTCTTAAGTTTAATAGTGGGCTATATTCTCTAGACGCCAATGCCGAAATCGCGTTCAATGATCAGTGTGAGAATCACAGTGTCCGACCATTGCGTTCGCAATGCTCCGCCCCCTCCAAAGCAGCGTACTTGGAGAGTACGCCGCGCCATGAATTGACGGCCTCAAGACATTGCCTGAGGCCCCCCCGATGCTCCACTGCCGACCGGCCGTGTTCCCGATGGCGTCAGTCGCGTGTGGTCTCATCCGTCGGGAACTAAGCATGGCGGCTGCGGACTCCCACAGTTGTGGGAGAGCCGATCCGCGGGTAGGGGGGTACTTTATTAGGGGCTGGTGGCAGTGTGGGAGGTGGTCAGGAGCGCACGAGCGGGCCAAAGGGGAGGGCACTATTTCACGAGCCGGGTCCGCGAGCATCCTCTGCCATGAGGATAGGGAAGGAGATCTTCCGGGGAGTGGTGAGGTTTGGCTTTAACTAGTAATAA